>NC_054409.1:5968010-6298843 GCF_017976425.1 Toxotes jaculatrix | reverse complement strand
GAGTGTTCCTTTAAATCAACAGTCACATAGTTCAGATGGAGGCTGTCAGCATGAGGCTGCTTCTGTTGCACTTTTCCTTTACAGTACTTCCCTTAACTGACGTGAACATTTATATGAATGTCTTCTTGAAATGGTATATTTCTACCTTGTTGTATTTTTTATTTTACTTTAAGTTTGAATAGACTACTTCCATCACCACTGACAATTAATCCTGTCATTTATGAACAATGATTAGTCGATTAATCGAACAATAATTGATACCAAACCATGCATTAGTACATATCATGGTTAACACCAATCATAGGATGATGACAGTCCTTACTGTCTCGTACCTTAGAGATGATGAGCGGCTCTCCGTGCTCCAGGCCACCCTGCAGGGTGAAGCCCCACGGCGCTCCTCCTTGCAGCCGGGCCTCCAACAGCACCCAGCCGTCGCCTCCGCCTCCTCCACCGCCCGCCGCCGCCTGCTGCTGGATCCCCGCCCGGCCGCCGCCGCTCTCCATGCCCGGCCAGGGAGCGCTCATTCCGAGCTCCTCTGTCCTCAGCCCGGCTGCGGCCCGGCGGACTGAGGAGCGGGGAACCGGAGAGAAGAAAACGATCTGTCCTTCACGAACGCATTTCCTTCATTCATTTATAACTCCTCGCTGAGGAAAAAAAAAAAGGGGAAAGCAGGAGGTGTCCGAGAAACGAGCTGAGCTTCCTGCAAAGTGCATTCCTGAAGCGCAGAGAGCCGCTGATCCTCCGGCAGACAGGCTCCAAAAACACCCCGAAACTACCGCGCTGGAGCCTGGAGAGAAAGTTTCAAAGTTTACCGAGAGGAGAAAGTGATAAAAACTCAGAGATGAAGGAAGGTCAGATCAGATCTGTTCAAACAGAAATCCAAACCTCTCTCTCTCCCTCTCCCTCTCTCACCGCGAGTCTCTCTCTCTCAAAATCAGTTTAGCATCACAATAGGATTTACTGCGACTCACTGAGCGAAGAGAAAAGAGAGAGAGAGGGAGAGAGAGAGAGAGAGAGAGAGAGGGAGGTGGAGTGAGGTAGAGTGAGACAGAGGGAGAGAAAGGGGGGACAGGACAGGAGGGAGACAGAAGTTAGGAAGAAAGAAGAGAGGAAAGAGAAGTAAGGAAGAAAAAAATTAAATAAGGAGGAAGAAAAAAAGAAAGGAAACTCCTAAAGAGAGGGGAGAAGTAAAAAACAAAAAACACACACACAAAAGAGTAGAGCTCTGAATAAAAGAGGGACACAGGACTGAAAACAGAGTGTTTCCTCTGTGTGTGCTGATGAGCTGTAATCCAATCCTCCACAGCGCAGCTGAGCTCTGCAGCAGTAGGTGTGGCACTGTTTCCATTCACACCAGAACCAGATTAATAGGGAGAACCAGATTTAACCGCCTGGTGCATCAAATCGTTTACATGGTTAACAATAAACCGACAACAGGAGTTTACATAAGCGGTTTGATGATCAGGTTAATGTTTGTCAGGGGAAGAAAAAAAAAAACAAAAAACAAAACTCGTCAGCAGCACAAAACGAAGGCCTCGGTGTGTTTCAGATGAACTAGCCCGTACAGCATCAGAGCGTTTAGATCCAGTAGTTGTCATGCCACTTAAAAACAACAAATGTCAGACTCAGGGTTATGAGGATTCATCGATTCGATCAAAGCTTGTGCTGTTAAAAGATCCCAAAGATTCAAACTACATGAAAGAAAGTATGATTTCTGTTGAGGTAAGTTTCAGTAGTGATGTTAAATCAGGATCTGATGCTCAAACCACTGGATCCAAGCTTTAAAACTGCAAAAATCAGGTGACAGATCTTGTCAGTGGACCCACAGCTGATTTGAAACTGGCCTGAACCACTGGGGAGTGATAGTGCTTCACACAGTTCAGTGGGTCATACTCACACTTACTCTGGGGGTTATAGTAGTGATGGAGTTGAGAAAAGTTGTGAGTAATAACAGTAGAGAATCATATGAACCCTGCTCTGACCCTGCATTAACAGCCAGCTTCATTAAATTCTCCTGCTGTTGTGACTGCGTTGCGTTGTTGCTAACTTCAGTTAGCAGCTGAGGCTACACCTGTCCTGCATGGGCCAGGTTTTACAAGTTTTACCTGTTATAACCACCAAGTGAATCAGTTCCAGGCCCAGCGTGAGCCATTAACGTAAGACCCGAGTCTTACCTGTAACCTGACAGGCTCAGACCTGGCTGCTGGCGTGGGCAGGTACAGGTGAGAGCTTTGGACACTCAGGTGGTTTATGGACTTCATGCTGAGTTTAAACTCCCAGTGAGAGCAGGCTCTGAACCCCACCGCCACCTTCTACCAAAGCAAAACACCAGTGAATTCCAGCCCTCCCTCAGCTTGTGTGGGTGTGTTGGGGTGCTGGGGAATGTGGTTTGATCGAAGTGTCGTCAAGTGTATCAGCTAACAGGGGTCAGAGGTCACAGGGGCTTCATGAAGAGGAGAGAGGAGCCTGGTTTCTGGATGGAAAAGGCTGAGGTCACACACACGAAGCGTTTCAGCGTTTGAATGTTAGGAGACTTCAGGTACGGTGAGGTTTTTCCACCTGAAGCTCAGTCTGATGGATGTAGGTCAAACAGGAGACAGGTGAGCCCGTCAGACTGGCAGCCTGTCTTCTTCATGACTGCACCTGTGGCGTCCTCTGTCTCACAGTCAGATAAGCCAAATTCAACAGCTTTTAATCTATCAAACTGTCAAAAGCTCCAGGACTAACAGGTAAGTGGACCTTGAGTTGAGCCTTTGTTTCTGAACGGGAAACAGAAATATCTGATTTTTTATGTAAAGCAGTTTTACCTTTGAAGGGCCAGCGCAGAGGGAGAGGAGGCAGAGCGTGCAGCGTGCAGTCACTGATCGCCATCTAGAGGAACATTAGAGAATTACAATCAACTGTTCAACATACAACCACAGAAGAGAAGATCAATTTTATTTTGCTAGATGAAAATATGAGCTGGAGTTCAACTAATGTTACTCACAGGTCAGTTCAGGGTTTGGCCTTTTAAAATTAGCTTTAAATAATATTTTCAATCTCATCCTAACTGTGATAATATAATATTAAAGCTTTACAGAAGAAAATCCCGGAACTGAACTTTGTACAGGTCCTTGTATTTTATACATGTACATTTCATTTTGAATATATGCAGTTATTGTAATTCTGCTAAGGCACTGAGTCAAATTTAAACAAACATTTTAACAAACACCAGAGAAAGGATATAAGTCATTCTTATATAAATGTGCATTATTAAAAAAGAAAACATATTTTTAAAAAAACACTGTCAATCATAGCTGATACTACAAAAATAACCATTATGGCTTCAAGAGATTTAGATTTCACCTTAACCTAAATATTTAACACTAAATAGGAATAAAATTTTTAAACAGCTTAAAGTTTTTACAGGCATCAATTAAAAAAAAAAACAACTTACAGGTCAATAAACTTTAAATATTTTTTACAGCTGTTCATCAGCTGATAATGAAACTGGAATAAAATCTTAATTATAAAAGAAAAGTTAAATGTTACATCTTCAGACTGATAATACAATATTTAAAAGTTACAGTACTTAAATGGTGGAATTGCTCATTAACATCATAATATGTCAAATAATAAAACAAAATTAATTAAAGTGTCTAGTTTGCTTACATTTTTACACAATCTTATCAGTTCCTGACAAGAATTGTTTTGGCAATAATGCCAAAATTCCCCCCCATAAATGCTAAAGCTAAAATAAATAAAGAGGTAAATTACATGTCAAAGACGTTTGTTCAAAAGTACTTTCTGAATTTTAGCACTTCAGAAAACAAAAGTGACAAAGAGTGGGTTTTAAACGGCTGAATTTCTTCAAGTTTAAAAAAAAACTTTGTTCTGCCAGCATCAAGATTACGTCTCAAATTCACCAGAAAGCTGGAGGTTGAGATCTTTAAAGTGAAGGCTGATAGATTCTCTTGGTGGCAATTTGGCATCTGAGGATCATTTCCCATTCAACTGACCGGCGATCAAAAGCCTCTGAACAAAAACATTTTTTCCTCAAACTATGTTTCCTGGTTTCATGCAATTCATTTTTTTCTGTGAAGGCTCTCTGGATTAAGTTATTCACAACATATTTTAAAACACCAGAATGTCATATACTTTTCAGTGCCACCTAAAAGATAAATATGTCCATGTCTTTGGCTTATGGACACTTTGGCTCATGACAGAATGCTTCTAAAGCTAACTACTGCCATGCTGGCCTTATGTATGCTAGCATGCTACTGTTAGCATTAAGGTGCAACCTTTGGCAATAACGTGCTAGCCTGTAACACAGCGCGCTAACGTGTTAACATTAATATTCTGACATTTTGCTAACGTCAGAATATTATGACATGCAGACCTTTGTTTCAACCTGTGACTTGTTTTATAGTTAGTCTATCATTGTCCATCATCAGGTTGTGTGTACATTACCAGAGTTCTGATCTGCATGCACCACATGGTGGGGAGGGAGTAATGGAACGATGGATAAAAAAAAAAAAGAAAAGAAATCAGTGCACCGAGTCTGACTTAAGCTCCTCAGACAGTGAAACCCTAAACCTCCTCTGACACGCTGTGGATCGTCTCAATTATTTTCTTCTTCAGTTTCTTCACTTTGTCTGGCGGCGTCTCGTTCAGACACTCCTCTACGTATTTCAGGAACCCGGCGTGCGGTGACACCGTCTGACTTTGACAGATCGTCCTCATGAAATCCAGCATCTCGCTGGTGGTGGGCGGCAACCGGCGGCTCGCTCGTTTGCGTCCCGACACTCGGCTGTCGGCGTGAGAGGAGGATGTGGAGGGGGATGGGGAGGAAGAAGGGGATGAGTGCTGGGAGTCTGGGGGAGTGGGCGAGGGTGGGGCTTCGAGGCTCTGAGGTGTTATGCTCAGTTTTGTAGCAGTTTGAGTGGTGGCGCGGTAGTGTAGGGAGGAGGGCGGGGATTGGGCATCCAGGTTGAGAAGGCCGGACTCCTGCGGTTCGTGGAAGTGAAGCTCTTCTGGTCGCTCGTCCTCATCACAGGAGTCACAGAGGAACATGAGCTCACGGTAGTGTTTCCACTTTGGCAGGTAAAAGTCCTCTGAACCACACGTTTTGTTCGAGCTCACCGCCTTGTGTTCACGTTGGAAGATGGTTCGCAAGTTCCTGAACTTTGTCTTTATGTCTTCCACTGGAGCATGAAGAATAACAGAACTCGTTAGTCTCAGCTGATAAAAGCACAGCAACACAATAACACTAACACACCATCTTTGTTACCTGTGAACGGAACCGGCTCATTGTCAGACAGGAGGCTGCTCAGTGTCTCCAGCAGGCTCTGTCTCAGCAGACGGTTCTTGTAGCTCTCACATTTGTGGTTCCAAAGACAACTGTGATCTGAAAGAAGAGAGACACCTTCACCTTCTCACATTAAAACAATATTAAAAAAACATCTATGACATCTTCCTCCTGCATCCATTCTCTCATGTCATGTAAAATTGTGTAACTTCAGAGACCAGCAAAACATCCTAAGGCTAAATGTAGCTAAAACCTACCCACAGTCAGTCAGTAGCTCTCCAATGATGCCACCTACCTGAGTAAAATGATATGAGCTGCTGAACTTTGGCCTCACTCCAGTGGCAGCGGGAGTCTGTGCTCAGTCTGCTGTTGGACTGAACTGCACCGGATACAGAGAAATTTAGAGGGGAGGGGTTTGTACACGGTTTGGTATCCGGTGGTGAGGAGGATGGGGAGGCTGGCAGTGTGGAAGGAGCTGTCTGACTCGCTAGTTTGAGACTGTCTGGAGACACAGACAGGAAAATTTTGTATGCAGCGCTGGGGTTAGTTTGGGCGTTGCTCTGGCTGGAGCTGGGGGGAGCAGAGGAGTGATTGACCTTGATGCTATTAGTTTGGGTGGAGCTGGAGGAGAAGCTGCTCAGGGTGGAGGAGGGTGTTTGGTTTCCAAGGTCCTGATCCTTGTCTTCCTGTGGCATCAGTATCTGCAGGTCGTCTGTGCCGTCGTCTTCGTCGCCGGAGTCGCAGAGGAAGAGCAGCTGCTGGTAGTGCTTCCACTTGGACACGTAGAGTTTGTCAGCCGCCCTGCTGGCCTGGACCGCCTTATATTCCCGGTTAAAAACTGTCCGAAGGTTCTTGAACTTGCACTTTATGTCCTCAACTGCAGAACGTTGACAGACAGCAGACAGACACAGTTAATGTGGTGAAGAAAGTGGAACATTCAGCAGCTAAAGAGACAGATTTTTGTCAGGAGTTGGTAGAGACCAAAACAGAGCTAAAAGGAGAGTTAATACTGGGCTTACATTCATCAGGTGGACACAAATACATTGTCACTCATAGTCTATGGGGTGTGGAAATTGGCCGCTGTTTTCTATCATGTTTACCATTAAAACAGCTATCCGATATTCAGAATGTTATTGCCACTGACAGGCTCAGATTGTTATTTTAAGTGTCTTAAAACAGCAAACGTTTTGGTTAAAGAGTAAGATCCTTTTCAGTTGTTGCTGAACATGCCAGTTGCTGGTCAACCATTGCCTTGATTGGTTAGTCTGTTTGTGTTATTAAACAAACAGATACAACTTGCGTTAGAGGTGCTGGTAGGTGTATTATTTAAATTCGAAAGCGAATTAGCATATTTATCTGAAATGCTGAACTATTCCTTTCAAGCAATTGTTCTAAAGTTGGGGTTAGTAAAGTTCATGGAGTCATGGGACGCCCACAGGAGAGTGAAATTTCACTACTTGCTACTCATGTGCCAAATAATGTGCAAACCTCCACCAGTGACCCTGACAGTGATGGTGTGCTGGGATGTAGTGATTCAAAGAAGCAGGACCAGGTTACATTTACCTGAGAAAGACACCGAGTGCTCGGACAGCTGGTCTCTCAGGGCCTCCAGCAGCCTCCGTCTGAGCTGACGGTTGTTGTGGTTTTCAGAGTTTTTGTTCCACAGACAGTTGTGCTCTGTTCACAACAACACACAACAGCATTAACTCCCATTAACGATCAAACTTTGTCATTGTAAGAATCCATATCATTAGGTTTTCCTGTATGCCAATCCCTCTGTAGTAATAAGTAATTATTTTGAAGCTGTAGCGTTTTATTTACCGGAGTAAAAAGCTATCAGGGACCGCTCCCTCTCTTCGGTCCAGTAACATTTAACCATCATGTTGGAGGGGACGGAGGAGGATGAGGTGGAGGGAAAGGAGGTGGATGGAGTAGGAAGCAAGGAGATGATCAGTCCCGGGGATGTGAGGACAGACTGGGTCTCCTCCTGTGGAAGAGTCAGCGGCGACAGCGGCTGATCATCGACACTGTCGTCCTGGTCCCAGCAGCCCTGCAGGAACATCAGCTGCTGGTAGTGCTTCCACTGCGGCACGAACACATCATCCGACCTGCACACCTTGCTCGCCTTTACCATTTTGTACTGACGCTGAAAGGTCGTACGAAGGTTCTTGAACTTATTCTTAATGTCTTCCACTGGAAAGAAGGTAAGATTATTCTTTTTTTTGGCCTCCAAGCCAAAATGCAGCTGTGAAAGTCACTGCGTCTGCCTGCAGCCTTACCTGTGAAAGAAACAGGTGGAGGGTGAGCTGACAGAAGGATCCTCAGGTGTTCCAGGGTTTTCCATCGCAGCTGTCGGTTCTTGTAGCTCTCTGACTTGTGGTTCCACAGACAACTGTGTTCTGGGAAATGAAAACAAACCAGATCCTTGACTAGTGATGTTTCATTAAATAAAAAATCCCAAAACGGCTAACTTAAAGTGACTTGAAGTCATTGATCTAAAGTTTGTTAATAGGCCAATCAATATAAAATCTTACCAGCCTGCAGTAAACTGGACTATTACAAACAGTGACTAAGATTATGTATGTCTGAAATATTCCAATTCTGTTTTTGACTTTTCTTTCTACTACAGGAAGGTATACAAGTACAAAGTATATATTGCACATGTGCAAATACAGCATTAAGTGTACATTGGGGTGAAACCAGAGCACTGTGGTGATGATGACGTTACTTTGATAGCAGTGGTTTGGAGGATATCATTCATCTGTGGTTTAGCTCACATGTTGTCATTCTGGTCTCTGATTAACTGAGTTACTGATTAACATGTACTGGTCAGCTGTACATGTTGTTTACATGTTTACGTGATAGTGTTTTTTTTAATGGGAGCATCACAAGTCTTTCATGATCAGTTGGGCAGTTTCACTCTCCAGGTGTGTCATAGCTTCTGAACAATGATTGTTTAATGAGCATTAGACTAAAAACTAACATGTTCAGAGTAACTATCAACTATCAAACGTTACAATCAAGTAACGTTACAAATACTGAGGATGTAGCTGACTACATAAACGTGACTAAAACTTTTATATATTCACTGTGACTTTAGAAAATGAATATTACTATCATCCTAAAATCTAACGCTAGGTACAGTGCAATAACAAAAATACTGACAAACTGAATTTATGTGGATTTCTCCCTCTTCACTTTATTTCCAAACCATTTTAATTAAATTTGAAAGCCTGAAAACTTCGTTTATGTCATTTATTTATAATCAGACCTTCAGATAAGTTTTAAAAACATAAACAGAGATCAAGAAGACGCTGTTGGCGTATTTTAGAGGAGTAACAGCTAACTTGACTCCAGTTGCTAGTCGCCATTGCTGTTATATGTCCGTGTCGCTGATTGCTAACAGCCGTCGGTCTTGTTGAGCAACGGTTGCCAGCAAATGTTGCAGCTTCCGGAAAGGCATCGCTGAAAACAGCAACTTTTAGAACAGTTTATCCTATGAAACGAAAGTTGATGTTGTAAAGTTGACTTACTGGAGAAAAACGCTATGAGCGCCCTCTCTTTCTCCTCCGTCCAGTACCTCTCCGGTGTGAAGCTGAACGGAGACGCCTCCATATTTGTTGTTGCCGTTTGGTGCGTCTTTACTGGGCTGCCATGTCACATGACCCACAAACCAAGCTCTGATTGGACGATTTCTGGACGTTCCTGTACAATAACCCATATTGCCCAGTAGACGTCACTGATCTTCTCTTCTACTCTATATTTATTTTTTCCCCCAGACTTTATTTCAAATCAGTTTAATGCAGCTTAGTTGATGATTTTAATTAAAGTTATTTCAGCTATAAATTTGCAAATTTTTCCAATAACAGAATCTTAGGAACAATATAAAAAAACCCCAATAACATTAATAATGTAACAACAGTAAATATCAAGATTTAAAGTTAATTAATGTTAACAGTTGAAATATGGTCAAGAGAAACTTCTCTTGTTGCTGTCAGGGGGATGCAGGGATGTAAACAACCAGATGGAATTTGAAAAAAAAAAAGCATAAAAAAAATAAAGGCACACATCTTGCAAGTGTTGTTGTTTTAATTTCCAATAACCAACAAGTGGCTGGTACACTCCAGATGAGACACTAGACAAAGTCTATTTACAGTGAGTCCCCATGTACATCTCGTTTCGTCACATGTACAGACGTCCAGTCTGTGTACGATATTTACACCGTTGAGTCAGGTTTACTGCTAACTGAGCAGTATTCAAAATGAGTATTCAAATGCACACTAATATCCTACCTATGATCTATGGTTTTGAGTATTTGCTCATACAAACACCATATCTTGGCTATAGAACCCTGGATTATCACTTATCTTGGTATTCAGAGGCCTAAATTATGTGATGTGGGTTATTTTGAAAGCAACTAGTGTCCTTGGAAAAAATCTCAAACAATAATGGTAACAAAAACAGGTGTTTTTGTCATTATGATAATGACATGAAACTTAATCCCCAGTAGATGGGATTATGGCGGGTAAACTGATCTGATCCAGCACAATTCAGAATTTTAAAAATGTAAAAAAGAGTTGCAGGGATACAAATAAGCAGCGTCTCTTTGTTTCATCTAAACATTATGTACCAAATATGACCACAGACAGATTTACAGTAGATAATAGTGTGCATGTAAACTTAGTCATGTGTAATGAACAGAAGAAGGGGGAATTATTTGTCTGTTTCAAAGTCTCAGCTGAACAAATATGAAAAACCAGTAGAATGATTGTTGGTGTTTTATAACAGTTTAGCTGCGCAAGGGGAACTGAACCACCCCCCGACCCCCACCCGTTCTGTGTTAATGCAATAGAGCTGCACAGGAAAAAAAAAAGAAGATAAACTTTATAAGCCACAACAAACAAGCCAATCCCACACTTCACTTAAATTATATACAAACCATAATATTCACATGTACATTTACATTTTAAGGTCATAAAGCAAATAACTATATACACTCTGTGCCAGTAATATATTGTTAAACTCTTCAGCATTTGATCCTAAATCTTCTCTAAAGCTCTCGTAAAATCTCCGTCTGATGCTTCAAGTATAAATTCATTCACAGGAATATCACTGCTGTCAGGGGAAAACCTCATATCTGCAACGTGTCAGCTGAACTCAGTGTTTTTCTAAAATCATACAGTGAAGGACTGTGGGTGATGAGGCGCCCTTAGCACACAAACAACCAGCAGATCTCACAGTTTAAAGAAACACTAAACGTGTGAGAGAGTTTAAATGGGTCCAAGCACCTGGTGCAACTTGGAGTCAAAGGCACACTGACCCTGGGAAGTCAGAACCCTTGTAGTGTCATGCTGCCAGCTATTGGCATTTCTAAACCCTACATTCTGGACAGGCATTAGATGACAGCATGACACCATGGGAAGCAAGATAATGTCAGAAAGTCATTTAAAAGAAACGTAAAGAGTCAGATTTTCTCCAGGTCTGGTATTACAATACTCGTAAAAACATGTGCAGACCATGTTTGAGCAACACTGTGTGATAGTGCCACCAGGTTTGGTATGAAAAAAAACTGGAGCTCAAATGTTTTGTGTCACTTTGAGACTCCATTAGTGACCTGGAACCAAATTATCATTAAATACTAAAAAAACGTATGACAGTGTCACCTGCTGTCCAATTAGCACCAACTGGATACACAAACCAAAAGTGGTGACATGTTGAGAATGCAATCCTGAGATACTGAATACCAGTTTACACCAAATCAGAGAATCTGTTGAGCGGTAAATGTTTTTCTAGTGTTTATCTAGTTTGGCCTGCAGAGCCACTTTTCTCTGAAATTAGAAATAAAAATCTGAGCACACACTGAGTCGCAGATCTGAGGTTTTCCTGCTGCCAGCAGCCAGCAGCACTTTCATAAAGTGACTATGATATAAAAACAAAACAAAAGTGATGGTACATGAGTAAATCCAGGTTGAGTGTGATTTAAAAACACGTTTATCTGAGGTAGAGTGACAAACAGGGACACTAACTGGTGAAATCAGGAGTAAAATCTAACCAGTGAGGTGTTTTATTTAACCTCGGTATCGTTCAGGATTCTTTTGTTTCTCATCATTTTCTAAAAAATCTACAGTAAATACATTATGGGTCTGTCACTAATGTACCGACTGAAACATCTTCCAATTTCTTGTTCTGGAATAAATTTAATGAAATTACAATTTTAAAAAACTGCAGTGAGATGAAAATAATGTTTAAAATTGATATTTTGACATTTGACAGTTTGCTGGATTCAGGTGGTTGACTCATCTCTCAGGTCTTCACACTCATTCCTTAGCATCGATAGCTCATAGCAGGTAAGATACTGTACACTTAAAAAGAATAAAAATCCCTTAATCCTGGCGAAAAGAAAAAAGCTCTAACAAAACAAAAAGTGTTCTTCAACAAAACAAAGTATAAATCAACACCGGTGTTTTGGCTGCTGTAAATAGGCTGCAGACGTGTTTCCTTTACACAATAACAAGTAAGAAATTAAACACAACATTAAAATACAGCTTCAAAATGATACAGCTGAAGGTAAAAACACCTTTTCTTGTTTATCACAAAAACAATCAACAACTTCAAGCTTTAAGATGAACGAGAATCCTTCCATGAAAACCTCAAACGCTTCCCTCCCTTCAGATGATTTTCTGTGGGCTTTTCCCAAAACTGGCCACAACCGTCCCATTTATAAAAAGACAGCTGGTCCCTCCTCTTGTCAATCAAATGATGGTTTCCATTCAAACTGTTGTCTTCCTGTTGGCCCCGTTGTCTCTCCGTCACTCAGATAATCCTCTTTATCTCTTCTGTCCAATTGAATAATGACATCTTATTTGTAGCTCTTTGCTCCCGCCCCCTCTTTAAAGAACCATCCTTATTGGTCGCTTACAAGATGTTACTGTCTCTGCTCCTGGTCAGTAAAGTTATGTGTTAGTTCCTCTTTCTGGCAAAGAAACAATACTGTTGGAGCTTCTGGCTGTCAATCACAATTTCCTGACTTTTAAAGTACACTTAGTTTTGCCCTACGGCAAATGTGTTACTGGTTCTTTGTCCTTTTTTTTTTTGCAAAAAAAAAATAATAATAATAATAAAACCACGATGTTAACCACACCTTCTGTGGTTCTTCTACCTGTCAATCAAACAATACTGTCCTGCAGCAGTGGCTCAAAGTCCTCGTCGCTGGCGGTGGGAGGGGTATCCTCATCGCTGCCCGGGAGGGGCGTGTTGATGTGGATGCCGGCCAGTGAGGACATCGACTCCTTGCTGTCTGGGAGGGGCTTGTCGCTGAGGGACAGCTGGGAGGAAGAGGAGGAGCAGGAGGGCTTCTCAGGGATGAAGAGAGCAACGAGGAAGGCCACGACCACGGTACACGACCCCAACAGGAAGGGCGGGCCGGGGATGAGCGCCCGCTGAGAGAGAAAGAGAGAGAGAAGAGAGATTTTTCTCACTCCATTTTCTCCGTTTCCGTCTTTTCATTTTTAATCTGGAAAATAACTTGACTTGAATTTTGTCCCATATTGCTGTTCTTTTAATTTAATTTAATTTAATTTAATTTAATTTAATTTAATTTAATTTTATTTATAAAGCACATTTAATTTCACTTAATTGTAATTGTATTGACTTGAACTATACTTTCTGCAACGTAGCCACAAGGAACCACATGACAGATTTCTATATCTGGATCTAAAGACCAACTGAATTGATATTTCATATATATATATATGGGAGAGAGAGAGATAGATATGAACCTTTTTCCTTTTATGCACATATAGTTTAAACTGAACCAATCTGATGGCTTTATGAAAACAAGTGTTCATTATAAGTAGATGGAGCCTAAGTTAACACAAAGAAAGGTGGTGCCTTTATGTTCGAAACACTGTGTAGGTGAAATTGTTGTTGTATTGATTGTTGCTACATCTCTAACAAATCATGATGAGGGAGAGCTGGCTGGAAAATAACAGTACCTCAGTGGGACTGTGCAGAGGCAGGGGGTCGATGTTGTAGTCTCCCTGGATGGGGTCCATGGTGTTGAGCTCGACATTGAAGAGGAAGAAGATGAATCCATACAAAGCTGGACCCAGACCATTACACAGGCCTCTGATCCCTGTGATCATCCCCTGAACCACACCTGAGGGGCAGGTTGGGGGGTGGGGAGAGGGAGGGGTGGGGGTGTGACAGGTCATGTTAATGCTGACACAGTGAACTCTGTACGTTCTGATATATTTAGCTGGCAGTGGATTGATTTCACTCCCTGGTTTAGTAATACATACCTCTATCAGAGAAATCTATAGTAACACACTGACCTATTGATCTGAGGAGGTAGACAGAGGAGAAGAGAAGGAGGGAGGAGAGAAGGTGAGATGGGGGGGGGCTGCAAGGAGGAGAGGAGTAGAGAGGAGACACAAGGATGGGGAGAGGAGAGGAGAGAGAGAGAGGAAAAGAGAGAAGAGGAGGAGAGGAGAGCAAAAGAGAGGAGTGAAGAAGAGGAGGGGAGGGGAGTGGAGAGTAGAGGAGAAGAGAAGAGAGGGGAGAAGGTGGGAGGAGAAGAGGAGGACAGGAGTACAGAGGAGGAAAGGAGGAGAGAGGAGAGGAGAGGAGAGAAGAAAAGAGGAGGACAGAAGAAGAGAGGAGAAGTGGAGAGGAGATTTTCTTGGTCACCTTGTTTATCAGGATCAGCAGACTGCGACACCAGAGCAGAAACAGCAGGGAAGGTGATGGAGGACATGGCTGCTACAGCACCAGCCGCCCACATCATCCTGTTAACACACACACACACACACACACACACACACACACACACACACACACACACACACACACACACACACACACATAGGGTTAAATTATCTTCCAACAGTAAAAAAAGTCCCATTTCACAATGGGACCCAATCAACAGAGTCATCAGTTCCTAAGTCTGATTGGTCAGGGCCAATGACCAATGTTTATAATATTAGGCAGCTGTATTAATTGTGCCATACTGCTAAACATTTCCTCTAACTGAAACGACAACCTGCTCTACTTGGTTAGATTATGCGATTAGAGTAGGTGGATAGTGTAACCTGTCAGGTATAATACAGATCACTGGTAGGATCACTGGTGGATTTGCTCCCTGCTGCTGCCCAATCAAAACACAGAATGCCAACACAGCGGTAATGTCTCACAGTCTAAAACCGGCTTTACACCTTTAGAATGAACGAAGCCTTCCACATAAACCAGGAACATACACACACACACACACACACTAACACACACTCAGATCTCACCATGGCTCTGATCCGAAGCCGTACCAGGCCAGCTGAAGGATTTGAAAGCCCAAACCCAACAGAACAGTGTTTTTATTACCCAGAGTTCTCATCAGGAGAGTGAGGAAGAGAGTCTGAGGAGAAAAGGGGTGGAAGGAAATATTTAATTTGAAATTTCTCCCGTTTATTAACTTTTCTTACTACAATATATTACACAAGCAAGTTGTATTAGAATGAGTATATTTGATTATCGATTTAATCTGAATATGTGGAACTTAACCTATGTGTAAATGAATATACTCTGCAGTGTTTGTGCTACGTGTTACCTGAGCTACGATGGACAGGATGCCCACCACTCCAATAAAAACAGCAATGGTCGTGGAGGAGAAATTTATGACCTGGATGGACAGACAGATATAATAATTATTATTATTGTGTTACCTTTGGAGCGGCTCAGCAGGTGTCAGAGAAAAAAACGATCATAATCTACTCACACAAATTAAAAGTACATAACATTTAACATGTTGCAGAATTTCACACAATGTTGTGTACAACACATGTTGTGTACAACACAACATTGTATTAATGGCTAAAATCAACAACAACATCCAGGCGGATAGCTGTTTAGCTCACATGAGCTGGTTCCCATAATGAGAGAATTCTGCCAGAGGCTGAACAATTATATTAATAGGAGAATGAGTGGTGACCACTGAAGTGTAGGATCCACTGGTCAGCTCTGTCCTCACCTCAGTTGTAGTAGTGATCTCAGTAACAATGTTAGCAATCATACGTAGGAAAACACTGTGCCTCACCTGTCTCAGGTAGAGGAAGAAGCTCGAGTACTGTCCAGCCTCCGGCA
The DNA here is from genome assembly GCF_017976425.1 of Toxotes jaculatrix. Taxonomy (NCBI): domain Eukaryota; kingdom Metazoa; phylum Chordata; class Actinopteri; family Toxotidae; genus Toxotes; species Toxotes jaculatrix. The sequence continues at coordinate 6,283,425 of NC_054409.1, read as the reverse complement.
GGTACGACAGGAACACAGTGATGCAGATCAGTAAGACAGTTGAGTCCTGACCCACCTTCCTCAGGGACTGAAGGAGAGAGAGAGAGAGAGAGAGAGAGACAGGCAGAGAGAGGGACAGAGAGATAGGAAATACAACACCGGTGCTGTCAGATGATCAGTTAGTCACCAATTAACGCCTGGAACTCAAAGGGGTAAATGTTACAGGCTGTGAAATCTGTGCATCTCATTTTATCTTATCTTCATCCTAACATCCTGTAATCCTATGTTAGCATTAAATTATTAAAACAATGTTACTGTGTTGAGGAACACTGAGGTGCCTTCGCCCCCGCCTCCACTTTTTACATACTGCATCCAAAAACAGAGAAGAGAATCAAATCACTGAGAAAAGACTTCAGGCAACTATAAAAACAAAACAAGTCAGTCTGCTATAAATTCATAATTCATACAACGAGCCAAGCAGATACTATTTGTTACTGACAGCAAAGGGGTCGGCCTGCTCCCAGGATATGGGCGCCCCCCAGGTGTTGAGCCTCATCTTGTCCGGCAGAGACTCGGGCATGGCCAGCAGGATGAAGCAGATGTCGGCCAGAGCGATCAGCGTGGCCAACAGAACCACCAAGTTGTCCCCGTACCAGGCTGACAGGTACGCCCCGATGGCTGGACTCGTCACCAGGCTGGCTGCGAAAGTGGCCGACACCTGGAGGGTTGAGAGGAGAGAGAGAAACGGAGAGAGCTATGCTAAAATGCTGATGTTTACCAAATTTAGGGCTTAACATGATTGCTCATTAGAAATAAACACAGAACCCAGATGAAGTTGAATCTGGTCATAGAAGTGTGAGCTAAGTTCTTTACTACCTACTTTTTACAGCAGGTATCACTGTGTCCAAACGATGTATAAAGTAACTTTGGACATAAAGACAAACACAAAGGTGGTTGTCTCCTGTTTTTTTGTCTCCTGAGCTTGTGTCTGTTCTCTGATTTAGCTCACGTGTCAGTTTCTGTTCCGAGGTTGCAGATTCAGTGTCAGTCATTCAACACCACCATCCATCCACTCGATAGTATGAGATCATTGTGATGTGTATATGTCATTGCCTGTGCGACTGCTTTGTGACACTTCACAGATGCTCTTGTATATATATGTGTGTGCATACGTATGTATATATAAGTAAAATATATAAGTAAAATATATATTTAAAGATTTCTTTAAATTCAGGGACAAAGAGTCAGACATTCGTCCTCACCAGACCGTAGGCTGTACTCCTCTCTCTTTCCGTTGTCACATCGGCGACGTAGGCGAAGATGACCGAGAAGGTGACGGAGAAAGCTCCGGACATGGAGATCATGGCGAAGTACCACCTGCAGGGTGAGCAGGTGTGAGGAACAACTCAAACCAAGAAAGAACGTGAACTACTCTAACTGACCTGTGAACGAATGGAAACCGTGGATTGATCACATGACTTGTTTTCGATCCATTAGCTCGTAATAATCTGTAGACAACTGAACACATTGTTCCATCAGAAAACAGTGAGTCCTACCAGGGGCTGAGCCTCATCAGAGGGATCGGAGCACAGGTGAAGAAGACGGTGACCAACAGGAAGGAGCGCCTGCCCCACACGTCCGACAACGCGCCGATCAGAGGGGCGGACATGAAAGACAGCAGACCCTTGACAGGGAGAGGCGGAGTCAGTGACAGTGTCAACAACCCTCACTTAACAGAAGCATCTGCAACAGTAAGTTCTTACCTTCACCCCCTGAATGAGTCCGTTCATCAGGAACGTGTGCTGGGGAAAGGTTTCGTGTAAAACCTACAAAAAGAGAAAACAATTACCCACACAACCTTCACAGTTTCAGCAAAACAACAACAACAACAACAACAAGATTTGTGGAGCAAAATAAACTAAGTGAACAAAAAAGATGGTTGGTTGATTCACCCTGCACTCATATATCTCATATACCAGTTTTCCAGACAGAGCGTTCTGGACCCTGATCTGGAGAACGGGTACTTAAATTAACTGTGACACTGACGCCATCACAGACCGCCATCTTCCCTCCACCACGCGGCGTTACTCACAGTGAGCATGGGCGTGGTGAGTAAACCCCAGGCGAAGAACTCCAGGAAGATCACCACCACCGCGTGATACACACTGGGTCTGCCGATACCCTGCTGGAACTGAAACACACACACACACACACACAAATTATCATCACTATTACGTTTTGATGTGACTCAGATTTGAACTTGATTCTGAAATTAAAGGGGCACTCCACCGATTTTACAGATCCGTACAGATTCGTAAAACAAGTAAAAACACAGAGATTATAAACTTAATATAACTGAATAATTCTACTCTTCTCTTGTGCACAGTAACTTGTCTATAAAAGAGGAGACGAGGAGATAAACCCATTTTCTAACGCAGCTCAACATTCTGACTGATTAAAATAGAGCAGGTACTAAACTGGAGCACCTCACATGAAGTGATTATCAGCACACTGACACAGATTTAGGTGCAGATATGGACTATTTTCTATGTTTAGTTTGAATAATAATAGGTTATACCAACAAAGATTTAGTTTTCATGACAGCAGGTGAGAGTCTGTGTGATTTGTTTCCTGTCTTTATATTTTTTTGGTTGCCTCTGACTTTGAAACTTGGAGGATCAGATTTTTTTTTTCTCTATCAATTTCTCTAAATTTAACAAACAGTGACTAATATTTGACTATGTATGGTAGAATCCTCTGAATTTTTCATCTGGCACCATCAGGTCAAAAGTTTAATCTGTCTCATGCTTACAGTGACGTTCCCAACATGTTAAACTGAGGTTAAAAAAAAAAAAAAAATCATTGTGATTTTATCCAGAAACTGTTTGAATCCGACCCGATGTTTGATGACGGCTTTTGTTACTCTAAATGCAGAGGGGTTTTCTAAAACACACTGTGCTCTTAGATACTGTACATTCATATCATACACACAAAATGAAAACACATTTTTAGATATTTCAGTACTTCGCAGAAGCAGCTTTAAGTCTCTATGAGCTTTGCACACCTGGATTTGGGAAGTTTACCCTTTTCTTTCTCAAGCTCCGTCAAACTGAACAGGAAGCATCTGTGAGCTGCCATCTTCAGGTCTCTGCACAGATGCTCTAAATCTAGGTTTTAGCTGGGCCACTCAAAGACAGACAGAGATTTGTCCCTCCCAGTCTCAGGTCAAGGACCTCCCTGTATTTGGTTGCATTCATCTTTTCCTTAATTCTGACCAGCCACAGTGTGCTGCCACCACCATGCTTCTCCACAGGGATGATGGCATTAACTATGGGATGAGCAGTGAAGTTCCCTGGACTTCCATGGTTTCTATCCAGATATGAGTTTAGATTAATGAGCAAGTGTGGCAGTTTTATCTATTTAAAATTAAATCTGCACAGTAAAGTGCAAAAAGCAACAAGGTCTGAAAACACCTATGTATTTACAGACTGACTGCACTGATTCTCAGAGCTTAAATATGAAGTGCAACATACAGTACAGCCATATATGGAATATGTTGATCCAAGAGAAAATGTGATAAAACAGCTGGAGAGCTGATCCACGTCCATGCTACGAAAATGGACGGTGTTATATCCCGATGAGTTGGTACCTGCCAAGATGCCACCATTGTGTACATACAAGGTTTCAGGGCCCACCAAGCCTGGAACAAAGACCGCCTTTCACTGACATCATCATAACAGGAATAAGAGGCAATATGTCACACAGCAGACGCCATAAAATGAATGATTAGACCACTTTCTCCTCAGTAAGGTCATCACAAGATGAGCTGCGTCACGATCTCTTCAGGGAAACTCTGCAACTAACAATTATTTTCAGTATCAATCAATCTGCGGATGATTTTCTTGATGTTTGGTCAATAGAACATCAGAGAACAGAGGAAAAAAATGTCCATCGCAGTCGCCCAGAGCAGAAGCTGACATATTCATGTCGATGATTTATTTATTCAACCGTGGTCAGACCCAAAACACAAAGATGGGTCATTTTACTAGAATGACTAGAGGGCCAGAAAGTAAAATCAGCAGCAGAGCTTCACGTTTCAGAAGCTGGAAGCAACAAATGTTTGACATTTGTTGGAATTAATTGAACTCAGTTTTGTTCATTACTGGGTCTATTTATGTTTTATATATATGTTTATTTCTAATCTCTTCGAGAGTCTTTATGCTGTAGAACTGCTACCAGTGATTATTTTCACATCAGTGAATCTGTTGATTATTTTAACAGTGACTTTATTCATTGTTATTTATTATTTACTTCAGTCTCAGAAAATCGTGGGAGACGCGCATCACAATCCAAACCCAGGGATTTATGGCTTTAGGATGATGGCAAACAGAGAGAAGCGGCGCATCTTCACAGAGGAGAAGCTGGAATCAGACACTGTTTGACATTTCTGCTTGATGCTGTAAAAAAAAAAACCCCACTGTTTCCCATAATTTTAGGTAAAGGTAGTTTTAATAGCACGCATCTGATTCTCTGATGATTTAAGTCGATGACAAACACCATCTGAGCTCAGAATAATGGAAACGTCTCCGTGAAGGTGGCGGTAAAATGGACGCTGACGGAGCCATGGAGGCTGCGGGGTGTTGGATCTGCAGTCTGAGCCTGCCCTCGGTGTATTTCAGGCACACAGCTTGTTACGTAACAGATAATGGATCCATCCTGACCACATCAGCAGCAGCAGCACACTAAGCCCAGCTCTCTGCCATGTCTCCATTACAACACACACACACTCACACACTCACACTCTCATCTCCAGCCATTTTGGACCAGATCCGCTCTGTTCGGGCTCATTCTCGCATCAGTCATTCATTCATTCATTCATTCACTCATTCATTTAATCAGCTTCTGAACATCTGAACATTTGATCAGATGTGTTTGGTCACAGCGACGCTCACAAAAACAATAACCCCCCCCCCGCTATGAATCTTCAATACAGAAAATATGAGCGGCTTTACTCGACTAATGATCCTGTTTCTGCGTATTTTGCTGTGAAAAAATAAAATATAAAAATAACAAGAACGTGAATATTCGCCTTTTAAAGCACCGCTGATTTTATATATGAGCCTTGCGTCATGTGTTTTAATACTCTGTTATGTCACACACACACACACACACACACACACACACACACACTGAGCGTATTTTTAGTTTTACAGAAAATAAAAATGATTCTAACTAGATGCGGGTCTCTGACTTGTATAGTGCGCGTGGTTGAATTGAATTTACAGAAACTAAACATGATTTAATAAAATCTCTTGGATACATGCAGGAAAAAAAAAAAAAAACATTCATACAGGTTGGTAAAGCGATAATAAAAAAAGGGAGTATGATGGCGGGGCCGTTCACTCACCGCTGCTCCGTCCTTCATGATGATCTTCTTGACCAGCACCACCCGGCCAGTGCCCGCCGGTGGCTCCCCCGCCATCTCTTCACACCTGCCGCGGGTCACGAAGCACCCATGCCGCGTAGATATCCGCGGTTCTCCAGGTGCTTCCAGGATGTCTCCTTACTTAGCCCCGAAGAGGCTAAACCGACAATCAGAGGATAATAACAGGATATAAACGGGGACAGATTAGATGCACAACTTGTCGCTGTAGGTGCGCGCGTCAGTTCGCGGATCGCCTGGTGAGATCACCCACTGTCAAGTTAGACGGAAACAGCACAGGACTTCCGGTTTGAGCTGCGCTTCTTTTCTGAACAAAAGAGGAATTTCTACAATTCGCAACACTCGAAATACTGAGTACAGAGGTTTTATCCAACCAGTCTTTACTTACTGAAACATTCATATCTATATTTTCAGAGAAATCCTGGTGCATTTGTTTGGTTTTACCACAGTTTAGATTAATTTGTTTGGAAGAACTGTTTTCTTTGTGGTAAAGAAATGAGTTGTGAGTCCTTTAACTGATTTTTAATTCTATGAAAGAAAAACCAGTGAAAACATGCCTGATCAATAATTCATTTACCTCTGTTAACACACAAAGTCTAAATTACAGAGTCCCTAGATGTATTATTTAATTTGAAGAGTAAACCCCAAAACCATTAAAAACACTTGAATTTCAAAAGCACTTTGACAATTTAAGCACATTTTTGAACGTGACATCCATTAAGACACTGTAATATCCTGAAGGAGCTTAAATCATTACATTACAGGAACCACTGACCTGAACTGTTTTTTTTTTTTCTTGTTTTTTAACTGATCATTGATTATCTCCACTGTCTATAAAGTGGTAAAATATATTTAACCCTTTAAAAGTTCTTAAACCCTGTAGATAATCCAGCACATAGACATTAATATTTACAGTCCATTAATTTATCCATTAATAATTACTCACAATCCATGAACAATACCAGTACAGCCTCAGTAGTGGTTGCTATATAAAAGTTTTTAATTGTCTATGGGTCAGAAACAGTACTGTCTGATTTAAACTTTTTTTTTTTTTTTTTAGCAGCAGTGGATGTTGGCAGCTCGCGCATATTAACTCGTCCTGGACTCATTACAGCCTGGTCAACTTAAATAACCTCATCCATTTATTTTGAAAGGCAGGTCCTTTTATATCCTGTCTCATTGACAGAACTTGTCGTGGTCAATGTGGTGTGGTTCATCACGGGTTCTTGAAGACCTGATCCGGGTCTGTACCTGGCTGAACCCGCAGAACGGGGCAGAAAACAGACCCGGACAGGGTGCGTTTGGTTTATAAACCCTGAAAACGAGATTAACACAGAAGGAGTGAAAAACAGACTGAGAACACAGAGCAGTGTGTTACAGCATCTCTTGGCCCGGAGCCGGAGGGGGGAGACGGGCTATGTCAAGCTGGACAGAAACAGTTACAACCAGACCGGAAATATGATGTCGCTTTTTACAATCAAAGTGCTAGATAAAGAGAACAATGCACCAATACATTTACAAACACAATTGATTTGGTTCTAATTTTACATTTACAAACCGCCTTTAAATGCGTCATTCACAATCTCTTATCAAGGAGTCTGAAATCTGTGTTAACGAATTTGTTAATATATGCTTTTTATTTTGAAAATGAAACAGCATTCCGGTTTGTCACGTGTCAGTAGCTGTGGTTGTGTATATGTGTGTGTCTCTGTGTGAATAAAACATGATAAAAAAAAAACGAGTGGTGACGGTGGGAAACGTGACCGTCTTACATCATCAATCAGCAGAGGCTGAGACTGTCAGGGAGACGGTGTGAAGCTCGGAGGCTGGTTCAGAGTCCGGACTGTGGCTCCGTCTCTAAACATCAATAAGAAGATGATGTCAGATTTTTCCTCCTCTTAATCAATACTGGGTTCACAGAGGTGGCAGGCATCCACTATCCCAGCATGCATTGGGAAAAAAAAACAAGAGGTCCTTACATGTTTTTAAAGGTCTGTGTGGAAAATAACTCACCTAACATTTACATTGAGGACTCATAATACTACTAATAATAATAACAATAACAACAACAATAATAATAATAACAACAGGTTATTATGCAGTGGCAAGTCTAGAAAATGGCAATCCTGAATAAAGTGCATAACAATGATCCAGGTGAGAAAATACAAAAGCATGACTAATCTTTTTGGCATTTCCCAGTGTTTTTTTTTTTTTTTTTTTTAAATTATTATTCTTAACTTCCACTTGATCTGAAGTGTCAGACTTCCAAGTTTACTAAAAATCTTTTATCTCTGTTGTTATGAGAATTTCTGTTTTGTCTTCATGAAATTTAAGAATCATCCACTGTCCCACGCTGCGGAGGCAATTTACGATGGGGTGCAGTGCATCAGAGTCTACAGATAAAGACTGATGACAATTTACACCATGGAAACACACACACACACACACACACACACACACACACACACACACACACACACATACATACATACATACATACATACATACATACATACATACATATATATATATATATATATATATATATATATATAATAAAAGACCAAGAATCGAACCCTGCAGAACACCAAAAAGGCTAACATGTTCTCTAGAGGCTCAGTTGTCAAGGCTTTCACACCAGTTCACAAGTCTGTCTAGAACAACCTTATGATCTGCTATATTGAATGCAATGGTTAAATCCAGGGTTAAATCCAGATTATCAATTTATCAAATCAGATCATGTTTTGTCATCTGCTCTGACTCTAAGCTCATTATTTGTATTGTTGCTGTTTCAGTGCTGTGTTTCCAAAGCCAGATTGAAAGTGATCATGAATTTAATTGTCACATAGGGACTAAGCCAGTACAGCTTTGTTACAGACATGTAGTGATCTTGTGAGGATCTTTTGGTGGATTGTTATTTTTTTGTTCCTCCCCTGTTACTGTTGCTGATAATGAGGATTATTTGTTGGTCTTGTATTTTAATGATATGCTCCATTAGTTGTTGTGAGTAATTCTCACAATCTTTTCTCCTGTCAAAGCTACCATGACAACAGATTCTCCCTTTTTATTCTCACTCTGTCCTGTTAGATGCCTGCCTGCTTTAGTCAGCAGTATGTTTGGAGGTGTTGCTAGGCAACAGTGCACCTGCAGAGGAAAGTGTGGCTTACCTGTAAGATGAGACGCAGAGGACAGCTGTTGGACTGCGAGCTTAGATGACTGATCTGTGGCTCAGTGCAGCTTCACCGAAACGACAACAGAAGCAGAAAACCCAGACGTTAACATCCTGACAGACCCAGACCTCAGGTAGGCTTCACCCTGATGATGCTGTTTTTATGAAGATAACTGCAAATCATTTAGAGTTAATATGCCCACCAAGGCCACACAATCCTCAAAATCTGTTATGTTTATGACAGAAAATGTACAATATTTATTAGTTTGAATCAAGCTATATTCATCTAAGTTCATCATGCTGCTGTAGCACCACCCAGAGGCGAAAGGTCATCAGATTTTGCAGGTTCACTCACTCGGGAGTTGACATCTGTCATCAGTAACTTGCACCAGCACAACGTGTTTAAAAGTGATGACAGATTATGTGAAACAGGTCATGAAATTCTGTAGGAATAGTGATAAAAACAATGTTTCACCAGGGCTTCTTTGACTCACAGTTCAGGGATTATGAGCCAAACAAGCCATGCTTCATTAATGTCACATGGTGCTGACAACCAATCATCTTCTTGCATGTTCAGCACATTTAACTTTGAATCTAATAAATTAGCCTGCAGATATTCTGACTGAAACACAAAGCAACAGAGCGGGAAAAACAATAAGAGTTAAAAAAAAAACAAAAAAAACCCCAACTTGTGTGTGTGTGTGTGTGTGTGTGTGTGTGTGTGAGACAGCGGATGTGAAGATGGCATTAGCCAGCGGTCACTGGCTGGAGAAAGAAATGAGGGGAGAAGCCCCAAGTCCCAGGTGGGTGACTCTGTTCTTGTACATAGAAAAAAGAAAACCTTCTTCCTCTGACAAACAAAGAGCTCGACACAGTTGAATACATAAGCAGCGAAACACAGCCCAAACTACTACACTACAGCCTCACTTGGTCACGTATGACCAGTGGACAGCACTGGCTAATGATGGCTTCAGATACAGTAGACTGACATCACTGCACTGGTTTGCCAGCTTTAACATTTACCTCTAATTTTCAGTTATGGCCAAAGCGGCTGCTGTTCATTAAACGTTAAATAGTCGCACTTTACATCGAGTAGTGTTCAGATGAAAATGGAAATGTTCCTGTCGTCTTCCACAGGTATGGACATGCTTTAGCTGTGGCAGGAAATGTCGCCTTCCTGTTCGGAGGAGCCTCCAGCATCAACCAGAAGGTGATCTGAACTTCTTCTTCTCCTTCCTCTTTAAGCCCTTTTCAATCAGGCAGATCTGACAAACAGCAGCCTGCTTCACACTTACAGTAAAACATGACTGAAATCTGGACGGTACTATTTTTCTCCTTTATTTAGGAGGACAACCTTGTTTACTTCAATGACTTCTACATGTTAACAGGTACAAATGATTTATTTATTCTCACGTGTGCCAAAGATATTAAAGGAGTGGACAGTGGTCTTACAAACTGGTCCCTGGTTAATCAGAGGGTTTGTTGTTGTTTGTAGTTTCTCCTGATGATGTGAGCTGGGAGGAGATTCCTCAGAGCGGAGAGGTTCCCTCAGCCAGAGAAGGACACACTCTCTGGTCAACTACAACACTGACTCCTAAACTTGACTTCTTACTCACTTCACTAGCTTTGACAGTACTGTTATATCTTTGTCTTGTTGTCCTCAGTGTTGTGAAAGGCAAGTTGTATCTGTTCGGTGGAGAGTCCAGCCCTGACGCCACTGAGTGTCTCCCAGGAGTCCACAGCTTTGACATAGGTGAGGATGTTACACAACAGATGGAGGAGGAGATGAAGACCCCCCCACCCCCCCTCCATCACTAAAGCCAAACATGGCAGTGACGGTATTTCCTTTTTCTGACAGTGACTCTGACCTGGGATTGCTTAGCAACTGGAGGTATTACCCTCAGGACCCTCAGACACAGCTCTGCTGTGGTGGGAGACAACATCTATGTGTATGGAGGCATTCTGGGAGGGAGTCCAACCGACGACCTCCTGGTCTTCAGCACAGGTCCAGGAAATTAAAAATACACTCGCAGAATTACTACCTTGATGGTCATATTTCTTTTTTTCCATTTCAACTTAGAAAGGCTGCAGATGTTTTTTACTGGTAAAAGGAATAATAATAATAATAATACAACTAGTTTCTGTATCTACAGCTCAAACACTCTGACTGGCTGTGTTTCAGTGTCTCTCACCTGGACGCCCGTTAAAACCAGTGGATCACTGCCTCCTGCTCTGTGAGACACTTTGTTCCACTGAAAACTGCATGTTTCTTGTCACTCAGTGTGTAATCTGAGTTTGTGATATCCAACATATGCAGGTTATTAATATTAACATACACTGACACTTACTGTGCGTTGTGGTGTGTGTGCAGGTGTGATCAGAGTTTCGCCCTGGTTGGAGATCATGTGTTCATGTTCGGAGGTTACGGAGCAGGTGGAGACTTCTGTAGAGACCTCCACGTCCTCAACACAGGTAGATGCTGATTCCAACACAGCTAAACACACGTGGTTCAGCCTCCACACACCTACACACACACATAAACACACACAGGAAAAGACAGTGTGAGAAGTGATTTCATTGAAATCAAAGGGTGTTTATGTTTCACTGCCAGTTTGAATGTTAAAGATAGTGGGTTTCATGACATGTTTTACTTCATACATGTCAAGATTGTGGTTTGAAATGAACATAAGTTCTACTGGAATTTTATATAAATGCAGTAGAAACATAATATTTTATGTCTGGTGTTAATGTGATATAGTCAGTTCAGACTTTTTAAAAGTTTAAAGGTTATGCATCAGAACACTGTCACGTCCAAGGCAACCGGGAACACGAGGGAAGAGAGGACCCAAACTCAAGGTGATGAGTAAACTTAAAAGTCTTTTAGTTAACTCTAAATCACGGGGAGATTCCAAGGCCAGAGAACAAAACTTAAACAACTAAAAATCATTAACAAAGGAGAAAAAGACTCTGGAATGAAAATACAAATGTCCTTACTGAAATCAACAGGTAACCTAGGTAAGTCCATGAGGTGGAGGAAAAACACAAGGCGCAGGTACACGAATGAACAGGGGGAATCAATATGGGGAACCAACACATGTAAAGACACGGGCAGACTCAGGTATGGACACAGCTACAGATTCAGATACAGGCACAGACCAACTGAAAAGAACACAGGTAAACAACTAGACTTAAATATATGAGGTAATGGACAACAGGTGACACCAATTAGGGCGGGGCAGACAATCACAAAAGGAGGGAAAACCCGACAAAGACAGGAAGTAGAACAAGACAAGATACACAAGAGCTATGAGTTCAAAATAAAACCGGAACTACTAACAGAACTTAAACTAAACCAGAGTCCAAAAAGGTCCAAATGTTCACAAAAGAGTTCAAAACAAAAGGGTTCAGAAAGCAGCTGGTGATGACAGAACACACTGTGTGTAATCTTAAGCTCTAACAGACGAACAGTGTTAAATCCTTTTTTTTCTCGTAAAACATTTGCAAAAAAAAAATTTTTAGGCATCTTAACTTTAGCATTGTTTACATCCATGGTGCTTGATGCTGCAATCTTCTTCTTTCCTGCCTTTGTTGGTGCAATGCTGCTTATCATGCCACTGGTAGACCAGTGAAACAGTTTGAAACCACTGGCAGGAGTGTGTGCTGCATCATCCATGTGCACACACGTGCATGTTCACCTTCCTGCACTACTCAAACAAATCAAGGTCCTGCTCATAGAAAAAAGCTCCACAGCACTACATGAGCTCAAAATGCTTCAGTGAACCTTTAACAACCTCAGATTTAACATTTTTATCTCCACAGATTATTCAGTAGACCCTGACCTTTGACCTTTGTGTCTGCCCTGTTCTTTAGAGGACCTGATATGGCAGAAATGGGAGGTGAGGGGAGAATCACCTGCAGCCTGTACCAGACAAACACTGACTGCTCACCATGATAAAGTACACACACAGACACACACAAAACACAATTCATCTGAAGTCTTTCTACAGTCTGATTGCATTGGATTAACTTTTGTTGTTGTTGTTCTTTCATGATACTGAATGCTCCTCGTTTCCTCTTCATCAAATCCCATGAAGGACATCTACTTGTTTGGTGGCAGAAGCACAAATGAGGACGGGACAGTGACGTCGTCCAACGAAATCCATAAACTCAGCATTGGTGAGCGAGACACTGCAGATTAACTGATAAATAAAAGGATGAATTATTCTAAATAAACTCTAAAGACTGACTTATGCTCTATCTCACACTGCGTCTCTCCAGCTAAGATGAAGTGGAAGCTTCCGCTGTACGTTGGGATTCCTCCGGCTCGTCGCCACGGACACACAGCCTTCATCCTCCACAGTCATGTCAGTGTGCCACATAATAACATTATATTCATGTTGTTACATCATTGTGTGCATTTATCATCATTGTGTCTTATAATACAAAACATACTTTGTGTGTGTGTGTGTGTGTTGGGTTGACAGCTGTATGTGTTTGGAGGAAAGAATGAAGAGCAGGAGTTTAATGACCTGAAGGTGATGAAGCTCATCAACCCCTCAGAGAGACAACCAGGTGTATTATTCATGTTTAACTGATTCTAAAATAACTTTTAACACTGGTGTCCAGAGGCTGCAGTTTGAAAAGTGTTGGAAAGAAAAAAGAAAAAAAACATATGGATGATATAACAGTTCTTAGTGTTTTACCAGCGGAGGAGCTAAAGACCGAAAAGTGACAGAAGTAGTTCTGGAAAAAACTGAAAAAACAAAACAAAACAACCTTTTCTCCCCAGTGATGAAGGAGATTCTGTCAGAGTTTGGTCTTCAGGGACTCAGCCACAGGTCAGCAGCTGCTGTGGACACCTGCATTTCTGTTTCATCTTTGTGTGTGGTGTGTGTGTGTGTGTCTGCAGTTTCAGTCTTATGTCATGCTCCGTTTGTTCTCTCGTCTCTCAGTTTTAACACTTTGGTTTCATTCTGGTTTCCACCGTTAACAGCTTCACCCCCACAAAGGTCCCCAACGTCCGCTATGAGCTGAGCGAGTCTGCTCCATGCAGCCTGTCCAGGAACACAGCAGCTACTGCACAAGTGACAACAACACACACACACACACACACACTTTGTAAAGGGAAAGAATTAAATAGCTGGTTAAGACGTGTAAGAGCCTCCAGAGAAAAATTTAGCAGTAAAGTAAAAGCAGTAGCAGATGTAGTAACAGTAGAAATAGTAAAGCTTTCAGACAGTAAGTTGCTGCTGGTGCATCTGTCACTCAGCAACATCATTGTTCCTTTTTTTTTTTTTTTTTTTTGGGTGGCAGCAAGGTGAAACTCTACCTGTAGCTGAAACCATTTTCTGAGAGCGTGCAAGTTAAAATCTCCCATGGTCGCATGCATGTGAGTGCATGATGATCATTAGGCTGTTTTCTTGCTCGTCCCATCAGCGATGAAACATTCAGAATAATTCATTTACCGCGTTCCAAAGATGAAGTGCTCTGTAGCTGATTGATTAAAAAGACGCGGAGAGAGGAGGTGGAGGAGAGCGAAAGCCAATCAGAGGTGCAGGTGCAGGCAGGGAGAGACCTACTGAGCCAGTGAACACAGTTTAAGCTTGAAACTCTGAAGCTGCACAAGAACAGTTAGAAACACAAAACCTGCATCACCCAAACCCCCCCGCCCTCCCCAAAGAGGAACTCTGCTGTCACATGCTGAAGATTTCAGGTCCAATCTCATTGTGTAACAAAACAGAGAGGGCTGTCGCTTATTATCATGTGTCATAATTATTGTTTATCTGAAAGAAGTGAAGTGAAACAGAAGCTGTTTGATCTGAAGATGCTCTGGACTGGTTATAAACACCCTGTGTCTTCTTTCAGTACCTTAGGTGTAGCAGTAGCTGTTTCTATTACAGTAGCAGTAGTAGTAGTAATACCAGTAGTAGTAGCAGAAGTAGTTGTAGTATTAGTAGTAGCAGTGGCAGTTGAAACAATACTAGTTGTAGTAATAATTGCAGTAGCAGTAGTAGTAGTTGCAGTAATAGTAGTAGTACTAGTAGCAGCAAGAGTAGAAGCAGTAGCAGTAGTAGTAGTTGTACTAATAGCAGTAGTAGCAGTAGCAGTCACAGGTAATAGTAGCAGTAGCAGTACCAGTCGCAGTAGTAGTGGTAGTAGTAGCAGCAGTAGCAGTAGTAGTAGCAGTAGCAGCAGCAGCTGCTCTCTGCTCACACTCATAATATAAGAGATGATTTTGTGTGTGCGTCCTCCTGCAGGTGTTTGTCCACAGAGACTTCAGTGCAGTTCGAGATCAGGCCATGAAAATGATCCAGACCGCCTTCACTCTGCTGGACCAGGAGTTCCAGAAACTGGATCGGTACCTAAGACTGTTTCCACCATTTTGGATAAGACTAACACTGCTGGTCACAATTCTGGATCTGACTGACAGTTTCATTAATTAAACATCTGTCCATATAACTACCAACCTTGTATTGACTTTTACAGCTAAATGTCTTTTTGTCCAGAGAGAAGTCAGAGTTATCTAAAGCTGCTGCTGCTCTGCAAAGGGAGAAAGAAGCTCATGATGCCCACAGACAACAGCAGCAACAGGTCCATCACTGCTTTCATCCAATCAAATCTCAGCTAACTGTCGCTAATCTAATTTAATCATTTCTATCTAGTTAACTTTAATCTGATCCAGTCCATTCTATTTATCTAATCTAATGTGCAATAATTTATTCTACTGTAAAACAATCCAATTTTTCTAATTTAATCCAAATCTAATGTAATCTGTCCCTAAATGATCTAATCTAACCCAATATATTTTATTTTCTGGAATCTAATCTAGTATACTGTAGTCTAATTTAATCTTTCATTTTAATCAGTATAATTATTTTATTGTTTGTAGTACTGAGAAAAAAAAGTGTGTGTGTCTGTGTCAGGAGCTGCAGGACATGTTGGACAGACATCGCTCTCAGAATGAGACCTGGCTCCGAGCCAGGGCTGAGGAGAACGACAGAGAGAGGAGGGAGCTCTGCAGACTCCGAGTAAGTAAACACACACACACACACTCGGATCTGAACAAATCGGATCTGAACCCTCAAACTGCCCTCTGTGGTTGTGAGGACAGGTCAAAATGTCCTCACCAAAATGGTCAAGACATGAGGTGCTGCCTTTTTCTTTGGGGAAATTACAGGACTTTTTGTCCTTAAAACTGAAACTAAACTAAACTAAACTGAGACTGGATCGGGGACTGCACAGTGAAAATCTCAGCACCTGGCAGAGTCATCAGTGACTTACTGTCTGAAATATGGGAGTATTAAATTTAAATAGCACCTCCCCTCTCTCTGTCTGTCTGTCTCCTCAGGAGGACATGTTGCTGGAGCAGGAGAGGCTGAAGGACGAGCAGAGCAGCATCCAGAAACGCAGCGAACATCTTCTGTCCATCATGCAGCAGTTCAAAGGAATGTGAGACAGATAGATAGATAGAAAGATAGATAGACAGATAGATGGTCTTGACCCTTTGCCTTTTGTCTTTCATCCGGATGGGGGTGGAGTGGGTTAGATATCAATGTGTCAGTTATATTTGAAAGTGTTCGATATGTATAAAACGTCCAAGTAAACCTCCAATAAAAATACAATTAAAAATACGAAAAGTTTTTATCTTTTAGTGATAATTAAACTGTAAAAGAAAAGGATAACTTCACTGATTAATTGATTGATCAGAATGTGAGAATTTCATAATGAAGACTGAAAGCTCAGACGGCGTAAATCACGGATTCCCCTCTCAAACCGAGCTACTTCTATAACTGGAGTACCTCTGCAGTCGCCTGCGGGTATAAAAATAAAAATGATGATTTGATTTAAAAAAAAATCTATCTGCACACTGAGTCAGATGAAACAACTGAACACCACATGCTGCACCTGAGGGTGGTGACATTAGCTGGCGAGCGGTTTAAACACTGAGATTTGAAGTAGCTAAAAATAGTGGATCAGTGAATTATCTAAATGGATAAATGGCAGAAATTCTTGGCTGAAAGTATTGAACTGAATTGTTGAAATAGGTAAAAGTCAGGGGTTATCATTACATAGTGAGACATGCTCAGCTTCTTCCGGTCCAAGTGGCAGCAGTATGAATGGAAACTTTAGCAAACAGAGGTAAATAACGACAGCTCCACTGTACAACAAGTGTTTGTGAAACCAGATTCCAGCAGAGAGTTGACAACAGGACTTTTACCAGCTGTTGTCGACTCTCAGTCATTTATCAGTTGTTTGTTTGTCTGCAGCATCTTCAGACAAACCACTGAAGCATGAGGGGCTGCACAGCTGTTGCAGGCCATGCAGCAGAATTGGCAGCAGAATGAGATGCATCTGTCACGCACATTATACATGTGGGTGAACTGCAGATATGACATAAGGTCAACATGAGTCATGTCACGCTGTTTTATTCTGATATACCTTTAAAGGCCTGTTTGAGGATTAAGACTTGGTTTTAGGACTCAGGTTAGAATCAGGTTTAGGTCAGGGTCAGGGTCAGGGGCTAGAGAAAGCATTATGTCAACAAGTGTCCTCACAACTGGTGGTGACATCACTATAAGATTCCAGAATCTCAGAGCAGTTTCTCAGATTCTCACACAGACTCTTCTGAACCACCAGAGACCAAAGAAAGAAAGGAGAACTTATCTTGTAATCACGACTTCCATTTCTCATAAGCGTGAGAAAAGATGAGTCCCTCCATGGTCTGGTTAACAAGACGTTTGGCTTGGGTGACCTCCTGGCTTTGGTTCTTGAGAGCGTGGCATTTTGTTTGTAGACTCCTCACGAGGGACAGAAGGATCTGCAGGTGGACCAGGACAAGGATTAATAGATGGATCAGTACATGGATCAGTAGATGGATCAGTACATGGATCAGTACCTGGATCAGTAGGTGGATCCGCAGGCGGATTGGTAAAATGATCAGCAGGTGGATCATTGGAAGGATCTGCAGGAAGACCAGAATAAGAATTAGCAGATAGATCAGTACATGGATCAGAAGGTGGATCCACAGACGAATCAGTAGCTCGATCAACAGATGGATCAGCAGAAGGATCAATTTTAGGCTGGTCCATCGTGATCCTTAGACTTGGTCTCCGTCTCAGGAGTTGTCTCTGGGGAATCTCTCTCTGGTACAGAACTCGTTCGTGATTCTTCCATGTTCATGCTTTCTGGTCTCTGGTCTCTGGTCAATGCATGAACTTCTCTATTGTGTCACCCAAAAGTGGATGCAGGTCTCAGTCTAACCACGGCGATGAAAAGTGTTTGGTTCCAGTAAATTTCCAGTTTCAAAACCCAGCGTTTGCTGTACAACCTGCTATTCATGAGAAAATTTACAGAATTGAACTCATTTGTCTGTTACTTTTCAGACATTACAAATATATATAATAAAAAAAAACCACACAACTGCATCACTGTGTCTTAGCAGCAACACATTCAGACTGAACAAAGACATGGACAAAACAATGGTATGGGGTTATTTAGATCAATCCAACATAATATGATGGCACAATAAACTCCCCCAACTAACAGAGTAGCATCACAGCTCTGAGAAGAGGAATAAAATAAGAAAAATGTTGCTTTAACAGCCAAGACACTATATTTATGATAAGTCGTTTTATTTTTGAATGAACTGCCTGAACTGTTGCATGTCTTATTTTCTTTCACGCCCATCTTTCTATGTCTTTTTGACTGTTCATCTGTCTGTCTGTCTGTCTGTCTCCTCCACTGTCGCATTCAACACCAGGATGGATCACTATTAAGCAAGGAAAAACAGCGTAATGCGCCAGTCTGTGTCTTTGTATTTCCTCTCAGTTGCACTATTTGGCAGAGACAGGCAGGGGCGGGGAGAGAAAGTGAAGAGCGTCACGCTCACGGCAATACGACCGGAAAAGAGGCGATAAAATAAAATAAGAGTTGGGTCTCCAGTCTGAGCTTGGGCTTTGTGTTACATTTCACTTCTCTCTCACCTCTTCCATATTTGTTCTTAATATTTGTCAGGGTTTGTTTTTCTCTATTTTATAACAATGATTTGCTCTGTGCACTTCTCTAATAACCTTAACTTAGACCTGGTAACATATAAATTAAAATCCTGGTCCTTTTATGCATATTGGTCAGTTTGACTATGGATGAGAATGAAAAAAGGGATGTGTGTGGAGTGTGGGGGTGGAGCCGTGTTGTGACATTACTTCCTGATTTGTTGAGAGAGTATGTGGATGGCATCAGCTGAAAGGAACCAGGCTGCAGAAAATGAAAATGAAATCGTTTGACATTATCATGTGTGAAACTGCCAAACAGATTTATGTTCTTATTAACTGAAGGTGCTGGAATGCCCTTCTGGGTTTGAAATAGGCTTTGGCTGGTTTTTGTTGATGAACAAAAAGCTCACTTCTGCCAAACCACATCTCGTATTTACATTTAAATTTCCACCACCCTTGTTCGATTCTCAGGATATAACATATGGAAGGAGTATTTTTCCCTATGAAATGGAGTTAGACCAGCAGTTTCCCCTGTTTCCAGTCTTTGTGCTGAGCTAAGTCTGGACCTACCCACTGGATGCACAGAGATAAAACTAATTTCCATCTTCTCATCTGGTTCTAAGGACAACAACAGAACAAAATTCATTTTAGAAGATATTTTTAAATGTTCCTTTAAAGATGCCTTACATTAGTGGCCACAGGGTACCAGCTACCCCTGCTTTTGTCATATATTTTGGAGCATTTACTCTCATCTCGTCTTTGTCTAGTGTAAGGCACAAACGCTTTTATTGTGAAAGGCTTGACCGGACGTGTCACGTTTCGTCGTGTCTGGTTTAACTTTCCACGGTGAGATGGCTGTGGAGTCTCTGCTGGTTCCTGTGAAGTCGAAACGGGCTCTGTGGACAGACAGCAGGAGGCGAGAAAACCCGCCGCTGCCCCCTTCGACCTCCATTTTTAAAAAACAATAACGGTAAGACAGAAACAAACATACACCTGTCTGTTAGCTAGCTAGCCAGCCCGCAGGTAAACAGCCAAAAACAACACACACTGAGCGCTCGTTTTGTCAGTTGCGTTCTCCCGCCGACGGTTGGTCTTGCGGGGGAGGGGCGGGGGAAGCAGCAGCAGACAGCCAGAGACCTAACCCAGTCTGCTGCTGTCTTTCTGTCTGGGATATTTCTGCCTTTTCCGCAGATATACTGTCGGACAGCAGCCCGTTGTCCGCTCGTTTGAGGCCCCTATCCGCCCCCCTTTTCACCTGATCTGGAGCTGTGTATAATAATGATGAAAAAAAGAAAGAAAGCGAGCAACATGGCTGACGTTGGCCCTGCAGAACCTGCTTGGTCGTTTGTCAGTGCAGATGATGACAGTATATTTATGATTTTTTTTTTTTAACCTCGCCTGTTAGCTAGGTGGTGGTCAAACTAGCAACCTCATGTATTAACAGAGAAAGACAGGCAGAGGGAAGAGAAAGAAACAAAAGAAAGGGGGCTAAAACAGCTGTCAGAGTGCAGACTGAAGGCAGTGAAAAACTGTATTTTTAACACAGACTCTGGTGTGGCACAGTCTTTCACAGATGCATAATGCTGCAGTTTTTCATTCTAATGCAGACAATAAAGTAATAAAGCATGCACAACTGTGATTTTTTTTTTTGTATGTGTGTGTGTGTATGTGTGAGTTACTGAAAGATAATTTGAATGCTGTAGTCCACTGACAGCTACGCCCCCTTTTCCAACTTGTAACCAAATCAAAGCAAAGGTTAACAAGTATGATCCTGCAGGGAAAACTACAACCCACTTGCACGAGCTGCTGATGCTCGTCTCCTGCTGAACAGTAACTGAAGATTAGAGTCGTACACGGTTATAACTGTGTTCCTGTCTGTTTTTAGCGTTTTTGTTTTTCGTGCGGCTCCTGGAAAATGTATTGTTTCAACACATCTGCAGCACATCTGTCTTCCCACCATTGTAACAAAGACAGTCTGCATCCACAGGCTTCATTCTCTTTAAAGGCTCATTTCACCCAAATCGCCCAGTTGTCCCACTTTAACACTTAGTGGCATCTTTCCTTGCTGATAGCTTTGGTTTTTATTTTAAAAAAAGATGTTGAGACAATGTCTCTGAAATGTTTGCGTCCACAGGTTAGCACTGGTGTTACCAGTCCCCTCGTCTCGGTAGAGTCTTGAGGGACCTCTGTGATGCAAGCTGAGGGTCACATGACAAATGAAGGGCAGTCGAAGGTATTCATAGATAATTTATCTGGCAGGCCGTACTACATTACTGCAGAAACTGGTTTAAAAATAAAAAGCTTTCAGTGGTTTCAATTAGCTAGCTTCAGTTTGCTTGAAATTTTATGTCAAATTAATACATTAAAAGGTTTCTCTTTTTTTTCTTAATAGAGAAACATATTGAAAAGAATTGGTAGATCCAGTGTTAAAGTACTAGAAGTAATCTTTAAATACACATTAGCTTTATTGTACTTGTTGGTCCACGGAGCCGTGGTCTCACCGTCTTAACAGTTTGGGCAATTCTGGGACTTGATATGATCCAGATGTTTTGGGGGGGGGGGGGGGGGGTACTGAAACGTCCAGTGTTTGATACATTTTTCAGTCCAGAGTTCTTTGCACACACACACACACACACACACACACACACACACACACACACACACACACATCCTGAGCTCGTACAGTGTGTGCAAAGAATGATCTACTTTTGCTCCCAGGTTGGTACTAGACTCCACCTCGCTGGTCCCAGTACATTAGAGTTACACCGGACAGAATGACGTTCTGTCCGTTCATTCGTGTCCAGCACTGCTCGGCCCCTCTTGACAACAGATGACTAATCATGTGTTGCTCGGGGCAACGGGAGGGAAATCACCACCAGCTGCAGCCAAACACTGCAAAATGTCTCCCATGTTTCTGGTAGGTTAGTTTCCTGTGCAGGTAACCAGCAGCAGAGCAGGAGTGTGTGTGAGTCACAAACCCTGCAAAGCCTTCACCAAGCATTTGCTGTACCTGCTGTAATTCTTTTTCTTTTATTAAATCTTCCACGGGAAGCACTGGAGCATAGCACTAAAAAAAAACAAACAAAAAAAAAAAAACAGAAAAACATCCACATCACTTGAGGATCTCAGGCGCAAACACCACCGCAAGACACGGTGCGGAGAAGCAAAAACAAGGAAAACAAATAACAGTGAAATGGATGAAAACAAGTAGCACATACAGAAGTGTGAAGCTCAGTCCACAACAAAGGAAACAGAAAACGTGTCCCAGTCACATGAGGTTTTTGGGCAGTTCTGGAAATCTAAACAGGCTCCCCATCAGTCTTTATATAGGTCCAAAAAACCTCCAAACAACCTTTTAATGTGTTCACTATAGACTCGTAGGATTTCATCTCTGCCATCACAGTTACCCATTCTTTGAAAGCTGGAGCTTTAGCTGTTTACCAAAGCCTAAAGTAATAGTGCTGGCTTTAATTGTTCCCACTACAATAACTATATTTGAGATCTGTTCACTAATAAACATGAAACCGGAGTCACAGAGATTGTTGAAGCAAACCAAACGCTCAGTAGATGAGCTTCCATTTTCATTCTGCTCTTCCATCACTTTCATTCTGTGGAGTTGTACTGTATGATGAAATCTATTGAATATCTTGCAAATATCAGAATTTAGTAAAAAAAACGTCCATCACATTGTCCCAAAGCTCAAGCTGACTTCCTCAGATGTGCTGTTATGAACCTGTCATCAGACTGAAAAGCCATTTATGTTGAATACATACTGTGAATGTACAAACAAAACCAGCAGTATGCACAGTGGAAAAGGTCGGACCAGTGAATTTTTGGCATTTTGTTAAAAGAAAAAATAAAGACTTAAACAAAAAAAAAAAAAAAACTGCTTATTAAAATAGTTGCTGAATGATTTTTAGTTGATAGACTAATTGATCTATCATTTAATTATCTCAGCACTTAACGTTTTGTAAAGACTTTGAGCCGGGAAATATATTTTTCGTGGTTCATGTGGCTGATAACTGAGACTGTGTGATATCTTTTTGGTTTCGTCTTGCTACCTGACTTGAACCCGTATTTAGTATTGTGTTTCTGGTGGACGGCTTCTGTGTAAAGCTTAAACGTAATTTAGTGAGAAATTTCTCACCTTGTCTTCCTGACTGTACTGTTTGTGTCCATGCATCGCTAGCCAGTTTGTACTAAGAAAAAAAATATAGCTTTTGGTCTCGAGTTGGATTTGGGCTTCAGATTTGGCTGCGTTTGAGATGATTTCAGTTATCTCAGGTGTAAAAGATGAGGGTACATGAAGGGAATGTCTCATATGACCCAACAACAGAACAGTTGTAGCTTAGTTTGAACTTTTAATTTGTAATTTTCTCAGCTTTGCTTCGCATTAGTAACTGTGCTTGGAAGGTTTTTATGGTCAGTGGTTTTGAGCAGAGAGTGAAGGGGACAGAGAGCAGTTAGAGGGTCAGATGTGTTACATAACACCCTGCCTACAGATAAATAATACACTGCAGGCCTTCCTCACAGGCTCCACTGATCAATAATTGAAGTCTCATGTTCAGGACATGAAACCTTTTGAAGGCTGATCTGCTGTGGCCTGAACCGACACTGCTCTCTTACTCCTCCACAAAATCCACATTTTGTTTTTCCTTCTGCACCACGACATGTGAGGTAGAGTTTGGTCACATGCATAGTTGGACATTTAATAATATAATTACATAAATCACATATATGCTGTTTATATATATATATGTAGGCTCTACATAAAAGCTTTTCCACAGCATCCAGCTGCATCTTATAATCCCCCTTTATTCTCTGTGTGTCTCTGTTGTCATCACATGACTGAAGTAGGAAACTTCATTATAACATTTGATCATAAATGAGTAAAGTTTAACTACAGATCTATAGTTGTAACTTATTTTACTGCTGTCTTTTACTGAAAGTCAGTGAAATAAGACATAACTGTGACCCTTCTGCATGTTTTCAGATCGATCATCTCACAGTTTTTGTTGCCTTGTGTTTTACTGTCACAGGTCTGGTTCTGGTTTTGCCCTGCAGACGTGAACCCTGACTCCTGAGAACCCAGAACAGAGCTAAACATCTCATCATCATCGTACCTGAACACTGAAGACTGGGTAAAATACAGTGTGTGTGTGTATGTGTACAAGATAAGATACAGTGTACAATCTGTAAAACTAGGATTTCATATGTAAAGAATGTTTTAAAATCTGACCCGATGTTTGGTGCCAGCTTTCAGTACCTGACCAACCAACCAACAATACCAACCAGCTCTGAGTTGAGTTGGTGGAAGGTCTATTTATTCTCTTTCCTTGACTAGTAGTTTCCCCCGGCTTTCTCGTTTTTTGTGCTAAGTTATTCTAAACGTGCTTTGGTCTGTTTCATGAACTTAGTCTGGCTCTCTTGGGCAGCGTAGGTTACCATGGTGATCTAGCCAGGACAAAAGTAAGCTGGCCTCATGATACCAGACGACCTGAGATGAGGCCAAATAACTGAATGAACCCACTAATCTTGCTTCCTGGTACAGGCCCAGGACATACAGTGGCTTCAGGAAGAAGGGACTTCAAAGGGGCTTCTACAAAATACTGAATTAAAAGTCGGGAGTATTTCTGTAAATGTAAAACTTCAGGCTCTGATTTTTTTTTTCCAATAAATCTGCAAAAATTTCAAAAAACATGTTTACACTTTGTCATTATGGGTTATTGATTGTTGACTGATGGAAAATGGCAATTTTATCCATGTAAAATTAAATGTACAACACAGTGAAGGGTCCAGAGATGAAGAGGTCTGAATACTTTCTGAAGCCACTGTGTGTAGATGTTGTTGTAATCCCTGCTTTTCACCCATAGATGCCAGTAAAGGTTATTGATGATCTGATCCCAAACCAGCAGGGGGTGCATGGTAGTTTAAAAAAAAAAAAAAAAATGTATTATTATTCCTCACCTCTCTGTTTTCTCCCCTCTGTTGTTTCAGCCCTGGACAGGTTTGTGTTGTAGCTGTGTGGCCGGGCAGCCTGGCTGCCTCTCTGCCTCCAGATGAATGAAGAACACTCCGGGACACAGAGACACAGCTGATACAGGTCAGAGGCCGCATTCACTGCCAGGACACACAAAGATATTAACATGTCACACATTAAACATGCAGCAACTCAGTGGTAGTAGTATTTGCTTTCTGATGGATTTCCACTGGTTTCCATTCATCTTTATGAAAATCAACTTACAGTCTTGCTGCATAGAGACCAACCTGGAAGACAGAGAGAAAAGCACTTAACATTACAGCACCACTTGCATGAATTGGGAAAAGCTTGTAACACAACATGCAGAGGTTTTCACTTTAATCAAAATGCTTCTAAAAATGGTCGGCAGTGATATGAAGCATCCGAGAGCTGCAGTGAACTGACAAGAACACATGCAACCACCACCATTTTATATTTGGCAGAAAGCTGTAATTCGCACGGTGTTTGATAAATGTGCCGTGATTTGTTTTTTCCCCCCAGGGCATGCAGGTGTTTCTGCAAATATGATGAAGAAAAAGAATCCCCACAAGTGAGTTAAGATGCTTTGCAGCTCATTTATTTTTGTCATGGCCAATATATTCTGACTCAAATTTCCTGTTGCAGGAAATGTGAGATTAGAATAAAAGATAATGTTTCTGTTGCCACATGAGGGTATCAGACAGGTGCAGATCAAAACGCAAGCAACA
Source organism: Toxotes jaculatrix (assembly GCF_017976425.1). Lineage (NCBI taxonomy): Eukaryota > Metazoa > Chordata > Actinopteri > Toxotidae > Toxotes > Toxotes jaculatrix. Next base: position 6,258,116 of record NC_054409.1, on the reverse strand, counting down.
AACAAACAAACAGTCTCGGAGCAGATAATGTTGACCAGGTCGTTTCATATTTCTGTAAAGGAAACATAAGAGCAGCCTGGGTCCCACCACCAAAGTTCTGTCGCAGCCTCGACGCAACATCGTCGGCTGCAGGATCCAGCACGTGTGGAAGGAGGGAGGAGGCCATGTGGTCTGGAAAGGAACGGTGCTCGACCAGGTAATCAAAGAGCTGAGTAATTAGCGATCGAATGAGGGACTGATGGAGCTTTGCACGAGTTCACTCAGGCACAGAAGTTGTTTCCTAGTCACGTTTTTATATTTTACAATCCTTCTTTAGCTATGCAGGCAGTCCTTGTTGAGCATGTTGAACTCATTCTATCTGCTTACACCTACGCTGAGCTCAGTATCTTCACTGCTACACCGGTGCCCGCTTCCAGCAAACTAAAACGTGTATTGTTGTTGCACAATACTGTATAATTAAAGGAGAGAGGGATGGTACGAAAAGAAAAACTAGCGTTCAACTGGGTTTCAACTGTTTTGTGTTTCAACCAGGTCCCAGTGAACCCTGCTCTCTATCTGATAAAGTACGATGGGTTCGACTGTGTTTATGGTCTGGAGCTTCATAAAGATGAGAGGGTTCAGGGGCTGGAGGTGCTCCCTGACAGACTGGGTAAGGCTGAACTCAGAGCAGGATCACACTGACTGACTGACCACAAACATAACGTGCTACATGCTAATTATATATATATATATATTATTAGTATTATAATATGTATATATTTTTATTATATATGAGTATTTATTTTAATCCCTGCAGCTAAATCCCGTCTGACAGACGTCAGCCTGGCAGATGCCATGATAGGTAAAGCAGTGGAGCACATGTTTGAGACGGAGGAGGGTCCGAAGGAGGAGTGGAGGGGGATGGTGCTGGCCCGGGCTCCCATCATGACCACCTGGTTTTACATCACCTATGAGAAAGACCCTGTCCTCTATATGTACCAGCTGCTGGACGACTATAAAGAAGGAGACCTGCGCATCATGCCTGACTCCAGTGAGTGAGAAGATGGGTCCTTTTACCTGTGTCTTTGTTTTTCTTGTTTTAAGTAAGACGACGATATCACTAAGATCATTGGTAACGAGTCTCTTTCTGTCTCTCTACAGACGACAGTGTTCCAACGGAGAGGGAACCTGGCGAGGTGGTGGACAGCCTGGTGGGTAAACAGGTCGAGTACGCCAAAGAGGACGGCGGCAAACGAACGGGCATGGTCATCCACCAGGTGGAGGCCAAGCCCTCTGTCTACTTCATCAAGTTTGACGACGATTTCCTCATTTACGTTTACGACCTGGTGAAAACTTCGTAAAACTTAGCGGACGTCCTGAGCCCCCTCCCCCCGAGACAGAAACAAAGTGCAACACATGGTGAAACATCTGAAGCATTTGATCCAGTGCTTGTCCCTCAGTCCATCAAACACAAAAACAAAAGCTCGAAAAAGAATTCTTGCTGCGGAAGAACACAGGATAGATACTTGCTGAGAGTGGGCTTGGTGAAGTGGAAGCCTCTCATCTATGACCTTTAAAACAGAAAAAAATAAATTGCGTCCCCCTTACAAGGTCCTACGCTTTTTGAAGCCCCTTAATACCTTTCTGAAAAAAGGAAAGCTGTCCAAACATTATGTTATTGGACAGCAATCTATTGTGAAGCTGAAACGAGAGCTGAAACGAGATGGAGGATTTTTAGAATCTCTTAAAATTTGTTCATGATTTCCCAAGACCTCCTCACATCTAAAGAAATGAAATCTTCCAATTCATCTTTGGTGTCTGATTTCATCCAGTGTGCTGGTTGCAGAGGAAACATGGTCAAACTGAAAGTCTTCAAAAATGTATTGTCATGTTTCCTACATCAGCTAAAAGGAGACTCCCCGTGAGGAAGTGAAGTCCGGTGCTCAGTGGTGGAAGGGGCTTCAAAAAGACAGACTGGAAGGAGGTGAATTCTCAGACCAGACGAACAAGCAGCTGCTGTCGCGATGTAGAATGAGCTCGTGTTTGTTTTTGGAACAGTTTAAGACAAGAACAGAGAATACAGCTCATTGTTGTGGATCACCTCTGTAATCCCGCTCATCTGTCACATCTACCAGGGACTGGATCACAACTGTATGGAAGCCCAATTCTGCCAGGAAAAGAAAAAAACAAAACATAACATAACAGATGAATAGTTAGAAATGATGAAAACAAAAATACTCACTTTAAGTCAAAATTATGAGACAAGAAGTCAAAAATTGCGACTTTCTAAATGAAAACGATCAAGTCCAAAGAATTTCACCTGTCATATTTTAAAAAAAAGATTCACTTTTTTTTAACTCATGTTTTTATTTTACAGTTAACTTTAACTTTGAGACTTTAAAAAAAATGAATTGTGACTTAGTAAGTTAAAATGGTTTACTTTAAGAAATTGTAATTTTGAAATAATACATTTAATAATTTTGACTTTATATTTAAGGATTGTGAAGTAAGACAATCATTTTTCCTTTTACTTTGCTACATAATGTTGAATAAGTAAATCTCTGATTGTGTATTGGTATGCTGACTTAGTAAATCTTTACTTAAAATCTTTACTTAAATCATAAACTTAAAAGAACTTCTAATCTCATAAATGTGATTATTTCCTAAGAGTTTGCCATTCTTAATATTGCATTTGTTTGTTTTGGGTTTTTTTTGCCTCTGGGCTTCCAAACAACTGAGATCCATAAGACAGGAAGTGAAAAGGTACTGGTCCCAGTTTAACCTCAAAGTTAGAGACAGTCTAAAAGAATAAATTCTAAAAGAATAAAATAAAAACAACCTTCAAACAAGGTTTTGTCATGTACCAGGGGGGCATCTCTGAAAGAGTAGCTATTAAAAATATCAAACCCTAATTTTCCCCCTTTTGTGAAAGTGGGGGTCGACTGAAGTGGGATTCTGTTTCACTCGTTGTACAAAGCAAGACAGATTTCTTCATCACACAGTGTGCTACTTACACAGGCTCCATTTTACAATTTCAACTGAACATTGATGAAGAAGGTCAACAGATCATCATCTAAAGGCATCTGCAGTTAAAACTTTTTTTTTTTTTTTGCTTTTTTGTTTTTGCTTCGATCATTGCCAAAATCCTTTCCTGTCGTGAAGTTGTTTGATGTTAAAGACAATCGGACAGCTTTCTTGTGACTTCACTAAAGCCTTTGGAATTGCTCTTGTGTTATCTTTTCTAAATCGTCAGTGAAGGAGTAAAAGGACAGAGAAACGAAACTGAAACTCGGCCAAAGCCCTTTCTGTCCTTGGCAATTTGTTTTAATGTTACCTGGTTTGTTACGGATGGACAAACACTCAGATCTACAGTTTCACAGGTTCCTCTTCCTTCATTTGAACATCGGACGCATTGATGGATTCTAAATGTCACAATTCGTGGAAACACAAAGGATTTAAGGAGCTGAAAACTGTGGTTAAACGCACCTTAAAAATTTGGAGCAAGAGACGAGGAGAATGTTCCTGGGGCAGTTGACGGTTGTGTGAGACTTTTTAACATCACCAGAATCGACAAGAAAAACAAATCCACTGTAGCGAAACCGTCGAGTTCTCGGTTTTGAAGGGATCAGTGAGACAGTTCAGATGTTCAGCGTTGGAAGCCTGTGATTCCAGTTTACTCCTATGTGTCAGCTGAAAAAAAAAAAAACAACTATTACTGAAACAGAAGTATCCCAGTTTGTATTTACACACAAACCAAAATATTACAGACTCCTTGTGGCGTAGATCTGATGTTCTCCCGGGCCATCCTGTCAGATGCCCGTGGAGAAGATCCGGTCTGTTCCACAGCATGTATGCAGTAAGAGAGGACACAGTCGGTTGTGTTTAGTATATGAAGAGATTAACAAGCAGTGAAGATTAAAATTTCCTTTTTCCACAAATGTACTCTTTATTTTATTTGGAATTTACTCAAGACAGAAGGTTTTTCATAAACACGTGTTCTGTACTGATTTTGCACTTGTACTTTGAGGCTAAATAATTGACTGCAATTTGCTATTTGGTTTTTGAGGTTGTACGTTTTCAAATGCGACAGCAACTGGTGATCAAATATAAGAATTAAAAAAGAAAAAGTGTCTTTAAGCAATCAGATGGTTCAGCTTGATGCACAGAACTGTTTTTCTTTTTATGTAAAACCTTCAGTCTGTGTGCTTCCTGTGATGTAGTTAGTTGCCGAGGCAGATTACAGCTCTTACTATAACCGCACTTAACAAAAAAAAAAAAGAAAAAAAAGAAAAAAGACGGACTAAGAGATCTGTAGATTTCTGCACTTGTGTATGTGTTTTGTTTTTCTTTAAGGAGAAGTATGATTGTGATCATCTCAGCAGGCACTATTTTAATTAACAAGATAACGCGTTGTTACAAAGACTTGGTCCATTCATTCTGTTCATTTCACTACTAAAAACAGATTACTGTTGTTAATGTTGGAATGACATTGGCCTTTTATCATCCTTCTGCCTTGTATTGTTTGTTTTTGTATGTTTTAAAATGTATGTTAATAATTTTTATTGTTAATGGAAAACCTGACGTGGCGTGCTTTGTTTTCTTTCCGCCGTGGTTCACCCTCAGGTATTAGACATTTTGTTGGTATCAGCATCAGGAGGTTTGCTGTTTTGCTCGAGGGCACCTCGGCTGGAATAACAACTGTTGTGATCGAAATTTCCAAACAAATATAAATATCAAAATTTGTATATTAGCCCTAAAAAGCTCAGCAGCAGTCGGGCTCTGCTCCTAAATTTAAAAAGAATTGAAAAAGAAAATTTAAAACGCACTTAAAGCTTCATTCCACTTCCTGTTGGGAGGTACGTCCGTAACATGACATATGGAGAAGTTCAACACTTGTTGAAATTAGCTTGTTCAAGTGAATTAAGAACACCGATACTTACCTTGTGTCTGTGTAAACGAGTAGAGAAAACCAAAGCCTGTGTGCGTCGACCGTATCTGGCAGCCTGGTCCTGTAACTGGAGACGCTGCACAGAAGCAGCGGACAGATGGTTAAACAGTTCCAGCGTGTAACTGCTCAGAAATTTACTAATTATCGTTTTTACATCGTTTTACATCTGATGAGGTCAGACACATTTTAATTAGTGAGCTTCAGAGTAGCTGGTATGTGTCTGTTTGAACATTGGGACAGCTAGCTTCCAGTCTTAATGCTAAGCTAGGCTAACCACGTCCTGACTCCGGCTCCATACTTAACACTGAATATCAAACTTCTCATCTCATTCACAAAGAATAAGCACATTTACTGATATTAAGAGATTCAGATCAAAATATTAACAAAAACAATCAGTGCATGTATACAAGGTAACGGCCATGTTTGTTCACCTCCGTGGTGTACGCTGGGAAATGGGAACATTCTGCAAAGTGACCAAACTGGAACATGTCAACAACATGACAACAAAGGCTGCAACATCAGATTATTTTAATTCAGTGATGAAACGGTTTGTTTGTTTGTTTGTTGATTAATCAGTTACTGATTGACTAATAGTAATTGGACAAATGGATTAATTAAAAATAACTAATTGTTTAGTCCTGATTTATTTGACCAAGTGTCCAAATATATATAATTTACAGTGTTATTAAAAAAAAAAAACATTTTGGAGAAGCGAGAACCAGATAATGTTTTTGTCTTATCATAAATGCTGCAGATGAATTTAATGGCAATCCAATCATTGTTTCAGGTATCGGATCATATCAAAAATACAGTCGGAGCGTTCCGTGTTTCTGAGATGAAATTCCTGTTGAGGTGAAGCTGAAGCTGAGACTCAGATACGAACTCCAGCTTTCCACACAACACAACGTGACAGTGTGAACGAGCGAGCGTTAACAAGTTTTTACAAACTCACTCTTCTTGCATCATACCAAACCTTTGCTACCTTTCCTTTTTTTAGGATGAGTCAGCATAAACACTTCTCCTGTTACATTTCTCTGCGGACTTTACTTCAACATTCAAATCATCGTTCCTTTATCTGAAGCCAAACTGAAATGACCCTATAAGGAAATGATACATTTCTCTTTTTCATAACATGTATGACTGTGTAGTTACAGTTTAGCTTTAATGCCACCTCAGCACAAAAATGACAACATATAGTCCAATGATATGTGAAAACAATAAATAATTTTTAAGTAAAACCAAGTTGCAAAATGCAGTAAACAGTAGGCGGTCACCTGAACTTCTGAGGAGACGGAGCAGAAACCACAAGAACAGACTCCCTGGGCGATAAACATCTGCTGCTGCACAATTTACACATACTCGCAGTTGTGACTTTGGCTTCTGATTTACACAAACGTCTGAACGATGCTCGTCTGTTTTTGCTTCTGCGTTTTTTTTTTAAAGATAGAAAAGCTTCAACAACACAGATCAGAGGAGACCAAATCCCCAGAGAAAATCCTCCGTTTAAACCAGTTTATCAGCGTCCTCCAGTTCAAACTGATATCCATCCTCTCTTCTGGCTGTGAGTCAGAAAGTGAACGGGAGGATTTAAGCAAAGTGTCACTGTTCTTTCACATTACGCTCCGGCCCTGGTTTATTCATCACGAAAGCAATAAATGCAAATACTCTTCACTTATTTTACACTTCAGACGTTTAACAGATGCTCTAAAGCAGCATACAGAGTGAGCAGATGGCGACCCAATGCCTCACCCAAGGGCACTTTGACTGTACTGTTGGCTGTGGCAGACCGGCAGCCTTCTGGTTACTACGTTAATCACCTTTCACCTGGATGATGTCAGTTATCCAGCAGAAATCAGAAAAAAAAAAAAAAAAACTCAGCCGCCAAAACCCATCAATCTGTTTTCACCAGCAGGATAAAAGTAAAAACAGCTGGAGAAAATGACAGAAATAAAAGTTTAAAAGAATCGTTAAACTTCATTAAAGGTGTAATGGACTTGGTTTGGAAAGGGGAAAAAACAAAAAGCATTGTGTTAAAAAAAAAAAAATTACTCAAATTTCTTAGCTCACAGTTTATTCCACATGGTCATCCCCCCTTTATGAGGCCCGATCGCTATGAAAATATCTCTGGCTATATAAACAGGCATAGTTAATCTTTCTGTACAGGCGTTTCTCCACACGGCACGGCGTGTGTTGTCCCGTGTATGTTGGCACTGAGGCAGGTGTGTATGTTACAGACGGTGCTTCGCGGGCCCGTCAGTCGTCGATGAACGTCAGCCGGCCCGGTCCCTCGTTCTTCATCCAGCGGCGGTACCTCTTCATCCTCGGGTCGGTCGCCATCTTTACCTTCATCTCCTCCTCCTGCTCCTTCCTGTACACCTGAAACACACATGAGGAACGGTCACACCCCCGCTAACGGCATATTCTGGGGCTTACAGCTGCAACCAGGACACTTTGCCGGTCCTTCACATTAAAAACCTACTGTAAAGTCATGTTTTCATGCGGGAGAAGCACTAACTTGTTCGTTTCTCATTTCTTCAGGAAGTTCAGACACATCTCAGACTAAAACTGTGGTGTTCACAGGTTCTTTTCTAACCTTGGTCATGCAGTTAGTCTTAGCTGGAAATCACATCTGTTGCAGTGGTTTATCATTGTACCTTGGGGCCCATATGGGTACGTATGTAATCATAAAGAAGCTTGAACAGCCTACGTTTCAACTCAAAAATAATACAATTACTGTATGATGATACAATTTTGAATCATCTAGCATTTTAATGACACTGACCAGGGGTGTACTCAGTTTACCAGGGGCTGGTTACAGGAATAAGAGGAAGTGTTGCGTAAGCTTTTATTCATGGGGTGAGTAAATGGATGGAGGACAGAAGAAAGACAAACTAAAATGAAGACAAAAATATCACCTGGACTGAAGGCAGCTGGTAGGAAAGAAGAAGAAAGTAAATAGTGAAGGATGGACAGTCCATAAGGATGAATCAAGAAGACGAGGAAGAGGAGGGAGGGTGGAGTGAAGAAAAAAAATAAAAGCAAGTGGTCCAAAAGATTGTTAGTGTTTACAGAGAGACAACTGAAAACCACAAACCTCGTAGTTTTCTTTGATCCAGAGCTGCTTCTCCAGGAAGGACTGTCTGCTGTTTTCATCCAGACTGTCAAACTGAGACTGAGACATCTTCATGTACCTCCTGAGAGTCAAAACACAGACAGCATGCTGTGAGACAGACAGACGGACAGACGGACACTGGAGAGGACGCTGGCGTAAGAAACATAACCCAAAGCAGTTCTAAGTTCAACTTTTCCATAAGAACCGACCTGATGATGTAGAGCTTCTCCTCGTCTCCGTACTCCTCCCTGCAGATGGTGAAGCGGTAAACCCAGGAGACGTACCAGGCCACGTAGTTGGTCAGGTAGTAAGGGGAGAGCACGATCTGACACAGCAGGATGTCCGACAGGTTGGGCTTCTGGTAGCCTCCTTTAATGTCGATCTTGTTTTTGATGATGTCACGGATCACCTCCTCCTCCTGCTCCCGGATCTCCTCTTTGGAGCGGCGGTTTTTGCCCTTCTCCTTGGTGCGGTTGAGGAGCCCCTGCTGCTTGGCGATCTCCGTGGCCTGGATTCGGTATTTGGGGACCGTCACCAGGTAGTTGATGGCCTCGTTGTAGCTGCTGTGCCAGCTGTAATACTGGAGGAGGAGACACAGGGAGGGTTTTTTACCTGGCTGTCTCACACCTGGACATCACATTGCTCAGCCCATGTCCTGTTTACCATTTCTAAAATAAAAATATTTATCACTGCATTGATCTGTTGTGATTGTAGTTCTACATATACATATACATATATCTATATCTATAATATGTATATGTAGACCTACTATTATCAAAGGGTCAGTCACATCACTGCTCTCATTGCTCTGTAGCAGCTGACAATCACAGGTTCACATGACAACAACAGTTCAACAATAGGACAGAAGCTTCTCCAGGTGATCATGTTGTAGTGTGGACAGTGCAGAGCAGCACAATCTGAACACACAGCAGATCCAATCTGCAGCGACAGTCAGATGGTGTGTGTGTGTGTTTAATTTTAACTTTAACTTATACAATCATGATAGAAAAAAAAAGTAATATATAAAAAAGGTTGATTTTCAGTTTTATTTCTACTCTCAAGTCATAAACTCTCACATCATGACCATAAAATGTGACACAGCTGCATTTACACTGTCAAACATTTCAGTGGTAAAACGTGAAATGCTACTTTTTCCAAAAAGAAAGATGTAAATGAGGCAATGACACAAAGGATTAATGAGCTGAAGTTTGCATCGATTTAATTAAAGTAAACACAGTGGAGTCGTGTGTGTGTATGTGTGTGTGTGTGTATGTGGCTCTGTGCTCAGAGTCTGCAGATTTATCAACATACTGTCATTTACAGACACATCAGCCAATGTAAACACGGATACTACACAGATACGTGTGCAATATATCAACTATGTATTTAGTCACATACCAAAGTATATAGGCGCTATAGGAAAAGTCAGGTCATCACCACAGTTAGAAGGAGTCTCTCTCTGAACGCCTGTGTGAAATCTCATTTTGGGATGTTTCAGTGGTGGACCGACAAATCAACAAGCTGATGATCCCTTAAACTGTCCTGAGAGAAAACGGCTCAAACTGTTTTTTTAAAAATATATATATATATATTTATTTATTGTATATTTTTATATATATTCTTATATATTTACATATTTTTCCTATTTTTAACAACTTTCTGTACGTGCTGGAGGCTGCAGTCGTACCTGGAAGATGGAGATGGCACAGATGGTGACCAGGATGACGACCCTGACATCCACTTTGGGGGTGAGCTGTCGGCGGTAGTAGGCGTAGTAGTGCTGGTAGTACTCCTCAGGATGGTCCAGCATGTAGTCGTAGTCCCGCCGCGTGTCCTCGTCCTGCGCACACACACACAGACAACGATGCATGACTTCTGTTTGTACGTGATGGTTTCTGTCCTGAAGACCTAAAGGAGGAACTCAGCTAAAACTTGCTTCATCATTAAAAAAAACAAAAAAAAAAAACAAGAAACTAAATCATTTTCATTTTCTATACATCTGGGGAAACATATATGTTGTTCTGTCTATGTGGCACTTTCCTACTGGTCTGCATGTACACTGTACCCATACCTGCTGTTATACTGGTCAATATGAAAGTTATTCAGGGCACTGTCATGTGAGAGTGTTAGCCCATTTTCCTCTGGACTCACCAGCCTGATCTCATCTCACAGGAGATTTGTGCTCATAAAATAACACATGTAACTTTGTGCACAGGAATAAATGTCATGTTTTATGTTTGCTGCGTATGAAAAGTAACACGCTGCATGGACTCGGTGGTCAAACTGAAATGATTTGAAACATAGAAAATGTGCAGATGAGTTTCTCTTCCAATTAGCAAAACAAACACATCTGTCCTGATGTTAGAAAGAACAGACTCTAGTTTAGCATTTATAAAATATATACCGAGTTGGCAGTTTATTAGGAACACCCAGCTAAACCTAATACAGTAGTCCTGCAGTCCCACAGTACTCCCCCATTCAAATCAATGAGAGTTGGCTAAACAACAGAATCACCTCTCTGTATAACACACTGTACATTTATCAGGCTTTGTAATATTGTTTTAGTGAGCGTCTCTGTGACAGCTGTGCAAACTGATGGCCATTAGATGCATCACGTTATCAACCCAGCCATTTTGGAAACGAGTCTGCAGTGTCTCTTTTCGTGCTCCTCTGTGGCTGATCAATAAACGTATAAAGTCTTCTACTGACACGAGTTTCCTGAGCGTGAAGCTTTGCCTGAACACACTGCAGCCATCCTTAACCAGCCGTCCTTAATGATCACAACATGCCATAGAGGAGAATAAGAGCAACACTTTATCATCATGAATACTGTGAGAATATTACTGAGATTCCACAGGAAGGAAACACACAAACTATGAGAGAAAAGTATACTGGTTAATGATAAGGGACATCATGGATTATTATAAAAAGACTATTATAGGATGTAAACAGAGTGAATCCCCACAGAGTAATATAGAAATGATTCATTAAGAAGAAAACAAGTGATTACAACACTGGACTGTGCCAGAGCAGGTAAGCAGTGACTGTGAGGGGCAGTACAGTAGATAATGTTATCAACTATGAGAGAACACATTTAACAGAGTGTTACAGGAATTAGATGGTCAGTCACTGCATGAATATTATCAGAATGTTAAAGCTACACCACAGGACACAGACCGTAAGATAAAACCTGCAGTGGGTTATAATTGGGTTCTGAGTAATGGGGATAAATATGATGGTACCATAAGGCAACATCAGTCCCTGCACATTTATAAATTACTGGAATATTATGGGATGTGAGCACACACTGAATATCTACGGTGGTACTACGGGAGTAGAAGGATCAGTCTGCATTATCAACACAAACACCTTAAACAGACAGACATGAGGCTGCAGAGGGAAAACTTTGCAGAGGCTCTGACAGAGACTTGGACCGACCTTTAACGTCTCGTACGCGGTCGCGACGAGCAGGAACTTCTTATGCGCGGACTCCTGGGTCTCTCCCTCCAAGCCGGGCTCTCCCGCCCTGAACCGGTCCGGGTGGTACCGGCGGGCCAGCTGCCGGTAAGCCCGGGCGATCTCCGCCTTGGAGGCCTCCCGGGTGACGCCGAGCACATCGTAGCAGACCTCCGTGCCGCAGTACAGGCCCTCCACCAGCGCCGTGACCGCCGGCAGGCTGGACAAACAGAACAGGAGCACCGCCAACCGCCGCCAAGGCTTCACCGTCCGCGGACACCCAGCAAACCCTCCGCCACCGTCACCGCCGCCGCCGCCTCGGCTCCGCTCCGTGGACGCAGCCATCTCTGTCCCCCTGGCTGCCGCTGCCAGCTCGGGAGCCCAGGCTGTCCTGTCGCACGCTGCCTGCAGCATCAGGAAGCGCCGGAACAGCATCAGAGATCGTCTATAGAGATGAGGAAGAGGACGTTTCTGAATTGTTACAAGGATTCCTTGAAAGCAGTAGAAGCTGTAGAAATGGTCGAGTGAAGCACTTTTTTGTTTTATTTTTATTAATCTATTTATTTCATGTTTTTCTTTCTTTCTTTCTTTTACATTATCTTTCAGTGGCTTTTTTTTCTCTTCTTGTTGTATTTGATCATTTTTGTTATATGTGAGACTTCCCCTGCACTTTGCTGGGAGTCAGTTAGCCTAGCTTAGCATTAAGACTGGAGACAGAGCAAAGCAGCTCCTCTGACTCCAGCACCTGTAAAGCTCAGCAACTGATATGCTCAACAGTTTGTACAATCCATACACAAAGTGAGATATATGGCGATTTTATGAGGACCTATGCTATATAAGTGAATATGTGCATTTTCCAATATGTCGAAGTATTCCTCTAATAAAGATGTTTTCAGGAAAAAAGAAAAAAACGAGGAGATCAGGTGTTATACTCCAGAGTAATCCTTCTTCCTCGTGTGCACAATCTTTGTGTCCGGGACTGAATGATGACGTGCCATGCAGTGGCTTCCTCTGTCGTCCCCTGGTGGTGAATTACTGTGTTATTGCTGTCCATGTTTCAGATTCTCACTTAAGTAGCCTATGCAAGAACAAGCAGTAAATTGCACTTGAGACTAAACTTTAATGGTAATTCATGGATTTTCATCCTTTCAGATAAACAAAAAAAAATCTCTAAAACTCTCATATGAATCAAATTTTATTATGGAGCTGAAACGAGGCTATTTTTCATTTTGGAGATTTTGATCCAAAGGAGCCATACTGATCTCAGAGTGTAAAATGTTAATCAAAAAATTAACCAGTAACTCCAGCTGCCAGATAAATGTAGTGAAGAAAAAGTACATTATTTGCCTCTTAAATGTAGAGGACAATATAAAACACTGACAAAATGGAAAGACTCAGGTAAAGACATCTGCTACCTTTGTCCCCTTAACTGCAGACAGCACATAAGCACTGGATGCTCACTGTCACGTCCCGACTCATAGAAATAAATGCACACACACTGTCAAGAAAAGCTGAGGTGGCTCACAAATCATTCTCACTGTGACAGCTACACTTCCGGGAGTCACTGCACCACATTGTTGTTGCAGCATGTTGATCAGCGAGGTTTAGAGGTGTTGGTAGGTGTAGTTCTGAGCTTTGGACTTAGCCAGCATAACTGTTTCTCCATGCTTCCAGTCTTTATGCTAAGATAAGCTAAGCTAATCACAGCTTGACTCCAGCTCTGTATTTAACAGACAGGCATGAGATGGATGTTGATCGCCTCAACTCACTTTGAGGAAGAATAAGCTGAGTAAGAAATAAGCTTAAGAATAAGATTCTTAAAAAGAGTTCATACCACTGAGGTCACAGAGGCATCAGGAGCAGTGTAGCAGGACACTGCTATGAAATACTTCTACTGTTACAGTGGATGATATGAGGCCAGATGGTGAAGCAGGTCATGGTGGGAGCATGAAGAAAGTCAGAGACATTTTATTGTGAGCTTTGTCACACTGACAGCTAAACAATGGGAAATTCCCTGCTGAACAGCTCCTGTGTGCTCCTGATTGTGCAACACATGTCAGAGGCAAAACACACACACACACACACACACACACACACACACACACACATTCAGCTCACTCAAAAACTAAATGGTGACTCTGATTAAGAATGTGGTAGAAATGTGTTGAAGTATCATCTTTTTCTTTGTCTTCTTCTTCAGACCATCTGTGTTCAGTAGCACTTTGTCTGCAAATGCAACACACTGCTTGACAGAGCCTGGCAGGTGCCATGGAAAAAAAAAAACCCAAAATGAAAAACCCTAACCAAACCAACAACAAACAAACAATAACAATAATAACATAAACAGAATTCATGCTCTTCAGTGTGTACTGTTCATGAATGCTAATGCTAAACAGGCAAAAATCTATATATCAGTCCAAAATCTGAATAAAAATACATTAAATCAAAGTGACTCACTCAGAAAAGAATCCAAGACTAAATTCTAATATACAAACATACAAACGATAAACAAAACCAAATCATTTTTTGATCATTTGAAAAAAAAAAAATAAACCTTTTTCTGTTGTGCTCTCTGCTGGATTTAATCAGGAAAACATTCACAAAACACTTATGGAATATTCTGAATGTTCGACAACAAAAATCATGGTAACATGATCCTAAAGATCTAACGGGTTGATAAATTTATAAACTACATCTGTGTTATTGCTCGGACACTGGAATCAATTAAATCCTTCAGCATGAAAAAACAAGAACAGATTTGTTCATGGTTAACTGACTGCAACAATGAGCACAAGCTGGCCGTCTAACAGACCAAGCATTCAGAACCTGACATCTTTTTTGTGAACTTTGGGAAAACTTTTTTGTAATTTGGAATTTTCTTGATGAGCTCCATGACCTGCTTAATGTCTTTGGAGTTGTTGTTAAGTACATGATAGCGAAAACCGCACATTTCGATAATGTTCCTCAGGGCAGCATGTGCATTGACAAACTCCTCCACGTTTCCTTTCAGGTCATCTCCGTGGGTCAGCACCACGATCGTGCTCTCCCTGATCATCCAGCCTAACTTGTTCTCCAGGTTTTCTAAAATTCCTCTCTCAACATCTGTGAACCGGCCCAGCTGTAACACGAGCAGCGCCACACATTGCCCTTGCTTACAGTACCTCTTACACTCCTCTATCTGTGCCTGGGGATTTTGGAGTTGGTCATGAAAGAAGTCTGGAGTGTCGACCACTCTCACGTGCATCCCGAACGGCTTCTCCATGATTCTGACCTCACACTGCGTGGTGACCGGCATGGAGCTTGGCTCAGATTTAAAAAGCTGACTTGGATCCAGCTGGGAGTTTCCAGCAGCCAGGATGGTGTTTGCAGATGCACTCTTTCCGGTCCCAGTCAGTCCCAGTAAAACGATGTTGAATATGTTCTCCGACACTCCATAGGCAGTGTTACCTGGAGGATACAGTTACAGATGATTTGTCTGTATTTTCGACTGACAATTACCATGAAAAGACCCCATACATGAAATCAGTCTTACATGCTTGGATATTGGTGTTATTAGCAAAAAGGCACAAATACAGACTTTTAAAAAAAGAAAAATCTTATTAAATTCTGATGTATATGTTGTTATGCACCTGCAGGAAACACACGTTGTGAGGGGTGTGGACTGGTGGGGACATCACCTGTGAAGATGCAACATACAAACTGCCATTTATTAAGATGCATTCCTTCATTCCATGAAATCTTGTCCATGAAAAGAAACTTTGGCAGCTGTGGCAGAGTCCAACGAACCAACAGCTGGACCAAAATCTAGCCAGGTAAACGTTATTTGGTATTTTCTTTATATAACTCAGAGTAATTAAAACCACAGACTTACCAGGTCTGCCATTGTGACACTGAGGGTTCGACCTGAAACAGTTATCATAATTAGTGTTTCGATATCCCTTTATGAAAGCGACAGAGAGAAGTCCCTTCCTGGTTTAAGGTTAGTTTATGCTCATCCATGTTTCGCATGACTGGTTTCTGAAATTGGCCTTTCTGGGGCTAACTGCTGTATTTTAGGCTAATTTCATTTTTCCTACTTTAGTGGGCTATAAATTATGAATGTTTTCTCTCAAAATGAGAAACACAGAGAAACACAAGCTAGCTCTGTAGTAAGGTGGGACCTCTGATGTCTGCACATATTCATGGTCACGGCTTTTATGTAGTAATTAAATGATACCTTAGCTTCTCCAAGACTGTCTTTCTTCGCATCACAACATCTTGGCTGTAGTGTTTGTAGTCATACAAGAATGGCTGATGGTTCTGACACCACTTCCTGCATTCCTTGGCCAGATTTTCGTTGGCGATTGCCAGCAGGATGTTGAACAGTTCCCTCAGGTGACCGAGCGAGTGGAAGCTTTCAAGGTCTGGTAACATGACGACCAAGTGCGCTGTGATCTTTTCTCCGAAGGCGTCCTGAAGCCTACTGATCTGAGCGACGACTTTTTCCTCCTGAGTGTTTTCTGAATCTACTGCCAGTATGAACAGATTGGGGCCAGGATGAGAAACTGCCATGAAGTCAATTATCTGCTGGTCTGGGTACAGACAGTCTTCATCAAGGAAATCAGCAGTGTTGATTATTTTGAACAAGTTGCTCTCTGCCACAACATGGCTATTTGATATTGTGACAAAAGCATTTTTACTACTGAGGATCATATTTCCAATGGCGTTCTTTAACTGAACTCTCTTTCCAAACAGAGCGATGGTTAGCCTCTGAGGATACTCTGTGGAAAGATAAAAAAAATAGTAATATGTTTTGATATACAATATTTAATTTGGGGTTTTCAAATGGTTCCAGTCGAACGTCCAGGGGTCAGTTAGCCTGCCCCTGAACTTCTTCTAGCAAGTTTGCCTTTTGACTTCCTGGTATATGGGTGTCACGCTAACTGATGGCCAAGTGCGTCTCATGCAAAATCCAGCGGTTTGTGCAGATTAGATGTGGGTGTGGTGGTGAAATTAAAGGTGAGATTATCTGTGTGATCAAAGATACCATTTTTAATCTAATGGTATCTTATTAAACCAGACTGCACTCTTTGAAACCACATTTAGTCATCTGTTTTTGCAATAAGGATAACATTAAAATGCTTTTTAAATTCATTGTTAACAATTTTTCTTTTAATCTTTTGGGAAATATCAGAAATACTTGTTTTAATCTTGGCCACTGAAAGGGCGTGTCAGCTTCCTCGTCTGATTGACAGTAGCCAGCAGGGCTGGAATGAGGAACAAAGACGGGGTAAACAAACTCGTGGAAAATGTAGCTTACAAGCAAATGATGGGGGTAATGATGAGTAAGGCTCATACCCCAGTACAATTTCACTGAAATGACATTTGGAGAAAAATTAGGAGTAAAGGTTTCACAGGTATCACAGCACTCTTCCCTGAAATACACTGGTGTTATGAACTACTGTTATGTTACAGTAGTTACCTGGCCAACTAAATGTTGCATAACTGTGGTTCAGTTTGAATTTCAGACGCTATGCTACTATGCACTGCTTTAACACATACCTTGCGTAATTGATGGTGAAGGCTGTCATTATTTGAAATCTATGTCACTCATAATTAAAATTAGTAGCGTAAACTTTAAGCCGTTCATCCAGTAATTTTGTTTTACAGTTTTTCAACATGTCAAAAACACTATCAATTGCAATTTCCTTTGTTTGCATGTTGCAAGAGGCCTTTGTCCCATGTTAGCCCCCCCCCCCCCCCCCCCCCCTTCAAAAAAAAAGAAGTAAGCTTCATTTACCTGGTGGTGGTGGTCTGTTTGAATGCATTGCAGCTACTTGGTAGAGAACAAACAGCAGGTAGGTTTCACCAGAGTCTCTGGATCTGTCTGTCAATCTTGCTGTCTGAATCTTGCTAATAAAGGCTGATCCACCCAGTGGGAGGGCTGAAAACTGTTTCGCTCAAAACCAAAACTGATCTCTGTCTTTGCTCATTCTCCCAACAGATCGAGTCGAGAGAGACATGGGTATCCACTCCTCAATCCCTGAAGGTGACGTTCATCAGCTCCTTTTGCGGTCAACAATTGTTGTCGTAATTATGTGATTCTTTTTTTCAGCTTCTAACATTTTTATCATTGGGCATTCATTCTGTTTGCAGGTCCTCCACTGAGGATTGTGATGATTGGGAAAACCGGAGTTGGGAAGAGCGCTGTCGGCAACACCATCGTGGGTAGAAAGGTTTTTGAGTCTTCGGCGAGTGCGCAGTCTGTGACCGAGAGCTGCGAAAAAGAGCGGGTCAACAGTCGCAGAAAGATCCACGTGGTTGATACGCCTGGGATTCTGGATACATCTAAAAGTGCAGAAAGCATTAAGAAAGAGATTGCAAAATGCATCCAGGTGTCCTCTCCTGGCCCTCACGCCTTCGTGCTTGTCATCCAGATAGGCAGGTTCACCAAGGAAGAAGAAAACTGTGTGCAAGCCCTGGAAAAAATCTTTGGGCCTGAGGCGTCTAAGTACATGATTGTTCTGTTCACGCGTGGTGATGAGCTGAAGGGCAGAACCATACAGGAGTACGTGCAAACCGGCCACCCGAAACTTCAAGAGGTGATAAACAGGTGCGGTAACAGGTACCATGTCTTCAATAACAAGAAAAGGAGGGACAGAACTCAGGTGGTTCAGCTGATCAGAAAGATCGATGAGATGGT
Source organism: Toxotes jaculatrix (assembly GCF_017976425.1). Classification (NCBI taxonomy): domain Eukaryota; kingdom Metazoa; phylum Chordata; class Actinopteri; family Toxotidae; genus Toxotes; species Toxotes jaculatrix. The sequence continues at coordinate 6,239,939 of NC_054409.1, read as the reverse complement.
GGCAGCGAACGGCGGAAGGCACTTCAGTGAAGAAATGTATGAGGAAGCGGAGCAGACTCTGCAGGAGCAGAGAAAGGACAGAGACAAAGCAGAGCAGCAGGTTTACAACTTCTCCTTCATGTCCGACCTGATGCAGAGGGTCATCCTCTTCCAGGCCATACTGGCTGCTGCAGCACAGGACAACCCCAACGACCTGGGCCACTCCATCGCCACCTCCTACTCCAACGTGAGACCAGCTGTCTGATGGAAACAGCCTTCAGTTTCCACTACTCATCGGATTCGAAGCAGCTTAGTTCAGTTATAATCTGGGTGGGGATTAAACTTTAATGTACAGGAAAAAAAAGACAGTTATCAGACATGTTTAATGTAATTAAATCGCAGATATTGTGATTGTATTTGTGATCAAACAATAACTAATAATAACAGTTAACTAACCGGTGGTCCGGATCTTCCAGTTTTAGTTTTCTGACAGTGCAGTTCAGGAATGCAGCAGCACTAACGCATGTTACTTCCAGTATGTTCAAATAAATGTCAGTCTCTCTTGCAAGGTGAATGTCTTTGACTGTATTTTTCCTGTTATTCGGATGTTATAAGGACAGATGACCCAGGATGCAGAGGGTCAAGGATGTCTCTGATGTTTTCAGACTTTTGTCAAGGACAGAGGACCCAGTTTAACACAGGGTCAAGGACGTCTCTGATGTTTTCTTATTTTTATGAAAGACAGAGGACCCAGTTTATCAGAGGGTCAAGGACGTCTCTGATGTTTTCAGACTTTTGTCAAGGACAGAGGACCCAGTTTAACAGAGGGTCAAGGACGTCCATGATGTTTTCTGATTTTTATGAAGGACAGAGGACCCAGTTTAACAGAGGGTCAAGGACGTCCATGATGTTTTCTGATTTTTATGAAGGACAGAGGACCCAGTTTAACAGAGGGTCAAGGACGTCCATGATGTTTTCTGATTTTTATGAAGGACAGAGGACCCAGTTCAACAGAGGGTCAAGGACGTCCATGATGTTTTCTGATTTTTGTAATTGACAGAAGACCCAGAGGGTCAATGACGTATATTTTGTTCAGATTTTTATGAAGGACAGAGGACCCAGTTTAGCAGAGGGTCAATGATGTCTCTGATGTTTTCCACATTTTCTGAATTTCCACTGTTCAACAGCTATTCATCATAAAAATAAAAAAGCATAAAAGCCTCTGTGTTTCTTAGCTTTTTTAGTTTTCTCCAGTCACATAAGTCACATAACATTATGAATTAAAAGTTTGTCTAGATAAAATGCTGTGAGCAGCTTTACTCAAATTCACATTTATCATCCAGTGAAGATGTATCAGGCAAACGACATGTAATATACATTCACAGAGGTGAGGCGCACTTCACACAAGTTCAAGTGTCAATTCAGAATTTCAAAAGACATACCAAAAAAGAAATATCAAGAAAATGAATCCCAATCACTTCTTCTTGCGTCTTTCAGCCTGGGCTCTTTTCCCTCATTGTTTTTTTTTTTTTTTTTATCACAGCTACAGTTTAAAGGTTAAAGTATCTGTGACAGACGGTGAGAAAATCAGGTGTTTCGAAAAAACACATCAGTTTGAGTTTGCTGCAGCTTCTAACTAATCTCCCTGCAACAATGCTGACACAACAATGCAGTCTGTGTACATGATTATGATCTGAAGCACATTTGTCAAGCGTTTGTCATCTTGAAAATTTTCCAGAAGAACACCACAGAAATTACCGTCATGTAGCTGAGCTGCAAAACACCCTGACTGATAAGAATGTGTAGCTTTGCTGATGAAACATCAGGCCCTGGATATTAATTATATTGTGAATGCAACACCTTTGACTAGCAATTACACTACATTCCATTTTCATTTTTAGTCTGGTGTTTACTTATACTCAAATGAAGGGTGTAAACACTTCTTGCAGTTGAACAACATGAAACGAACATGGCAACAGAAAAATGTTGACTTACAGTACCTGTCAAAAGTTTGGACACACCTTCTGTTTTTTTTTTTCTCTCTTTATTTTTATTACTATAACTAATCATAGTTAACTGTGTACCAACCCTACTTCTGCAAAACACAACTGATGGTCTCAAACACATTAAGAAGGCAAGAAATTCAACAAATTAACTCTTAACGAGGCACAGCTGTTCACTGAAAACCATTCCAGGTGACCACCTCATGAAATGTGAGAGAATGCCAAGAGTGTGCAAAGCTGTCATCAAAGCAAAAGGTGGCTACTTCAAAGAATCTAAAATATAAAACATATTCTGGTTGGTTTAACACTTTTTTGTTAACGACATAATTTCCATAGGTGTTCCTTCATAGTTTTGATGTCTTCAGTATGAATCTACAATGTAGAAAGTAATGGAAATAAAGAAAAACCACTGAATGAGAAGGTGTGTCCAAACTTTTGACTGTTACTGTACATTACTGTTTTAGATCAGCCTGAGATTTTGAGACAATGTTGTGAATAAAAAGGTCATAACATCATGAGATTCTGAGTGCGCGGGATTCCGAACAATATGTCGTGAACATGACAGTCAACTGTGCCATTCAAAATTCAAAGTTTAAAATGTTTGTGTTCTTTTTTCTTTTGAAGTCAAAACTAAGAACTAAATAAAAAGTTGGACAGTAACTACTTTCAAAATGCATCTGCAGCTGTTGTAGATTAGTAGAATAGAAAAATTTACAAGACAGGGCTGTATAAAGTTACTGCTCATACTTAACAGAACAATACATCATTATCATATTAACTTGACTGTCATAGGAAATTCCTTTGTCATCTACAAGTACTAATTGAAAAGTAGCTGAGCTTGTTGCAGAGTTATGGAATTTGACTTTCAGCCAAAAGGCTTGTTTACTTCTCACTAATCAGTGGGGTGTGGTAGACCCACATTTAACCTTTGTCTTTAATTACTGAAGTAATGAAGGAGCAGGTTGACCACATACTCTGGAAACATGCATCTGATCTGCCCCTCCCAGTCCTGGAGAATCAGAACTCTTCTATTAATTAAATTACAGATTTCTTTTTTTTTTTTCAAATTAAAAACATAAATAGAAAAGGATTGGTCACTTTCCTCTGGCTGCAGTAAAAACCATGGGACATGGGGAGGATATACGCAGTAAACATCACTGCATATCAATTTGAGAAATTACATTTAATCGAAATATTGTCTTTGAAGTGAAACTGCAAAGAGCTAATGGCCAAATTGAAGATGTTGAAGGGAAATCATCAAATTATAGTTTATAGTAATACTATTTTCTCTCAGTTTTGGTCTGGGTTTCATCACAGATATAGTTTAAATAGAAAAATACCATGTATGCTGGAAACACTCTGAAAACATGTCTGTGAGAAAGTGACAGACAAACACGGAGAGTCCCCTCTTTAGTGTCATGCCAGAAACAAAAGCAGAACAAAGTTCATAACGGAGGAAAAGAAGATCAAATGTTCAGCACTGAAAGATATTTCTGACAAACACATGAAGAACCTGTCAGACCAGAGCTTACTGCAACAGAGAGGGATGATTTTATCAAGGTGAGCAAAAAGGGGAGGTTAAATAGTTTCAGTGTCATCGTCTGGGAAAATCCCCAACTTTGAGAAATGAGAAATAATAAGAATAATGGACCTATGAATAATTATTTATCAGAGTCATACACCCAAAGGTGCCGAGCTCACAGTGGCTAACAATGACACAAGGCCAAAACACGGAGCTGTATAAGTGTGCCAAACACATGATATATACAGCATACAAAGCTTGCATACACTGATGATAGGCATTTAACAGAAAGTGAGATTAGGTCATTGTTGCTTTTACAGGTGGTTAGTTAAAAAAAAAAAAAAAAAAAAAAAGCAAAAAGCAGCTGAGCTTGTTACAGACTCTTGATGGAACTTTGACACTCAGCCAAAAGGCGTCTTTACTTCTGACTGATTTAAGGGCAAGAAAAGACAGGGAGATTCCCATCTTTAGTGTGATGCCAGTAACACAAGCAGAACAAAGCTCATAACGGGGGCAAAGAAGATCAGATGCTCAACACTGAAAGATATTTATGACAAATGCATGAAGAACCTGTCAGACCAGAGCTTACTGCAACAGAGAGGGGTGTTTACATAGCCTCAGTTTCATCATTAGGGAAATTCTTGTCTTCAGGTAATGAGAAATACAAGCATTGCAATTACTGAATATGAATGAATGAATGAATATTTTTATCCAGTGCCACACACACAAGAGTGCCTCCAGAGGACTAAATGAGAGCTAAACCTTATTTACAGAGGCCCCCTGAGGCCTACCAGGAAAATCTGACAGGATTCTCATTCCAGTTTCAAAAGTAAGATGCTCTCAGGCTTTGATCCTTCAGCTGTAGACTCAGTGAGAAGAATCCTATGAAGAGCAACAAACAAAATTTCAGCTCCTATTAATGTTTTGGCAAAAACCTGGATTCAGTGCGACAGGTGAAAGCAAACAAAAATCTCCCAGACGACCAGACCACAGATTAAATAAACAACCACATGCAACACGGCTGGTTCTGCATTATTTTTGACCTATGTTCCATTTTAGTACGTTCGACTTTCCCATGACTAAACCCAGTATACACACAAGTCAGCAACGAAGGGCTACATTGGAAGAAAGTTTATTCAAAGTTCTGGATCTGGGTTACAAGTTTGTGTGCAAAGTCTGTCTTTCATAGTTTCTTCAGTCTGGTTTCTTAAAATTGCACCAATAAGAATTTCTTAGTAAGAATAAGCTTTAATACTGTGTGAATCTGTTGCCAGGAAAAAAAAAACTGCAGCACTGTTCAGAGGTTCAGTGGGAATGTGTCGTGTTGTGTGGATTAATCGACTTGTTTTACAGGCTGAGGTACCAGTCTGACACCGACCACTGCCATGTAATTAGATCAGTTCTCCCACACAGGGCTGGAATTAGCTGGTTATGTTGTAAATGTCACGCTGACAGGTCAGACTGTGTTACACTATTAAAACCAGTTACAGGTTTTAATGTTGTGGCTGAATGGTGTTAATGTGCTTCATGTACTGAATATATATCCAAATGAATCAAGGAAGTAAACATGTTAAATGTTTGTAGCTGAGGATTGGTCGTACACCAACCAATCACAACATCAAAGCCGCTGACAGCAGAACGATACGAACAATCCCAGTGAGCCCTGACGCCTGGGTCAGAGCACGGCAGGTCTTGTGGGGTGTTCCCAGGACCGGCCAAGGGAAGGACAACCAACGAATCAGTGACAGGGTCAGTGATACATGTGGAGAGCGACAGGATGTACTATGGGAAGAAGGCAGGCAGGTGGAGGCTGTGTGATGCTCTTGACAATGTTCTGCTGGGAAACCATGGGTCCTGACATTCGTGTGCATGTCACTGTGACACCTAAACCTCCAAAGTCCCCAGATCTTAATCAGATCGAGCACGATGCTTCGGTGAGAATGTCACAGACAACCCTAACCTTCCCAAAGGGACAAACTGTACAGCTCTATTTTTACCACCACATGATGTCAGTATATCTGCCTATCACACAAATATCTGTGCTGTAAATCAGTCACAGATCAGGATAGTGTTCCGTCCCTTTTTTTTTTTTTAAGTTTCTGTTCCTCCTCACTCATCCCCTCCTTCGAAAAACACAAACGAATCATAAACAGTTTGCGAGGTGCGCTGATATTTATCTCAGTCGAGGCCACATCAGAATTTCAAACTGCACATTAACAGTCTGTTTTGGCCGACTCTGGGAAAACCTTTTACATGATACACTTTTTACTCACTCTTTACCCACACACCAATCAGCCACAACGTTAACACAACTCGTTTTACATGTGACAGGAACCTGCCTCAAACTACAGATCTGTCCTGATTTCTTCTTTGATGCGTTCACAGTTTGCTTTCTCAGATCAGATAAATGCCCCATCCGTGACTAAGGATACAACAAATGGGTACATAGCTCACAAGCTTGCCCGTTAGCACCCTAACTCTTTCTCTGAAAACTCATTGCTTTGTATCAGCAACTGTTAATTATTGGAGGTAAGGGACATGTAAAAGAGAGAGAGATCTCAGAAATGAAAATAAATCTATCCTCCATCACAGACTCCTGATGTGTAAAGACTACACTTCCTGAACCACCACAACTTTAAGAAAATATTCGTATAAATATAATCTGTATAAAGTTATAAAAAATGTACCATTCTCCTTTTTTTGCCTCACTGGTCTGTTACTTTCCCACAATGCTTTGAGATTCACGTGTCCCATAGAAAATGAACAGGGTCAAACTGCACTGAGCATGTCCTCACTGTAAACACAACTGAAACAAAGATTTTGCTGTAAATATGAAAAAATCAGGAACATTAATGTAGAGAAGGCAGTAGATCTTCCTGAGTGAGCGTGTGTGTGTGTGTGTGTTGGAGGGTGTTATATTTTTAGTTAGGACAGCCCCCGAACATCTAACAGCAGGTTAATGACTCTCATGGTTGTAGTTCATAGGGGCAGAGCAGCCTGCAGTGCCTCCACACAGAGGATCACCCCTGTAAGAAGGTACATCACCTCCGCCCCTGCAGCGTCACAGTTATTATCAGCATCCAAAAACAGGACAAAATCTAGATCTAGATCTTTGTTTCTCTCTGTGTGTGCAGGAGCTTTGGAGCAATTTGAAGATGTCCAGTGAGAAGAGCCCTGAGGTGGTGGGCTGCGACGCCTCCATCATGAAGAACGTCTGGGAGATCAGAGTGCGAGAGTACAGACAGAAGCTGCAGCTGGAGCAGGAACGAATAGAGAAGAGCGCTCTGCCCTCGTAAGGACCGAAACCGTTTGTCCGTCTGTGTGCAGGCTGTTTGAACTCCTTAAAGGTCTATAAAAACGAATACTTGGTCAGGAATGTGGGGGAGATTACAGTATTTTGGTCTATGTCTCACACTTTGAGGCTGCTTTTTACTGACTTATCACACTGTGCTGCAGAGATAAATACAAACTGATCCTATAATTCACCTGGATCTGGGCAAACACTGGCTAAAATCATTTATTACGCCACTTCTCCTGCTCTTTGTCCTTTGTGAAGGACACTAATATTCACTAATGTTAGAACAACAAACAACATGTTCCTGCTTCAGCCACCTGATTCTGGTCTAATCTTATCCTATTTCCTTCAGTTGTCTTTTTTTTTCTTTTAGATACACCTCCAATTAATCCTCCTTTAATGAAAGTTATGATGTTCAGTTTTTGCTGAAACTATTTTGAAGAGGTGTTGCTTCCACTGTACAATCATTATGGAGGCTGTGGTTTATGCTGCTGAATTACCCTGCGTTATACCGACAGGCGTTTGACTCATTTTGACATCCGAAAAGGCACAAGGGGGCTAAAATCCAAAAAGTAATAAAAAGCAAAAAAAGACTGTATACTATATATACTGGTGAGTCGATGAAGGAGTTGGGACCATGTGGAGAAATTGACTGAGATTACAGGTTAATGTTAATGTTTTGGTTTCTTTGGCCCCAAATTTTATTTAATCATCACATATGAATAGAAGCATCTCTGAGATCACTTTATTCTGTTAACAAGTCAGATTCCTGCATTCACAGAAATAAAAATGAAGGCGTCGTGCGAGGGAAACCTGATCTGTCAGCACACTGAAAGGTTAGCGGTTAACTCAGAAACCTGAGCTCAGACAGTCACTACGTGTACTAGATTGGATTTTACAGTGGAGTCCAAAAGTCTTGGATGGGGAAGGGGTCTCAGACCTTTGGACCCCATTTTATGTAAAGACCTTTTGGGCAGTTTTGGCAGCTGAACAGATTTAATGGGGGGAGTAAGGAATACCTGAACAAAGTGACACAAATACTGTTTTTACATTTGACACTGAAACCTGGGGGGGGGGGCAGCTCAGGATAGAATTACTGTACATGAGACTGCAAATACAAGGTTTCCTCAAGCTCTGTGTCAGTCTGTTCAAGGACAGAACACATTTTAAACTCACTTCAAAGCAAATATTTTAACAACTGTACCAACATTTTTTAGCCAGTCTAGGGAAAAAGTGGATGTCGGCTGAACCTCCATACCCACTCGAACCTAACCCTAACCACAGAGGGGACACAATTCTAATGGGAGGGGACACATTTTGATGGGTAACAGGCTTTAGCAGAACACCCTAACCAAAATGCCTCCATCAAAATTTCCCTTGCAGAAACACAAGTCCACCACCTAGCACCTGTTTACCTTGAGAAACTGCTCTATCGAGTCACTAGTTGACAATCGGGGGTGACAACCTATATCAGTCTATTTAGAAAAATGTCTGTGCCACTTTGAAATTATCTGTGAATTCAGCAAAAGCCCGGTTGTCACAGTTTTCATCTAGCACTTAAATGCAGCATACGTTCATAGAGCTGGAGACGTGAGTCTTAAAACTCCACACACAAATGTAACCTGACCGGTGCGTGTCAGGTGATCTGTGCACACACAGTTAACAATCTGTAAATACAAAAGAAGGTCACACATATTTTTAGACAGTAGTTTACACAGGAAGTTTTTCAAAAGCAAAAATAATTAGATCTGTGAAGTTGAAGCTAAAAATCAGTAATCAGTTTTTTTATTTGTAGATCACGTCATGCACATTCGTGAATATTGTGTGTAGTTTCTCTCCATAAATCTCCTCTGAGCTGTTTGAATTTGAAAATATCAAATTACATAAATAATCAGAGTAATCTAAATAATCTGAGCAAAATACCAGTAGATACATGATAAAGAGTTTTACATTTCCCTCAACATGGTCTACTGATCTGGAAGTAGACCAGTCGCAGTTTCTCCTATGCAAATATAAGCCTTGTGATTTTACTGTCAGCTGTTATTTAAGTGCTGGCAGCCGGTAGTTTTACAGTATCAGTGCATCACTCAGTAACATTAGCTCACGCAACACATAGAGTCGCCATTGGCCCAAATATAAACAGTCCCATTCATAGAAAAACTGCCTGCACACTGACAAAAACTAAAGCTAAAGATGCAAAAAGATTACATTTATTCAATGTGTAAAAGGTGACACGGTAAAAAAAAAAAAAAAAAAAAAAGAATAAGAATAAAAAAGTTAAATGTTTCAGGCAAAGGACAATAATTATTATCAGAACATTAACAAAGACCAATCAGGATGAGAGAGGTAGGAGCACAGGTCAACCACCTGGACATAGGAGAAGGGAAATCACCCCAAAAGATGTACAGCTAAGACACTGCCTGATAATGTAGATTTGGCTCTAGTGAAACTTGTAAAACGTGGTTGTTTTACTAGAGTTCTTACATACCATACTGTTGGGAACAAGGAAAGAAATTGGTCATCCCATATAAATTCCTGTACCAATGCTTGACTCTAAATATAAACAGTACAGTCACACATACTACTGCCCTCACACCTCTGAACTTGCTCTGTCGATATTAATAGATCACACATGCTGTAACCTAGCAATAAACTCCACCTTTATTACTGTACTGTACAGCTGTTAGATAACACAACATCACAAAGTAGGAGGTGTGACCAGTATTAGCTTTTGAAAGCTGAGACTGACCCTCATATAGTTTACTCTGTTAGCTGTGTGGCCTACAGATGCTAAAGTTAGTTATTATTCTTTTAAACATTTGTTTCCACAGTATTAACCAGGACTGGGCAAATCGTTTGGTTCCCAAACTGGGAAACTACAAAAGAGTGGAAAGGAAAACCAAAACCGCTGAGACAGACATCAACGATGTCTGGAAGAGCAAACAACCTCAGGTTCCTCCTGCTCTTCCCCGTGGTGCAGGTTCAGGTCCATTCGGCAGACCAGGAGGCCAGAGCAGAGGCTTCACCACTCAAGCACCTAACTACAAGGACAAAAAGGGGCAGGACAAGAATTTCAAGAGGTTACAGTCACTTATGTTCATCACCCAAACACAACCCTCTGCTATGGTATGGGGAAAGTCATGGAAATACAACAAATGTTTGCCATCACCAGCAGAGGGCACAGCTAGATCAGACTGGGGCCAGTGCTGGATGTTTGCTACCCAGCAGCCTTACTCTGAAGCAGGCAAGCCTTGGCCAAACGGGCCCAACATGATGGACCCTAACAGTCTTCATCTTTGGAAGAAACCTGACTGCAGGGTGATGGAGTCAAAAGAGCTAGAATTAAGTCTTCCCACTGAGGAGTGGCAGATGTCCTGGAGAAAATCTGACAAAAACAGTAAGAAGGAGCATACATCTTCTGTAAATGGAGAGAATGTGCACAGATCTGGATACTTCAACTTGTTGCTGGAGACTCAGCACCTCAAAGAAGCCTTGTGCTCATCAGAGTGGAATGAGTCATGGAGATCAACCAAGCCAGCAAGTCAACAGGAAGATTTTAGTGTTCAAAATGATGGTTTAGTGAACGAGTCTGTTGCTAACAAGCTAAATGAGAATAATGAGATGAGGAGGGAAGAATGTTGGAGGATTATAAATCATCTTGGATGCAACAAATCCCAGTTGCCTCAAGTTCAAAAATCTCACAGTCCAAAGTGGGCTAATTCATGGAGAGCAGCAACAGTAGTCTTCAACAACCACAAGAATTCTGATCCCTCTCTGAGGCACAATCACAGTGATACCTATGATGGTTGCATCGAGCTAAGAAAGTCACATCTCCAGAAAGGCACCCTTTTGTCTCATGAGAGGAAGCACAGTGACCTGCAGTTCTACAATGAATTTCAGGCTCTCCCTGAGTGGAGTGAGTCATGGCAGGTGACCAAAAACAATTCAAAACCATGTGAAGAAATAGAGAAAGTCCTAAAGACCTCACCTCCAAGGGTGGAGACTGTTGTGGAGGCTCAGAAGGTGGAGGAGAACCCAAAGGGGCATTATTCAAAATCAGAGAAAGCAGACCCGTACTATGAGCAGCTGAAACATAATGTAATATATTGTCCAAGGAGAGAACTTACCCAGTCTAAGCTGCATCTTCTGAAACATGTGGAAAATGTATTGTTTCCCTCAGAATGGACTGACTCCTGGAAGACACTGAAACACAGAATGAGGATGGAGAGAAGAAGAATGAGGTCTGACCCTTTCAGAGAGTCAGAGAAGGGGGAGTGGAAAGATTCATGGAAAGTCACCTGTCAGCCTCTTCATCAGGAGCCTGAACTCTGGCAGCAGAGTTGGTCCACCACAGCCCAAAGCCGAGTAGATAGGTCAAGGGACCAGAACCATTTTGCGCCTGTGGAAGTCCATAAGAATGGACCAACTGTGAAGTGGATGTGGGGAGAATCATGGAGGTTCTTACGGCACCCATACCGTTCCGAACATAGGCAGGACGATGCAAAAGCCAGCCAAGGAAGCTCAAGTGTGGATTTCCACCATCCTGATGATTCACAGGCACAGAGGAGGTATGCTAGGTCAGTTTCTGACTGGCAGGTAGCCTGGATGGTCTCAGAAAGTCAGTTACACCATGATAAACCTTCCCTAACCCAGTGGAGGGAATCGTGGAAATGGTCTGTATTCCACACAGAGCACTCAACTGAGCAGGTGCCTCGAGAGAATGGGATGGGTGACATGAAAACCAAAATAGCCAAAGCTAAAATGAACTGGTCTTTTGACAACCAGATGTTCAGGGAAAGATACCCTGAGGAACAGTGGAGCACCTCATGGAGAGCTGGGTCACTTATCAACCATCAACTGAGTCATTATGGATCTTCAGGAGTACCTGGGAAAAACATAAGCAGCGCTCCTCAGCAGCAACATACCATTGCCAGTGAGCATGGGTCTAAATGGGGCAGGTCATTCAGACTTGCCAACCCCATGCCCCATGTGGAACAACCCTGGGTGGAGTCCTCTCCTAACCTGTGTCACTATACAGTTATGTGGTTAAGAGTAAAGAACATACAAAGTAAAATCACCAACTTTAGCAACAACCCTGCAATCTTCAGGCTTTGGGGAAACTCTCATCAGTTCCTACAGGAGCCCAGTGCACAGATCAAAGGCAGAATTAAGTCTAAGGAGCTTGTTGACCCCAGGGTGATTATAGCAAAGAACACCAAAACAAGAAGGCACTTGTTCTTCAACACTGAAAAGGAGAAACAATCAGAGAGGAAGTGGGCAGGATGCCACCTTTTGGGTAAAACCCAACCACGTCCCAAGAAAGGCTCTGCTTCAGTAAGGAAGATTAAGGTGGATGATGAAACCAAAGAGAAGTTCTTGGAAGAGTGGGCAGAGTCTTGGAGGTTCTTGGTCCACCCTGGTAGTCTGAAGAAGCAGATCCCTATGAAGTCCCTCTCAGGCTGGACTGAGTCATGGAAGTTTCTGCTCCCACTGTGATGAATGGCCCCAAGGCCAAATAGAATGTTCAATACCATGTTCAGGAGCACTATGACACAACACACACACACACACACACACACACGCACACGCACACGCACACACGCGCACGCACGCACGCTTAAGATGACAATCAAAACTCCTAATTATGATCTAACCAAAACAAAAAAAATAAGATAAGAATGTTTGAAGAAGGCAAATGTAAGTTGAGTTTTGTACAGGGATGTTGAAAGATTTGTAATATTTAAGATGGAAGGACAAATGTTCATGAAGGTAAATTCTTGTGTTTATGATAGTGGATGTGAAGGAAATGACTGTATTTTGATTAAAGATATAAAACATGTACGTGTAGTGTGACAAAATGTATATAGACTACAAGTATATAAATGTACCTAGTTTGTCTAAAATGATGCACAGTATGTTCATTGGTAGCTCAGAGGTTAAAACCCCAGAAAATATTGTTTCAAATATTCCTAGTTTTTATTTATCAAAACTCAGATATTCTGCTTGTTTAGGGAGAGAACAAAATCAGAAAGTCTAGTTTCAGGCAAATTACATCAGCATATAAGCATATATTCATATTTAATTACACTCAGGCTCTTTATGTGTGTATGTGTCTGTGTGCACAGGTGTGCATATGACTGAGGGGTGAGAGATATAGGGCAAGTGCGCATACACAACTCTTTATTTTGGCCACCCAACAACTTTCCCAACTAAAGATAAAACCAGACATACACCCATGTACCCTTATCCTTAACTTCTCTTATACTAAGGGCTCACAAAGAAATAACTAGTGCTGGGGATTAATAGTACAGACTGCAACAAGGGCCAAAACCTTTACCAACAGGCTGATAGGCTGCTGCTGCCCCCCACCACCCCCACCCTCTCCTCCTCATAAAAGGTAACAACTTCAAACTACAGCAACAAGGACAACAGTGGACATAAACATCTCCTTTTGATGTTCTGGTGAGCAATAAGTTAACAAAAAGCAGTCGCTCTTTTACATACCTGGTGTGGCCAAAAGCAGGTTGTCACGGCTAGAGCCCTTGGACCCAAACGCAGGACCCACAGACGAAATCAAAATAATAGTTTTATTCTTGCAAAGTATCAAATAATAACCACCCAAACGGGGAAGAAGGCAAAGAAACAAAAGGACAAAACATGAACACAAAATCACTCTATCGAGGCAAAATACTAGACTATGAAATAAACCAAACAAAGTAGCAACAAAAGAAGACAAAAGATAGAAAGAACTATAAACAAGACCTGACGAGATGAGGGACTTGCTGGTTCTACTGACGTGAGACCGGATGAAAGACATGAGACGAGATGTAAGACCAGGGACAAGAGACAAAACGAACTGACAATGAACAAAGGGAGACGCAGACAATATATACACTCTGTAATGGGGAACAGGTGACACCAATTAGGGCGGGGCAGACAATCACAAAGGTGGGAAACAAGACAAAGACAGGAAGTAAAACAAGACAAGATACACAAGGGCCATGATTTCAAAATAAAACAGGAACTATAAACAGAAGTTAAGAAACTAAACGAGTCAGAGGAGTTCAAAAGTCCACAAAAGAGTTCCAAACAAAACAAGGGCTCAGAAAACAGCCCCCTTAGGGGCTAATCATGGCACAGGTGGGGACAACTGCAGCCCACACACTGTATTATATAGCTGTACTGTATTATCTATTATATAGTTGTACATTCTAGTGTTGAATCAGACATTTTACCTGTCACTGTCCTCACACTCTCTACAGTCAAACAGCAGCTCAGACCACAGAGATTTGTAAAAGAAGAATTAAATAAAGAAAAACTCCTAAAATGAGTTACATCACTGCATTAGGACATAATTTGCTGCTGCACTGTCCAATTTGATTATTGATCCTTGAGCTTTAATTCAAAGTTAAATGCTACATCTTGTGACCTTTATCTCACCAGAACTTCACAGCAGCATTGTCACGATGAAGAAAAGCAAAGGACAACACAGACAGTCGTCAATATAAACCTGGTTATTAAGTATTTTAAACACACTTGGCAGCACATAAATTAATTCTTATGTTACATAAATTCTTACTTGTTTCATTTGTTTCCGTTATGCATCATATTATTAGTTTTTTTCAATGTTAAAACTGTGTAATCCAAATGAATGGATTTTTTTTTCTTATATCCAGTTAAAATACTTAAATAAAACTAAATATTTTTTGAGTCATCAGTCAGTTTAAAGTCCATTTGTAGTGTGAAATGTGGTGGCTGCGTATTAACCCAGCTGGTTTAGTGTTGACAGATACACAGACTGCAGCAGGAGATCAGGTTTCATTCATGAGTCACTCTGCTCTCTGCTGATGCTTCGACTGTCATGCCTGGTGGTGAGAGCATGAACGGGAGGGGACCCAAGCACAGACGCACAGGATGTCTGGTGCAACCAGGCAGACGAGTGGACAGGCAGGCAGACAACACACTGGAAGCAGGAGGAAGGTCTGAAGACATCTGGTGGGTGGAGTATGACAGGATTCATGACATCCTCATCAGAAAGAAGACTCGTATCTGATTTCATCAAAAGTTAGAAACCTGCAGGTGTCTGTGGATGAATATGGTGGACATGAGAAGAGGAAGAAGAGAGCAAAGACGTGAAGCAAAAAAGGATGGAGGGAGAAATGATGAGGGAGAATTGGGAAAGAAGGGAGAGAGGAGGATATAAGGAGGGCACAAAGGAGGAGGAAGGTGGAAAGAGAGAAGGTATATATATACTAATAAAATATACAGTAAATAAATAGATGAATAAATATGAAATTCATGCCACTGCATACATTTCCCAGAATGCACGTCTTCCCTGTGACTGGCCAGATCTAAAGGAGTCAGGCTCTTTCTCTAAAGGCCACTAGATGCTGCTCCAGGTAAACTCTGACTCTTGAAGGGAATGGGAAAACCTTCAACTTCCCAGTTTCTACCCTCTACCCCTTGAGTAGTGGGAAGAGTTACAGGCCATAAGTATTTGGACAGTTACACCTTGAGGAAATCCTTAAAAGCAAACTTTCAAATTCCAATTTGAAAGAGGGGAAAAATACTCCCAGAGCCAAAAGTTCCTCCCAAAGTGCAACTGTCTTTTGATTAATAGCAGCTGGCAGCAATCCACCCAAACAGATACACAGTCTAGAAATATATGCTTTATATTCATAATAAAATCAACAACATGTTTACTTTTACAAGCACCTGTAAATATAACCGTGGTCTCAGGGTAGATTCCTTCTGTTTGACTCAAAGTGCTTGGTGTAAAAATAGCAGCGAAGCCTGGATGAGACCCGGCTGTTCTGCAGCTTGAGTGGACCTGCTGCAGTTTTCTATCATCAGCAGCAGGAGGATCTGAGGATCCTGTTACAGGTGAAGGGCTCTCCTGCTGCTGGGTGACCTCACAGAAAAATGACCTGCGAACAGCAACAGCTCCCACACTTCACTGTGTATCCAGAAAGTTCAGTAAATCACATTTGATGGGTTTATAGAGTGTTTACACTCCTCCAAAATAAAAGAGATAAATGATGCATTGGTTCTGTGTGTTCAGGGTTCACAGAGGTGTAAACGTGAAGTCACGTGGACTGACAGCTAACCCTTTAACTGGTCACCCTGCATCATCAGTCTTGCATGTTACAGATGCATCAGGGAAAATCCAAGCACAGTTTATTGTGCAGAGTCACGCTGCACTGCACTGACTTGTGTGGCTTTATTTATCATCTCTGTAGGTGGTGAAGACACAGTTGATTACAAGCATCATCAGTCCAGACTTCATCTGTCATAAATCCTGATGAGTGTTCTGTCAGGGGCCTATTACACATTACTGGGGTATTATTATTGTAATTTCAAGCATCATTTCTGTGAGTAATCATAATATTACACCTTGATCTTATTACAAAGAAGAAGTAAGATGGAGAAACACAAAGAGTCAGATGATCAGACAGGTTGGAACCAACCAACCTTTTCCCACCACGACAACAGCACACCTGATGGAAATCAACTCATTGCTCGAGTAAGTTTAGCTGGTTACAAGACAGAAGATTCTCCGCCCTCTGTCCTGTAACAACCATTCCTGTCCAGCCTCATCTTCCATACCCCACCTGTAGTCACCCCACCTGCCTCTTCGTCTCAGCACGCTGTCTCCTTTTCTCTGCTGGCTGATACCAATAAACTGTAAAAGACTTGACCACAGACTCTGCGTTCTGAGTTTGCGTTTGGGTCCTAGTTCTTCTAAACTATAGATATAACATCTTCTTAACCATCAAGGTCTTCATGCAAACATCACACGCAGAGGGAGCTCCACTGACAATCAGGAGATCACATGATACAGAAGAGCAACCTTCATCCCAGGCTGAGGCTGTACCTATGCACGAGCTAAATGTCACCCTCAGCATGCTAACATCCAATGACAGCACTAATATGTCATGTTTGCCATGTTTACCATCAGATTTCAGCATGTTAGCAGGCTGCTTGCTGTTTCGCCTGATAGAATCTAGACCTACAACTACTGAAGTACTGTTCTTCCTGTCTAGTCATACACAGAGCACCGGAGCTGCTGCTGCTGCTCGCGTGCTGCTTCTAAGTAGACACGGTGTCATGGTAAATGACAAGTGGAACCGCAGGCGATCACACATCACATGTAGGTATCATTCTGTTTGTGTGCGGCGGCTGAGACAGTCACTGAGCTCCGTCTGTGAGAAAATGAAGTGGGTTTACTGTAGGAGCCCTGGACGCCTGCAGTTCCCTGCTGAGACATGCTTTACATACTTCACTCTGATTGGCTGGCGGACAGGCAGTGAGAGTGTTGTTTGGAGATGGTGGTGGCATCTTGTCACAGTGATGTATGTCCCTGCTGTGTTTCAGCCTGCAGTCTGGTTGGGCTCCCAGCGCCGGTTTCTTATTGGCTCAGCTGTCCAAGTTTGTTTGTTGTCGTTGCACCTGTTGAATAAAGATCAATTTCACTTCAGCGTTTTCATTCATTTCACGTCACTTCTCTACATTTCTGTTGCCGCCGGCTGCTCTCCTCGTGTTTGGCATTGCCTCACCCCGACGACTAAATTTAGAGCTGCAGCTCTGGATCTGTTAACGTGTAATGTAAAAATAGCGTGGAGGGAAACCTGCTCACCACACAGCAGATACACAGGACGGACTGAGAGTGAGCTGGGAAAAGTGAACTAGAGAAACAGAATGTAGACAGATACAAGCAGAGAGAGAGAGAGAGAGAGATAAACAGACAAACTCAGGGACAGTAAAGATTAGAGACAGGCAGGCCCAGAGGTAGAGACAGACAGAGACAGTGTACACAGTTCACCTTAACGTATACTATTACTGGATACAGCAGGGGATGTAAACAGACAGACACACCGTGAGAAAGACAGAAAGACATCAGGTAAGTCAGGACTGGTTCCCTGATCGCTGAATTTACTGCACCTGAATTTGTTAATGATTTAAAAGTTTGACATGTTTGACTTGAATTTGATATTTTAAGTTGCAGTTGTTGGAAGGAGTATGTTCTTTATCAGCCTCGGTGCTAAGCTAGGGCTACACTCTGGAGGGGCCACTCCAGTGTATGGGGGGGGTCACGTGACTGGTGAAGGCAAGCTGTTAATGGCCTCGCACACTGGTGTGGCGTGTGATGTGTGTCAGAACACCTGCACCTTTTCAATGCTTCGACAATCACATTCATCCTCCGGATAAAAAGCAACGTTTCAATCTCTGCTTTTATAACATGTTCAGGAAATGTTTGGGCAACAAAATGTATTTATCCTCTAAAGGGAATTTGCTGTTGCAGATTAGTTGTATATAAATATAACTTGTAGCAGACAGGGAAGAAGAAAGTCTTCAGATGTTGAGGTCTCTGTTACGGTATTTGATTCTCAGCCGTTTTCATTGGGGACTTCTCTAATAGCACGATGTGTGGAGGTGGTGGAGGAAGCCTGAGCTAATCTTCTAATTTTAAGTTGTCATCATTTGGATAAGTCCGCCTCATTTATCAACACACACACACACACACTGCTATGTCCCAGAGTCCATCGGCCAGACAGACGGGGGATTAAAGTCTGTGACCTTTACTTCACACAAAGGTCTTTAGACGTCTGACACTGTCTGACGTTCTATACAGATTTTTTTTTAGAATCCATTTCAGCCAGTTAATTAAAGAAAATTAAAGAAGAATAAACTCACACAGACTTGAAAGCTGCTGCAGAAAGATGATCCATCACAGTCAGTGTTTAATCACGGGCCGCTTCTGGGTCGTCGTTATTTCATCCTCTCATCATAATACAGCAGGAACTGTTTTGTTAATGCTGAAACACGTTCTGAAAGTCAGCTGTTCAACAACTTTATTTTCATGATGTCTATGCTTGTTTTTTCACCCTGACAACGGTGTGTTTATGTGGATAAAATATCGAAGCTAATTTTCTCTGTGTTATGAGGTGAAGTCACAGACTGAGCGGGGTTTTCCTGTTGTTGTTGTTGTTGCTCCTTGAAGCATATTGCCGTGCGGTGCTTAATTATAGAATGACGCCAGTCATCTTGTGTCACAGTTTGATGAGTCAGTCTTCAACAAGACTCTACACTGAGACGTCGACCAAAGCTGGACTAATGCATTCATCTGTCTGTCTTGTATTGTAGGTATGTTCTATGTGAATAGTATGAAAGGAGGTCAGAAAGGAGAGTTGTGTATCATGCAGTGACTCCAAGAAGAATAAATATTTACATGAACTTCACTGTTATTCTGAAAGTAGAAGGAAGGGTCTGACAGGTTGACCCTTCACTTCCCTGTTCAAAAGGAACAAGTGATGCTCGGCTCTCAGTTCGGCCCAGTCCCAACGTCCACGCTCACGCACATGTTCGCCAACCACCATCCCTCACCTGAACATAAACCATAAACACTTGAAATCAGAGTAATGTAAGAATATGTTATATTACACACCACGTTTATTCATCCACCATTTCTTTTCATTTTTACTTACTGATGCTGGACAGAGAGATGGACTGTGTGACACTTCCTCTTGCATGCTCACTCTCATGAATCTGTTCCTCCCTCACGCTCAAACGATGATCAGGATACACACCACATACAGCCACAGAGAAATTCAAGTCACGCTGGAGAAATGCAACGAGTGCCGTGTTTGATGTCGCTGTCCGTTGCTTTATTTGTGTGTGTCTCTCAGGATGTTGTCCAAAAAGGGGGAGCAGAGGTCGTTCAGCAACGGGCCGCTGAGAGACCAATGGGAGAAGAGGGCTCAGAGCATCGCTGACCAGTGCAAACAAGAGGCTGAATGGAAAGAAAAGAGCTCTGTCAAAATGTGAGAATAAATATTCAGCTACATATTTAACCATCTCCAACAGCTTAGAGTTTGTGTCCTCAGAGAACTGCGGTCATGAGGCCAGGTTCATTTACACTTCAGTTCTACCCATACTCCCCTGCTTCTGACCGGATAACTCAACCTAACCAGCTGATTTATGGAGCAAGGTTCTTTGACACACATAAGACTTGAAAAAAGAACATTCATATAGTAGTTTCATTGTATCCACTCAGTTTAACGATGTATGGATTGATTTTTATGTGTTTTTGTTTGTTTTTGGATCTGCAGACATTACTCAAAGTGGAATTATCACTGGTCACTTGTTTCCAACGGAGACTTCAGTAGGCTCACCAGAAAGACAGATGACGAGGACAAAAACAAGCCGAAAATTAAATTCAAAATCGTCCCTCCTCCTCCCAAGTCCAAACCCGAGCCCCCTTCGCCTCCGCCCCCACCCAGGAGGACAGCTTCTCCCAAACCACGGAGGCCGAAACGCAAAGTCGAGGTGGACGTGTTCCAGCTCTGTTGGAGAGAGTCCTGGATGAGCCTGAAGCCTCCAAAGTATCTTTACCTGAAGGCCAAGGAGCTCAAAACCAGAATCCCAGGTTTCACAACCATAGAACTGACCAACAACAGGAAGTACAAACCAAAGGCGTACAAGTCAGAGGCTGAATTGACGTCTCCTAACAATAAATGGAGTCACTCCTGGAAACAGGTACTCAGACTGACACAAACTCATCACTTCAGCCTAACAGTTTAGTGTACGTAGCTTGAAAAGTAGGAGAATGATAAAGAGCTATTTAATCCTTTCTCAATCCAATCTCAACCTAATTCATCCATGGCTTCAACAAACTACAAGAGAAGGCAGGCGACTTTGAGTAGGTACAAAGTGACTGATGAAACATGTTGTAAACCACCTTGTGTCTTCGTTGTTGTTGTTGTTGTTGTTCCCAGGTGAAGAGTCCAGCCCAGTTGGAGCTCTCAGAGGGGGAAAAATTCCAGTGGGAGGTTTTGTTTGAAAGAGAATTATATTGCAAAGTTGGCATGGAAGCGTTTTCTCTTCCTGTCTGGGCCGGTACGTGGAAGATTATGAACTTCCCCTTCAGACAGCAGAAACAGCACTGGGATCGTATCTGGCCTGATTACCCACAAAACTTCAGCGACAAGTTTGATGAATTACAGCAACTAGAGGAGCAGGTGGGGATCAGCACAGTTACAATTGCTGATTTCTTTTTGTTTTTTTTGCTTTTAGAGGCCCGATGCTACATGGCCACTGAGCCAACAGGACATTTTTATAACTGTTATAAAAACTGTATGTTGTGATCGTCAAACAGGAGGAGCCTTCAGGCTGGGAGGAGTCATGGAAACTGTCTGGGGCAGAACTTGAACCACAAGACACCACAGATGACGAGACAGTAACTGAAACCTCCTGGAGCACCGACGCCACAGCGATGACGAGGATAAACGATGTGTTTGTGCCCGGGTGGAGCAACTCCTGGCTGCTCTCTGCAGCTCCTCCACAGGAGGACGAAGAACGTCGGAAGAGCTGGAGCTCCTGCTGGGGATACAGGCAGCAGATCAGGTGGGTTGCTGCTGAGATTCCCATGCTAAATGCAATACATACCTGGTCACAATGACAATGTCAAAGTTTCTACTGTTCATCAAACCTAAACTACAACTACATCCACAGGTGGCGCACGGCTTCGCTGGAGTCCCATCATCGACACAGCGACATGATGACGAGGAGACGTAAAACCACAAACCTCCTCCTCACATCACAGCTGGACGATGAGATCGCAGACAGCTCAGAGTGGACGGAGGCCTGGAGGACTCCTAAAGGACGGAGCCAACAAGAGGAGGATGAACTGGAGGAGGAAGAAGAAGAGGAGGAGGAGGAGGTGGAGGAGACAATGGATGATGCAGAGGAGGAGGAGGATGAAGACAAGAACAATGAGTTAAACGTAAAAGTAGATGAGGAGGAGAAGGATGAAGGAGTAGATGAGGAGGAGGAGGAGGAGGAGGAAGAGGAAGAGGAGGAGAAGGATGTTGATGAAAATGAGGAGTACAAAGAAGCAGACAAGGATGAGATGAATGAAGAAGTACATGAGGAGAAGGAAGACAAAGACATTAAAAAGGAAAATGAGGAGGATGAAGAAGATGAAGAGGATGAAGGAGTAGAAGAAGAGGAGGAAGGAGAGGATGAAGAGGTTGATGAGGAGAAGGACAAGGAAATAAAACAGAAGGAGGAAGAGGAAGGGGAAGATGAGGAAGAAGAGGAGGAGGACGAGGAGGATGAAGAAGAAGTTGACAAGGAGGAGAAGGACGAAAATGTACATAAGCATAAGGAGGAAGAGGAGGATGAGGATGAGGAGGAGGAGGAAGAGGAGGAGGAGGAGAAAGAAGTTAACAAGGAGGAGAAGGACAAAAATGTACATAAGCATAAGGAGGAAGAGGAGGATGAGGATGAGGAGGAGGAGGAAGAGGAGGAGGAGGAGAAAGAAGTTAACAAGGAGGAGAAGGACAAAAATGTACAAAAAGATAAGGAGGAAGAGGAGGAGGAAGAGGAAGAAGAGGAGGAGGAAGAGGAAGAGGAGGAGGAGAAAGAAGTTAAGGAGGAGAAGGACAGAAATGTACATAAGGATAAGGAGGAAGAGGAGGAGGAAGAGGAAGAAGAAGAGGAGGAAGAGGAAGAGGAGGAGGAGGAGGAAGAGGAGGAGGAAGAGGAGGATGAGGAGAAAGAAGTTAACAAGGAGGAGAAGGACAGAAATGTACATAAGGATAAGGAGGAAGAGGAGGAGGAAGAGGAAGAAGAGGAGGAAGAGGAGGAGGAAGATGAAGAAGTAAACAAGAAGGATAGGCACAATGAAGTGCATAAAGATGAGGAGAAGAGGGATATAGATGAGGAGGAAGATGTAGAGGAAGAGAAGGACGTCCCTGAGGAGGAGAGGGACAACCAAGCACACAGTGAGGAGGACAAACACCTAAACAAAAACAGTGAGGAGGATGAAGAAGATGAGAAAGAAGACAGAGAAATCAAGGGGGAGGACACTGAAGAAGCACAGGAGGAGGAAAAAATAGCAAATGAAAACAAAGAGGAGGAGGAGGAGGAAGAAGATGAAGAGGAGGGTGATGATGAAGAAGCAGATGAGAAGGACAAAGATGAAGAACAAGACAAAGTAAAAGAGGAGAAAGATAAGGGGGAGGATGAAGAACTCAAAGAGGAGGATGAGGAAAATGAGAAAAAGGAGAAAGATGCAGAAGAAGAGGAGGATGAAGAGGATGAGGATGATGATGATGATGATGAAGAAGTAGATGAGAAGGAGGACAAAGCAGACAAGGAGGTGAAAAAGGAAGAGGATGAAAAAGATGAAGACGAGGATAATGCTGATGAGGAAAAGGAGGAAGAAGAGGAAGAGGAGGAAGAAGAGGAGGAGGAAGAAGAGGAGAAGGAGGATGAAGTGGACAGAGACCAGGACAAAGAACAAAGAGAAAAAGAGGATCAAGTACACAAAAAAGAGGAGGACGAAAACGAGGAGGAGGAGGAGACTGATGATGATGTGACCGCCAACACAGAGGAGGACGACGACCACGAGACGGTGGACGAGAAGGAGGACGACAAAACAGCGGAAGAAGTAAAGGAGGAGAAGAAGTTGTGTAGACGAGTCAAACGTAAACCAGATGTCCCGCTGCATCTGCAGTTCCATAAACTGAACTCCTCCTTCTCCTCCTGGAAGCAGTCGTGGATGGTGGCGATGGCTCACAGAGGGGGAGATGAAAACAAAGAGGAGGAAGAGGAGGAGGAGGAGGGGGAGGAAAATGAGGAGTGGTGGGCTTGGAAGGAGTCGTGGAGGATTTGTCGCTGGAAGAGGCCGGACGAGGACGAGGTGGTGTGTTTCTCCACTGAGAACCGGAGCCAGAGACACGTGGGACTGATGCACGAAGAAGACGGGATGCCGAAGAGTGAATGGACTCTCAGCTGGAAGATGACCAAGACTGCAGCAAAGGAAAAAGACAGTGAAGAGGAAGAGGAGGAGCAGGAGGAAGAAGAAGAAGAAGAAGAGAGTTGAACTTTCCTGTTACTTAAAGATTGTAGGTTGTGAATTAGGATGTGGACATTTTTAAGAATGAAAGTTCGAGGGGCTGGGAATCAAACCTCAACACAGAGGAACTGAATGTTTCCATAGCAACGAGTATTAACAACTACACCAAAGCACCAAAGCAGGCACTGACTGTCTGGTCAGATTCATGACCTTGTTCATACTTTAATTAGATACTCAATAATGCAACAAAATTGGATACACACTCAATGAGTGTGTGTCTGGGACAGAATACATCATATCTGTACCTGACAAAGAGACGTAATCAGCCTGACAGTGACCCAGAGTGGATGTCTAGGGTGGAATAATGAATGCACCTGGTCTGAGATCAGTTTTGTAGTTTGAGTGCCTGCACTCCAACATGGCAACAATCTGCAACTCCAAATATCCTGTGGGTTGAGCAGCAAAGCAGTTCAGAGATTTAGTTTACTTTAGTTCAGTTGTCTGCACTTGGGTTAATGAGCTGAGACATGACAACATAGCAACACAGTTAAAAATAGATCCAGAGGATGAAGAGAGAAACATGATGGGTCAAATGATGAGGCAGGACGGAAAGAAGAAGAACAGGTTAGACAAACTGATTTGGGAGAAGAAAAGGAAGCTGGATTGTTGCAAGGTATGGATTCATCAGCACCCACCTCTGGAAATGACTCATCTTTGTTATCTACAGCACGATGCTGAAAAGCAAAAGACACAGAAAGGTGGCATGAGTTTTTATTTCCAGCCCGCGTGTGAAGTCAAACAGCTCCAGCGTCTAACGTAACGTGTACTCATACTCCCACGTCGAAAAATCTTATGATTTCAGCTTGAAGGCAGTGATACTGAGAAGACCGTTTAATTAAACTGGACTGTTTAAAGTGTGAAAGGTTAAGCTACCAGGGCAAACAGGCAAAAATAGAAAATGTTCATGTGGACACCTGGGAGTCCACTCTGTCTCTTGTACCTCTGTCACAAACCTTCCATCGCTTCCAGCTGCTAATGTTTGTAGTGGAAAAAGCATTGATCTGCCACAGTTCCACCCAGCGTCGCTTTAGACAGTTTTATTCTTTTGATACAAAAGAAAAACCTGAGGTTGTGACAGTCTGGGAATATGAAGCACCTGTAAGTGAGATGATACTGAAAGAGATTGTGTTAAAGTATGTCTTAACCGTTTGTATGATGGTTTGCATTTTCACTGCACTGTTGTAAAGAAGGTAGTGTAAAAAAAAAAAATTGAAATATTAAACTGCAACTTTTATTAAATCAATGAGCCATACATTTATTGAATAAAATGGTCTGTGTTGTTATGAATTTTAAGACTAACACATCAGAAGCCATGCTGCTCTGCCCACATCTGTACCTTGAGCTCTGCGCGTGGCATCAAAACCCTACACAGTGGTTCAGAGCAAAATGTCGAGCTCAGGGAATAACCGCACTTTTGGAAGCACCACTTGAGCGGCTCAGTGCACCGCCACAAAAATAGGGACAGCGGTCAGCCTACATTCCTGAATGTAAGCTGACCGCTGTCCCGCTTGGTTCGTACCTGATGCTCTCTTTAGCTAAACCAAATAAAAAAGTTTTCAGACAGTGAATGTTGTGTTTATCATCAGCTGACACTATGCTGCTGACGCTACTTATCAATGCAAGCCACATAACCTCAAACATCACATTTAACACTAACACCTGACTTCACTGACACTATCTCTTCATCCATGTGTGTGTGTGCACTGTGTATATTTACTGAGGCCCATTTTACAGGTGTTCCATAGCTTGAAATCCACAGGGGGCAGTTACAATGATGCCACTTAGGCTATGAAACTAACTTGAGTTTACACAATCAACCACAAAAAGAGCAGTAGTATCATCGTGCCTTTAAAGAGACGAAACAGTGAGTAAATTAAATCCATTTAGAAAAAAAATACCAAACTGACCTCATGTTGAATGTGTTTCATATATCAGCCACTAGAGGGAGACACAGACTCACATCTTTCTCCTCAGGTACAGATAAACAGTCTGTGTCTGGTGGAATGAAATCTGGAACACAAATGAAGCAAGTGAGTGAAAATGCAGGCTCATTATTTAAACTCACCTACTGCATCATTTTATATATTATATATATATATTTTATTTTACCTTCAAACACGAACAAAATGTCAATATAATATAAAGGAGTGATAAATATAATTCAGAGGAATTCTTACAGGAAAGTCTCTCACACATAAATACAAATCAATCTGGGACAGATATATAGACATGCTGAAACCTTCTATATTTACGTCTTTAGATTAAAACTAGCCGTAAACATCTGACCACATCTTCTTCATCAATGTGATGCTGAAAACAAGATGTTTGAAATGTTTCTGGATTATTTCAATCTGAATTAAATCAGAATCCATAAGATGGGAAACAAACACTGACGTTAAAGCTGGAGCTTTGTGGGGCTGTGGTGACCGTGACCAGCAGCACCAGCACCACCAGTCACTGGTACTCAGTCTCTTTGCTTCATCACGTGATGATGATGATGATGATGATGTTCTGCTTCCCTTCATATATGCAGGATGAGTCCAGCAGGAGTCTGTGAGCTTTCACTTGCAGATTTCCTGTTGGGTTCAGATCAGGTTTTTCCCTCCTGCTGCTGAC
The DNA here is from genome assembly GCF_017976425.1 of Toxotes jaculatrix. Classification (NCBI taxonomy): domain Eukaryota; kingdom Metazoa; phylum Chordata; class Actinopteri; family Toxotidae; genus Toxotes; species Toxotes jaculatrix. The sequence goes on along the minus strand of NC_054409.1, from coordinate 6,213,603 downwards.
TCTCCTGCTGTGTATTAGCATGAGATCAGACTGCATTGTGATGCTGCACAGATTACAAAATACCCATTTCCACCTCTGATTGTCCCTGTGTGGTCAACACAGAGACAGATTAGCAGAGCTGGGGGAGGGAGGGGAGGGGAGGGGAGGGGAGGGGGGGGGGAGGGGTTTAGTCCTGGTTTTACCCCCCAAAAAAACAAAGTTTAAAGATACGGATAAAATGGAAAACACAAGAGTGAAAGCAGTTCTGAAAAAAAGTGCAAAAAAAAAAGGACAAGGAAATAAAAAGAAAAGATATGAAAAGTGCATCAAATTCAAGTATTCAACCTCAAAATTGTAGAAAAATAAAAAACTGGGAGTGGTAATTCATCATCAAACAGTAGAACAGTTTGAGGAAAAAGGAATGACTTCCCCAAGATTGTGGATAAAAAGCTGTTTACTTCCTTCCGTAAGACATATAATGCTGAGCAGTGTCATTTTTATTCAAGGAAAACAAACTGTAATCTGGAAACGATCTTCATTAAACGTAGTATAAAACAGAACGTGCTGTGTCCGCAGTATGTGCTGTGGCTTTCACACCATTTACTGACATGTAAATAAACTGAAAGACCTTTCTGACATTAAATACCTTTATTATGGTCTCTGTGGTGTTTATTTGAAAAAAGACACTCTATTAATAAAGTGTCTTCATCACTAGTAAAGTTACTCATTGCCCTGAATTAAAACAAACATACTTGACAGACCTATCATTGGTGTCTTGGTGTGAAATAATGCACTTTTTGATTATGTATTGATTCTATTGGCATATCCACAAGTTTTGAGCTGTAGAATATAAACACCCCGGGTTACTAACTGTCCTAAAAACAACCACAACAACAAAGAAACATACGGAAAACATAACCTCAGTGTTTAGCTACAGCTCTGCTAAAACAGGAGTTGTGGAATTTTTTTCCCCCTCAACTTCAGTTTTTTTTTGCTTTTAGAATTAGCATTTTTACATTTTTTTACATTTCATGACACAGGAAGTCAGTGTAAAAGAAAAGAAGGAAACGGGCTTTGTCACATTTCCCCACTGATCCTAATGTGACCTGTTAAAAAGCTGTGAGGTGGGATACAGCATGTGTGCAAACTGGGAAACTTTCTTCTGGTCTGCAGTGAAAAAAGGAGGAGCTCTGTTTCCATTTGCAGCAGGTTCATTAACATGTGAAGGCAGGACTGGAGGGGAGAGGGAGCTTCATATACATGTGTATGAGGAGAGGGGGGGTCGGTGAGAGAGACAGAGGGGGGAGGATGGGGGTGAGAAAAATGAGGGGAAAGATGCTTCCTTCTTCTTTTTCATAGGTTACATTTCCCTGTTTGTCTTTGTTCTGAGTCCTATACAAATCATTTTCTCTCAATAAATTACACTAACACTAAACTTATCCTTAATGTACAATAAAAGTTCTTTATTTCCACATTTGTCGTTTAGGTTTTCTCTTTTTTTTAAACTAAAAATATTCTTCTCAAGCAAACTGAAACTCTGGATCATCTGAAAAAACAACTTTGAGTTTTTTTTGTTGTTGTTTATGAAAAGCTGATGTTCTGGAGAAACACAGCTTTCATAATGTGTTTTTTTAAATTGCATTAATTGTACATTTCTAAAATTTTCATTTGCCAAAAACGGCCAAACTTCATCGTTTTTAAGTCACTTTCCATAACTGTTGATTCAGTCCTCAGGTCTCAGACAACACAGAAACACGGTGAGGCGGAGTGGGCGGGGCTTACGGAGCCACGTGGGAAACGGAAACAGCTGATTTCTGTAGAAAACAACCAGCAGAGACACCTGGCTGAGCACACACACGCAGAGAGAGGACACACTGCAGGAGGACTTACTGGGTCTATATCAGATCTCCCTGAAAATAAGGACAAGATTCATTTTCTAACCTTGAGCACTCTTTTCGTTTTTTTTTCTTTTTTAAAACCAGTGATGGAGTAAAGACAGAACTTTGTTTACGGACAGTTTTACTATCATCAGCCAGAGTTTTGCAAATATTTTTTCACCGTAAGGTTTTGTCCGATTTTTGGGGACCGTGCGGAGTAGTCCCTCAATTGTTTTTTTTTTTTTTTTTTTGGTTTTCTGTCTGCTGTAAAATGAGCTGTGCGCAGCTGCTCCGGTGAGTAAATCCGTTAAATAGAGAATTTACAGTTAAATCTCAATCTCAGGTGTTTTTCAGTGCAGTGTGCAGTAAGTGTGTTCCTTTATAGAAATAAAAAGTTGATAAAGTTGTATTGTGGTGATGTTTGCAGGAGTGTCCTCTGCGCTCTCATCTCTCTGCACTGTGCTGCTGCTCTGCCTGCCTCAGGTCAGTTCATCTCACTGTTCTCATGCGTTTTTTGGTGCTGAGAGCACATTTTTTTATGTGAAAGAACTTAGTGTGTTTGAGTTGAATCACAGATTAAATGACTCAACACAAACACAGAAATCCAGATATAAAGTCCAGTCCTCAGTACATCATGTATATTTACTGCATCATTTGAATTTGGTGTCAGTTTTCAGTGTGATACATGTATCTACAGTAGGAACTATGCCACTGTCAGGATGTTGCAGATGGTTTTAGTTTTTCAGGCTGTAGATGTCAGACGATTAACATGCACAGAAAACAACAACAGACTAAACACCTGGAAAACAGAACTGTCATACAACACAAGCAAGATTCAACAACTAATACTGAACTCATACTGTGTGGAAATAGGAAGGCAGAACAATACTTTCAGGATAAAATCTGACCTGTGTATTATTTTTCAGGCTGCGAGGGAGACAAATGCAACAGAGAGCAGGACTCTTCTTCTTCTGTGGTGAAATCCCAGCAACATTCCCAGGACTTCCTGGGTCGGTTTACCCAGGTGAGCTCACCAAACAGCGGGGACCGTAAACACCGCGACGCCAGTGCCGTCCTGCCCTTCGTCGGCCTCACAGGCAGTAAGTTCACACTTCACCACTGTATGCACAGAGCACAGAACCAATGAAGGCAGTGATTTAGCACTTTACCCAAAACACTTGACTGATTCCTAAAAGCTTAAAGAATGTTTTCAACTCTAACCAACTTTTGAGAACTGTTGTGACATAAAGCTCATGTTATGTGAGTGAGTTTCTCTAAAAACAGGAAACTAATACATGAATTTTCAGGTCTATTGAAAGGTTTCTGGGGTGTGTGGGAGCTGCTGACTCACCTCATTTAAATCCCAGCTACAGCCCTGATACTTGTCCATGTCCTGTAACAAGAACCAGGCCCCTGCAATATAAAGAAGAAAGCAGAATATAGAAACTACTTAAAATGAGCTGTTACATACAAAATTTTACAGTTTTTACAAACAAAATGGGATTTTATTTCATTTCTTTGTGAGATTGTCAAATGTCTATCTTCAGACTTTTCTGTCTCGTTGAGAAAAAAGATCTCAAAAAAACTCCTAAAAGGAAAATTAGTGAGAGACGGATGGATGGATGGATGGATGGAGACTCTCTGGATGTTTCAGGCCGACGTCAGTTTGGCTTTAGTGTTTTTTCGCGATTTTTAGATGTTTGTTCTGACTCTCTAACTCCGACTCTCTGTTTGTCTGCTGATGTGAAGCAGAGGATGACAGGAATGTGCTGCCAGATGGAGAGTCTGGTTTATCTCACAGATACAGGGCTAGAGCTGGGGTGCCTGACTGCGGCCTTCAGATTGTCTCACATAGACTTTCAAACCTCTCATCAACAAATTAAAACCTGTATAGCTTATATAAATGAATAATAACCTATACAGGCATCAAAACTCAAATACATGATGAAAACTCATCAAAAGACAAGATCAGATGCAACAAGGGAAGTGAACAGACGGTTTCATGTGTCGTTGGTTGCAGCTCTGATGTCTGTCTTTGCTTTTTGTTGTAGGTGCTGAGCAGAGTCGTAGCTGCTGTAAAAACGGAGGAACGTGCATCCTGGGCAGCTTCTGCGCTTGTCCTCCGTTCTTCACTGGAAGGAGCTGCGAGTACGACCAGCGCATCAGGTAAATGGCGGAGAAACAACACTTTGTTGCTCACACAGACATTTAGTAAAGGCGAAGACACGTCCTCTGTCCATTTCCATGTTGTGAAAAATAAAAAAAAATGGTCACCAGTGAGAGGAAGAAGGAAACTTTTATTAATCTGTCCTTCAGACTAGGAGTTGTGGGTTTCCCAGGTTTGTAAATTGCTTCTCCATCTTATTGCAGGAGCTGTGGTTTGATCCCTCATGGCGAGTGGGTTCAGAAAGGATGCTCCTACTGTCGCTGTGGTTACGGCGTCCTGCACTGCTTCCCCCACGTCTTCCATAAAGACTGCGGTAAGATGAATTTTTTTTCGCACACCAGACACGTGACCTGATCCTGGTTTAAACTCAAGATGTTTTGCTGATAATCCATCACAATCAAAGTTTAGGACCAGTTAGATCTTTGGGATCATGCAGTAATGGAGTGGTGAGCAGGGTCCTGTGGCAGTCAGGTGTTTTTGTGTGAGCTGGTATTTTTCCAGCCGAGATGTGAACACTGAGCAGTCGTTCACACGTCTCGTCCTTGAAACAAAAATATCCACCCAGGTGTGAATGCAGCTCTGAAAGACCACAGGCCCCGCCTATTCATTTGCAATTCAAGGCCTTTATTCCAAAATGCTAAACATTGTCACAGCCATTCACTTCTGTACAAACAATGACATGGGGTACTATCACTTTAAGCTATTTAAATGTAAAGATACAGCCTTTTTCTCTCTGTTTCTCTGAGGACTCTGGGATTTTCCACAAACAATTTCACCTAAACAGTCTCCAGAGTGAGAGCAATACCAAGTGTTTGGGGGGCTTTTTCTGCCCTGGGTTTTGCTTCTCAGGCTACATACAGGAAAACCATACACAGACACAGAAATATTAGGCATTAAATGGTGATTACGAAGAGTATCAATACACTAAATATCACAGATAAGTTGCAGACAGAATGAGGGAGTAATGCTAAATAATCCATTGGAGAATGAAGTGAATTTTGAGTCCAGTTCCTGATTGTTCTTCTCTCTCTGCTCTCCAGATGACTCAGAGGAGGTGCGTTGGTATCGCTCATCAGCTGTCAGGACAGTTCAGAGCAGTGTCTTCCTGTATGTGACGCTGCTTCTTCCTCTGCTTCTCTTCCTCTGATGTTTCAAAAAAAAAAAAACAACAAAGTGGACAGAAACACTGCGCTGTAGACTGAAGATTCCTCCGACGCTTATAAAAAGATATTTATTGGATTATTGGAAAAACTGGAAATCAAGAAGGAGGGAGCTGTTTCTTTCTGAGTGAAGATGAAATGCTTTCAGTTGTCCTTTTTTAAACATTTAGACTGTGTTGTCGTTTATAGGGAAATAAAAAAAAGGTCTTCAGTGTGGAGATCTTTTTGAGGACTGGAGGGAGAAAGTTGTTTTAAACACAGCGGTGTAATTCTTGTCTAAACTGTGTATGTGTGTGTGTTTTCCTTCCAGTGGAAGGTCATCTGTGTGTCTGTGAAGTCTCGAAGAACACAATGTGTATGAAGGACGTGCTGTACATAAGATTTTTATGAAAAATATGGTTTTTTTTTTGTAATTTTAGGCTCTGTAACTGAAAATCCATTTTTTCTTTCTAAAAGAAGATGCAGATTTTATTGTTTTTAACTTTGCGTCTTCTGTCCATTTGCACAAACTGAGCTGATGAGTCCTTTAGATATAAACATGTATGCATTGTGTGTTTATTAAAAATTTATTGTTCTGCCGCACGAATTTTTGCCTTTGTGTTGTGACACTTCCCTTAACAAATGATGTTTCGAAGGAAATTATCAAACAGGCTTTTTCTAGCCTTCAAACTCTCTCTTTCTCTGTGTTATCTGAAGGTATTTTCAGTGGGAGCTGTTCTCTCTGTGTGTCTCTTATCTCCACAGTTTATTGATGAGGTTTGAATTGATTATCAGCTGCTCTCTTATCTTAAACAAACACTTCAGCTGTTGTTCTGCAGTCTGTTGGTCCTGAGAGCTGCCACAGCTCACAGCCTTAAATTAACAGGCACAATTAAAAAAAAAAGTGATAATAAAATTAAGTTAAAATAAATGATCCTGAAAGGATCATTCTAATGTCTGTAGTATTGTAATAATAACATTGTACTGTTGAATCCAGGACATCACTAAAGACAAGTCTAAGAAATGAGATGATCAGAGGAGAAAACTGACAAACTTATAAAAATCAGATCTGAGTTGTAATAAACAAGAATTTTCCTTCCAAAAAGTCATGTAGTTTAATCCAGTGGCTCCCAACCTAGGGGTTGGGCCCCTCCAAAGGGGCCACAAGAAGATGGAAGAGGTCACAAGCCACTAGGGAGCCACTGGGCTAATCTTCAATATTGTGTCATACTACAGCTTATCTATGTTTTTTTTTAATGTAAAATCTTAATCTGAAATGTAACAAGTAACTATAATAGCTGTCAAACATACTGAAGCAAAAACTACAATATATCCCACTGAAATGTAGCAGAGTACAGTTCTAAATCAGTATAACCACTGCTAGCCTGTCCAGCTAGCTGCATTTAGTTAGCCTCGGTTTTATATAAGGCTAAAACAACGCACTGCTCACGCACAGGGGGTCTTCTTAGCTTCACCCCACAGTAATCAGACTCTAATCTCTCCTTTGTCATTATTATCCACAGGCTAACGTCGTGTGTAATTCGGATGTTCTGATTGGGTGACTAACTTCCTTAAACTGATCTCGAAGCAGGTCCTGCTGTTCTGTCTCCCGTGGCGACGAAGAGGAGATTTAAAGCTCTGTGCTCAGCGTCACGATGTCTGCTGAACTCTCTGTTTGACGATCTCTCGAAGAGGTTAAAGGGATTGGAGGAGATTTGAGGAGCCGCAGGTGGAGACGGTGGAGCTTCAGGAGCCTGCACAGAGGGAGGAGCAGCAGCAGGAGACTGGAGCAGATTTAAAGGGATTAAACACGATGTGAATGAAGGCAGCAATGTGAAATGACTTTATCCTACATTTCCACATCTTCCTGCGACTTTAGTGATATTCTCATGCTCACAGGCTTCAAAGCTCAACTACTGTCACCCATGATGAAGAAAAGCAGACATTGGAAACCTAAATGTCCCAGTGTCAGACTTTACACTGCTGCATCCAACTAACTCCAGCTACGTCTGATGCAGAAAAGTGTCATGCGTTTTAATTACAGCGTGGACTAAAACAAATAAGCTGGAGGACAGAGTCAGGAGACAAATGAAGAGTAAACTGTGTGGGAGCCTCTTATCTCCAGGTTCCTTCACTCGCTGATAGCAGCAATCAGAGAGAAAACACTGGAGATACCTGTCATTAACACACACACACACACACATTTGTATTTCAGTTCCTGTGAGGACACTCAGCGACGTTGCTTCTACTACTTCAGTTAGAAAGTCAACCTGAAACGAGAAAAGGGGACAAAAACAGAATTTTGAAAAGTGAGGCTGTCTCCACCCAGTCCCAGTCCAATGACTCCCTCACACTAAAGTGTCTTCTCTTCAGCACAACACAGCCGATCAGTTGTTAACAGCTCTGCTGCGACATCTACAGGCTGCACACTGAACCACCAAACAAACTTTTAGTTTTAAGTGGGCCAAAATTCTGAGAACAACATAATTTTAGTCCTTTTTTTAAAAAAAATTACCAATATTTCAAATATATTTCAAAAATGCCATTCATAAATGGAATTGTTTAGACTTGGTTTCAGCTGCCAGGAGTTTCCAGAGGTCTCAGATGAGAGTCAGGAGCAGAGACAGAGGACACACAATGTCCAACAAAGAAAAGAGCTTTTGGAAAGGTATGATAATAATCACACAAAGATACATGCTCTATGGGCGAGAGGGTACACCCTGGACTGGTTGCAACCATTCACACCTAGGGACAATTTAGAGAAGCCAGTTAACCTAATGTGCATGTTTTTCTGGATTGTGGGAGGAAACACGCAGGCACAGGGAGAACATGCAAACTCCACACAGAAGAGTAAGAGAAGAAAATTGAGGGAGGGGATACATGATTGAAGGCCGTATAACACTTAGTCACTGCAGTCTGCTCTGAAGAATCACAGCTGGACTTTGTTAAAAGTTTCTTTTGGCTGTTTTCTGCATTATACAAGTTTTGAAATAGTTTACCCTCATTTTCAACGATGTCGAGAGCACAAAAACACAAAGAAAGAACAAACAGCAGACCAAACACCACTAGAAGCATTTACATTCAAAAGCAGAATAATTGGTAATCATAGTTTTGAACTGGTTCAAATGAGAAAATCTTGGCTGCAACAGATCCAACCACTTAGAGTCGCCAGTGTTTAACATTTTCCATTTCAATACCTGGAGTCTGTATCTATTGTTATGGTTATCATTATTTCCAGTGTTTTTATTTATCTATTTACTGAAGGATCCATATCTATTACTGAGGTGAGTAAATTTCAAAAGCAAACTTCCTGGTTAATATACAAGGTCAAGAAATTTGGGTCCAATAAAGTATAGACTAATCAATAAACTATAGGATTGCTAGTAAATTGGTTGCTCCATATCATCCTCTAAGACAGACACGCTAGGGACATCCTAAAGTGAAATCAAATTCTTCCATTATTACGGATGAGCCATAACAAACAAACTTTATCATAATAGTTCCTAAAAATCAGGGAGTGATTATCTATTGCAACTAACTGGAGTTCTGTTAAAGAATCAGTTTAAGAAGTAAAACGTATAAAAGCAGTGGAATGCTCCTTTAATAACATCCAGGTTTATTAATGTACACACACACAGACGTGCTACTGTCAGCTGTTTAAATCCCAGCAGGGAAGTTCGCTCTGTGCTGATCAGCTGCTTGAATGGATTTGAATGAAAGTCACTGGTGTGTGTGTGTGTGCGTGTGTGTGTGTGACATGATATCAAAGTTTTGTAATGCCTTCCATCTGACTCACCTGCTGAGGGATTTTGTCAGCGGCCGCAAGAAGTCGCACATTAAAATGTAATTCAGACTCTCCGTCACTCACGCACACACACACACAACCAGAGAAAGGCACGTATGTACACACACACACACACTGATCTGAAGCAGACTTCCTGCTGCCTACAAATTAAAATAAAATGAGCTGAAACAAAATGGGTTTAAACACCTCAGCATTTAAATTGGAGCTATGTTTCATCTGTTTTATCAGATAAACGGAAGCAATGTTTCCAGCTCCATGGTTAAGGTTTGGGAGAAATCCTGGTCTGGGTTAACACAGCGACTTCACACACACAACATGCTCATTTACATTTAACCAAAACCACCATCTTTACCAAACCTAAACCACAGACAGGCCTCCGGATGTGAACCTCCCTCTGTGCTGTGACAGTTATGTGTGTTGTACACCTGCCACCCTCTTGTGACACAGTTGTGGTTCATAGATGTAGCTCTTCATTCATTCATTCATTCATAAAAAAAAGTTAATTACGTTTGACACCACAGTGTAACTGCAAAAACAAGTCAATATATGAAGGAGGAGATTCTGCTAAATCCTGGAAAAAGTTTCTGTCCTTCTCTCTCTCTCTCTCTCTCTCTCTCTCTCTCTCTCTCTCTCTCTCTCTCTCTCTCTCTCTCTCTCTCTCTCTCCTCTCTCTCTCTCCCTCTCTCTCTCTCTCTCTCTCTCTCTCTCTCTCTCTCTCTCTCTCTCTCTCTCTCTCACACACACACACACACACACACACACACAGGTACACTCTGAGTGTAAAGACAAATAAGCTGTGGTTAAGATCCTGGTGCCGTTTAGTTAAGCCAAGTGACATCTGTGTCTTTATGTACTGTGCTGTGCTGTGTGTGATGAACAGAAACAGGAAAATCTAAATGTCCTCGCACTGAAGAGACGTTCAGTTAGACAGAAACGTCTTCCTGCTGCTGCTGATTTATTAAAGAATAAATCCACTCCACAAACATGTGATCTGTAAACCTTCCAGCAGCCACAGTTTAGAGATTCATCTCAGAAAACACTGAATGAATGTCACACCTCATCGGTAAACGTCAGGTATTGGTGTGACTTTGTCTGGAGTGAAACTAAGATTGAAACAAACACAGGGGACAAAGAAATAAAGAAGAAACTCGTTTCCTTCTTACTGGAGCAGCTGCACTGTGACAGTGCTGTAAAAGTTTTCTCCAGCCACATTTGAAGAAGTACTCCTGTAACTTAGCATCTCACTCCTGAGAGAACAGACGCAGCACAGTCTGAGATATCCTGACTTTCACTACTTTCTATGGGTCAAACTCCAAAAACACTGGATCCCATGTTTCCCACAGTGCAACTCAGCAGCATCTTTTGTTTCCACAAGAGCTCTGGGATTTTTGAACCTGTACTTTTTAATTGTACGAAGAAGTAAGTGCATCAGTGGGTGTCCAACGCCTGAGATGGACCTCCATAACTATGACAGTTAAGTTCACACCTACGTGAATTTCACTGGAGTAAATGCACAGAACAACTCATCTCTTCACAGTATCCTGTGCATCACACTGTACACGTGCAAGGGAAAAAAAGAATGGAACGACCAAACTGGGCAAACGTAGTGTAACACGATAGGCTTCACTGAGATGGTTTCATGCCAGGAGCTGCATTCTATATGGAGCAGTTACACACACACACACACACACACACACACACACACACACACACACGCACACTCTCCCTCTCTCCAAATATAGTAGTATGGTAATAATAAAGACTTTGGAAATTGGACAGAACAGAGAAGAAAAAAGAAATGAATGGAGACAAAAAAAAGAGGAAAACAGGACACAGGACAATGATTAGGGCGACGATAAGATAAAGTGGGGGTGGGAGAGGGGAGGAGTTAAAAGAGGAGATAAAAAGAGAAAGAAGGAGAGAGAGAAGAGGACAGGAGGTTAAAAGAGAAAAATGGAAAAGAAAAGAGAAGGAATACCCAGGCATCATTCATAAGAGAAATAAAGCTGCTGAGAGGAGAGAAAGAGAAAGAAAAAGAGAAAAGAGAAAAGGAAAGAATAAAAAGAAAGAAACAAAGAGAATTTAGCAGTAAGTAAACAGACAACACTCAGTCATGGGGATTTTCAGGTATAATGTGACAGATGTTGTCTGGTCACCACTGAAATGATGAAGCAGATGTTTCCGTGCCTGCTGTCAGGTGATGAACGCAGCTCGAATTCACGACAAACAGAAGCTCAAGTCGTTCTGGGAGCAGAGGATCGTCCAGCACAGCGGGAAGATGGACGACGAGGAGAACCGCATGAGGAGCAGCGCCCTGAAACGGTCAGCAGGACAATTACTATGTCATTTTAAAGCCTCAGATCTGGAGTCCTGGTAGGTGGTAGTTCCACATTGAACAACGTAGTTATGTCATGTGTGTAAGGCAGATTACACGGGTATTGGACGTCAAAAAATGGAGTGTAAACGCATCCAAGAAACGTTAAAGACTGAAATCTGATACAGATTCCAGCCTGATGTTAAATGTAACCTATACAACCCCCCCAGTGCCACTACATCAGTAAGTGGTTCGGTCTGTCCCCTGTGATAAAGTCAGGTGAATTCCTCTCTGAACATTATTTCTCTCAGTGTCTGGCTGCCACAGTTCAAATGCAAAAAAACAACCTGAGTTAACAAAAATCTTGGCAAGCCGATCTTATCTGTTTGTTTTTTTTGCTCTTAACTTTATCTCTCAGGCTATACTGCATGAAGGTGAAGGTTTTACTTTGGAAAATTTAATATTCTCCTTCCAAGACACTAAAATTGGCAAAGATAAGACAGTAAAGCAAAGTGCTATTTGTAGTAAAGATGAAAAAACATATCAGGAAATAGCAAACAGACAGAAATATAAATAAAGTAGTCTCACTGAAATCAGATCTATTTTTCAAGAGAGACCTCTGTACAAAAAATTAACTTTAAAAATAAAGAGACAGAAGTAAACATTTTCATATTTAAGATAAGAATGTGCAAGTGTGTCTGCAAATACAGCAACCTTTTAAAATGTTCCAGTGAAATAAGTTAATGTAACTTTATATTTTTTTGGAGCTCATTTGATTTGTATGAAGCAAAGTATATGAACCTAGTTTTCAAAGATCAGTGCGAACAACACACAGCTCTGCTGTCAGGTCACAGGACAAGCATGCTGATTTGTAGATTATAGAAAGGTCTTCTGTGCAGCAGAAGATAAACAGGTTTTGATTCTATATGGAAATCCAAATTTTACCTTCAGGTTGCTTGGCAGGTGGTCCACATGGGTCTTAAAAGGTGAGTATGGTATCCAGCCAGAGTCCCAGGTACTTGTAACATTCAACAGTAGCAACTTCATAACCATGAAGGGTTTGGATATGAGCAGTGGTCTGGATACTCCAAGGCGACCTATAAGACAGCATACATTTAGTTTTACCAGAATTTAAAACAAGCTTATTTTTGATGAGAGAGATCTGTAATGTATCGGTGTCATAGGAAATAATATCACCTGCATAGAAAAGCACATTACAGTTTGGACCTACAAAATAAAAGAGTGTACACCTACAGTAACACTAAGGAGATCTGACTTGGAACCTCAGGTAGAACTCTACCACTTCTACCACTACCTACATGTTAAGTTACACTGAAACCAGCCACTAAAGCCAGAAACTCTTGTCGCATTTCTTTGTTCGTTTTAGATACAATTTCAGTTAGTTTTTGTTTAGTTCACTCTGTGATGTTACCCCACACCCCCTCCGTGACATTACTCTGTGCTGTCACTTAACTCACTGTGTGATATAAAGCATATTCTGAGTGGAACTTAGCTTAAATTGCTAGCTTCCACTCACCAAATGGAATAGAAAACTAAGGGGAGAGACCTCTTAAATTACTAACAATACATTACCCACACTGTGTGGACCTCTTCCACCCTGATGCTGGAGGTTTAGTTGTTGTTTCTGCAAATAATGCGTTTCCAAAAACAATTTGATCCTCTTTCACAAAAATATGCACAATAGCTGTACACAATAAATGAGGGAAATTCAAATTTAATTTCGGCTTTAAGATCAAAACAAACCAAAGCTGATTATAGAAGCAGAACTCACTGGCAGCTGTAATGTTAGAAGCATCATGTTTCTTCTGTCTGACAATATCTTATACATCAGTTCTGCTTGTTCCACCTCGTCACTGAAGCTGTGTGATGTCCACACTGAGTGAGACATTTGTTCATTCAGCTCAGGACTTTTTTTTTCTTTGCTGCACTAGTATATCAAAAGAAAACATTTTAATGTGTGTTGTGAAAATCTTGCCAAAAATATTTCCCAAAATTCAGACTGACATATTTGATCAGGTCTTTGGGACGTCCTCTGAAATTTAAGATTAAACTCTGTGAATGAGATGGACGAACTGTTGGTTCAGTCTGATCAGAAAGGAAAAGAGAATTAAAAATAAACTTTATGACTCTCCTCAGTTTTCATCCCTCTCTCTGTGTGTCATAACTTGATTAGTTTAGAAAATGCCTCGCTTGTGTTTGCAGCTCATCTATCTGTCATCACATAGTAGCCTGAGAATGTTGATTAGTGGCAGCTCGGCTATACGTTTGAATCCTGGAGATCAGTGAGAATATCTGAGCGCTGACGAGCACAGCGCCGCAGATTAACGGACGCATGACAGAGCGTGCTGACAGACAAATGCCTGCTAACACAGACACAACAATATTAATCCTGTCACAGCTAACACGACCTCTCTCTCTCTCTCTCTCTCTCTCACACACATACGCACAGTTACTCTTTCTTTCCGTAACACAATTATCCCTGACAGCGATGCCTGCAGATATCAAATTTCACTGGATGTCTGCGTGATTCATTTAAGCCCAGGAGTTATGGTGTCAGGGTAAATACTGGCCTCTGATATTCTGACAAAACCTCCACTCATCTCTGCCTGCAGCCACAAATAGCCAACTATGAATGACTCTAGTCTTCTTTAAACTCAATTTTTATATATCGCCTCTGCTAACATAGGAAACATATCTGCTGCACATCAGACAGCTAGCATGCTCACATTAGCATTTTTGCTTACAGTGCACACAGTGGGATATTCAAAGCACTGCACTGACCAGTTAAACACATGTAAGTGTGCACTGCTGGTACATTACTTTGAATTATGAATGACATAATTCTGGTGTTTTGGTGTTGACCTCCTTTTCATCTTCTCACTGATGATTGAAGGAACAGACCTCCACCAGTGCAGCATCCTGTGTGTGTGTGTGTGTGTGTACTTGTGTATGTATCTTTGTGAGGACCACTTTTAGCATAAACTGTACAAAGTGAGGACATTTTGGTCAGTCCTCAACACTTGGCTGTTTGAGGGTTAGGAGGCATTCAGTATGGATGGTTATAGTTAGGGTAAGAGGCTAGGTATTGGATAATGTCATTGAGAGTCCTCACAAAGACACATGTAGAAACGCGTGTGTGTGTGTGAGAGTTTCAGTACACCTGTCTCTGTCTCCCTCCAGGCTGAGGGAGCAGTGGGTGGTCAGGTTGGACCAGAGGAATCAGCACCAGCAGAGTTTCTTCGAGGAGAGAATCAGACGAGCTCAGAAAGCTCAGCAAAGCCTCGGGAAGCTCGATTCGCCCTGAAACCAGAAGATCAGAGAAAGTTAGAGAAACTCACTCCTCCACCAATCAGCTGGCAGGTGAAGAGCAGCTGTCCGGGGACGGCAGCGCAGTTGTGCATTTATATTAAAATTTGTATTATTACATATATATATGTATTTTTTAAAGTTGATATTTTTTAAACTGAATTCACTATGAAAAAATCCACTAATAGTAGTAAAAAAAAAAAAAAACTCCTCAAATATCACTTTCTATTGCTGTTTGGGGACAAACAATATGTAAAATAGCTGACTTCTTGAAGAATGTTTTATCTTTTATGTCGTACTTAATTCCTGCCTGGTGCCATTGTTTTGTCATTATTGTAAAGTTGTCACTCTGTCGCATGTAACTGATGGTCTTCAGTAAATAAAATATCTATATCGATCTATATATGAAAACCTTGTATATTTGGTTTTAGTGATTTTCATGCTTTCAAAGATGATGTTTAAACATTAAAAAAAAAAAAAAAGTCACATGGTTACATGGTTATTCACTTACTCATGCAATAACTTAAATAACCACTTAGTGTGGACTTGTTTTGTCTGCTGTCTATTCGACCCCCTCCACCACCAATGAGAACGGCCAGTCCCTGGGGCTTTTGTGGTAACTCTGGGTGTTACAGGCCATGTTTTGGAAAGAAATGCCGGCAGTGGTCATTATACTCTCTCACTTTTAAGGCAAGCTGTAAAAGTGAGAGGTTCAGACGTGAGCAGGATCAAGAGTCAAAGAAAAAGAGTCTTCAGGGAAACAGGAGTGTTCAGATTTCATCCCCAGCTTCTGCTTTAAGATTGCTCTTTGCTGGAAACACTATTTATGTAGGTCTAAAATGCACTTGGTCACTCTTAGGTTCATGTACGCAAAGTCAGTGGGCAGCCATCTGCCTCGACTGCTTGGGGTGAGAAAGAAAGGCTAGTGTAGTCAAGTGTGCCATCGCTGACAAGGACCAATCCTTCATTAATGCTTTCACTATCAAATCACTGCCAGATAAACATATACACATATATATAAAACCAATCATACATAAGACAATAACAGAACCAGGCCCCCTGTGAATTCCATTAAATAAATAATCACTATAAATGGACTCCTGATGAAATTATAGGTCAAAATCACTAACCTGGACCTGACAACAGCAGGACAGAGATGCTGAAACAGCCCCTGCTTCAGTTTTTCAGTCTCGTTCTTCTGTCAGGTTGTTTTCCTGAGATCTGGAGCTTAATTCCCCCAATACATCAGAGTGGAGATAAATAAGACCCTAAAAACAACAGAGGTATCTGTGTGAGTGTTTCTCTGAGGAAGATGCTTTGCAGTGTTATCAATGCCTGGATGCTGGTGCTCTTTGCGGAATGATGCACAAATTGGGTTTTTACCAAGTCACTGCACCACTGACACTTTACACGCTCTAATTAATCATCACGTAGGCCAAAGAAACAAGGGAAAAAGTTTTGTATGGTTTATTGATTTTAAAAAGGCCTTTGATTCTATTTGGGAAGAAGGATTACATTATACAATTCTCCAAACTGGTTTAGGGAGTTAACTTTAGGATATAATTAACAGTGTACATCAGTAATTAATATGGAGTAAAAACTGGGAACAAAACTATAGATGTCCTCACTTAAGGGAGAGGAGACTTTCAGGGAAACAGCTTATCTCCAATTGTATTTTTCATCTAATCGGGTCATTAATGACGTAGCAGCATAGAACCACTGCTCATAAAGAAGTTATGAATTCCTGCTCTATGCTAATGACCTGGTGTTGCTGTCAGAACTAGGCCCTGACAGTCAGCTTTAACAAATCTAATATCAGCCCAGATCCCAGGAAACCACATACCAGTTCCTGAAAGCCTCGGGTAACTGTCTGTCTGTCTGTCTGGCAGTGAACATAGAAAGCATGGAGCTCTACACAAAGCCTGTAGAGCATCCAAAGAAAAACAACAACAAATGAAAGCAGGGCAGATTCATGCTGTTACCCACTGATTATTTACATAAACAACAACAAAAAAAAAATCTTTTGGTTACATCTCAAATGGAGCCCCAAAGACACAGAGATTTCAGGCCTTCTGTCAACTGGTCCTGAGACTTACTGATCAAATAACATCCAGTACTCTGCTTTGCTTTCCAGCCACTACTCAGAATGAACCAACGCATTCTATTAACAAAAAAAAATTCCCATCTGGAGCATTGGACAATTCAAACCAACACTCAAAACAAACATTGCTCTCTAGCCCTAAGCCATGAACCTAAATTAGGAGAGTATCAAAGAGAGATAAAGCAGAGACAGACTCAGTGTCCACAGTCCAACCACAGAGAAAGGACAACATAGCAAGTCCTGGCTACCAACAGGGGGAGAGAGTCTGTGGTCACTGCATGACAGGTGATGTAGAAACAGAGAAGCACATCCTGTTAAAATGTGATAAATTCGACATTATCACAATTATGAATCACTTCAGGAAATTTGATTTGTTAATCCTGAACTTCACAAAGCTGGACGACAGTGAAAAGCAACAGATTCTGTCAGGAGAGGGACATGCAGCAAATTTAGCTGCACACTGACTGCATGTCACAATGTGAGGGACATAATCAAACAGCATCACTGAAAGACTAATGATCATCTTGAGAAATCTGTTATACACATGGAAGACACTCACGTTTACAGTTTTTATCATTTAATTTTTTAAATTTTACTTCATAGTATTTTTTTTCCCATCTCCTTATTGAATTGTATTGTGGGAAAGGGAAAGCAAGAAAGGAGAACAGAACAACACGAGTTCCACATAGAGAATGAATTAATAATGATAATCATAATAGTAATAATAATAATAGTGGCAGTGGGTTGTTTGCAGTCAACAATCCAGATTCTGCAGGTCCAGAGGCAGCAATACCTGCAGAAAGAGACGACAGACAAAAAAAATCCCACAAAACTACAGGAGAGAGATGTCGTCATGTTAGTAAAAAACATTACTGGGATATGAACATGTACAGATGGAGAGGAGCTCAGTCTGTCATGGTAAAATCCCCCAGCAGTCTGGGCCTATAGCAGCACAAACAGTGGATGGTTCAGGCAAGTCAGAGTCAGCCCCAGCTATAAGTTTCATGCAAAAGGAACGTTTTTAGCCTTCTCTTAAACATGAAGAGAGCGTCTGCGTCCCGGACCCAAACTGGTAGATGGTTCCAGGAGCCTGAGAGCCGAAGGATCTGCCTCCCATTCCATTTGCTGGAGACTCCAGGAACCACTAGTAAGCCTGTGTTCTCAGAGCACAGTGTTCTAGTGGGGTAACAGGGAACTATGAGCTCTTTAAGATATGACGGTACCCGACCACTGAGGGCTGTGGAGGTGAGGAGCAGGATTTTAACGGGAGCCAGTGCAGAGAAGATAACACAGGAGAAATCATTTCTTTTCCTAGGTCCTGTCAGTATTCATGCTGCAGCATTCTGGATCAGCTACAGAGTTTTTACAGCCATATTAAGGCAGCCTGATAATAGAGAATTGTAACTATCCAGCAGAGAAAAATAAACACATGGACTAGCTTTTCAGCATCTTAGTGAGACAGGATGTCTCTGATTTTTTTATATTACATAACATGCGTCCTTTAAATTTGTTTCATGTGGGAGTTAAAGGACATTTTCAGATCAAAGATTACTCTGAGATTCCTTACAGTGGTATTGGAGGCCAGAGCAATGCCATTTACAATCACTGTATCATTAGCTAGTGTGTTTCCGAGCCGCCTGAGGCCAATTACAATAGCTTCAGTTTTGTCTGGGTTTAACAGCAGAGATTCACTGGTGATACAGGTCTTTATGTCCTTAAGGGAGATTTAAAGTTTAACTAACTGGGTGGTTTCATCTGGCTTCACTGATAACCATAACTGGGTATCCCCTGCATGATGAAGCACAGAACCTCGTGGACCTGTTGTAGGTACATGAAGGATTCATCATCAGTGTGTGGACAGGAACCGGCTCAGTGTGGTTCCTTTAATTCCAATTTACTTTACACATTTTGTGTTTTACATTGGCTTATTTATGATCAATGTGGTGACAGATAATTTGTGACTGCATTTCAGAATCCATTTTTACACACAATGAGGACTGTGGATTTTATCCTCCATGTATTACAGTGCAGTCATATTAGGAAGGGATCAGTCACACAGGCAGCAGAAATGACTACAGCCACAGACATAGGATACATGAATGGAGTGCATCAACACAACAGTTACCACCTCTTTAGCTTCATCACATGGCACAGAGACCTCCTGTGTACAACCCTGTGTGTTGTGTGTTTGGAGGAACAGTGTGTACCTACAGGGACGGGACAAGAACTGCCCACACACCAAAAATACAGCTCGGCACCAATCCAAAACTGGCAACACATCATGCACACATCACCAGTCATGCTTCAAACACACAAACCCACACATTTTAACAGTACATGCAGATTTATCTGTAAAGCGGGATGTCACAACAGTTCAGACCCTGTCAGCTGCTGGATTCTTACTGACGCTTTAACATGTCATATGCATCCTGCATCCATGTTAAAAAACCCCCCCCAAAAAAACCCACAGGACTTTATGATGGACACTTCAGCTCGAGTCCTCCGACCTGAACAACAATATACGTCAATTTGTCCCCACCCTCTGATACCAGCCACAGGAGCCTCCCTGGTTTGGCTCATGCTTACAAGACTCTACATTGTCACATGACTTCCTCCTTTGCTCCTGCAGAGGGCTTTGTCACTTGAACACAACTACAGGTCATAACAAGCTGCTTACAAAAATGACCTATGGGGTCATCTTTAGTGGTAGACCAGTCTCCTCCTAACATAGAAGTAGAGTTAAAAATATAATCTCAATGACCTAGAAAATAACTTTAATCACTTTCATTCAAACACTAATAAGTACTGACAATTTAAAATGGCAAATAAAAGTGTAAGATTATGTGCAACCACAAAGGTCATTTTCATGTCAGATTTGTGAAGCATCCTCACCAGCATGAGCGGTGTGTACCTACCTGATGGGATAATATTCATTCTTTGGTGTAACTACATGAATCCTATGTGACCCTTTCGCTCTTACCATGACGTCCTGACCTGAACAGAGTCGAGAAGGAGAAATGTCAGCAGTAATTCTGTAAAAAATAACCCTAACAAATCAATGCCTCTCTAATGGATTTCATTTATTTAAATGAATAAATGCAGTGCTGACGCTGACACAAACAAGACAACACAAGCTCCATAATTACACATCAGGGCAGGGTTCAACCCAGTTCTCTACAGATTTATGAAGGTGAAGATCAGCAGAGAAAAAAGGTAGGTGACGAGAGTGTGCTTTCATGTGAACAACAAGAGAACGGGGAAGTAATCACAAAACCAACCAAATGACATAAAAATGAGAGCCTGCAAAGTAAAAATCACAGGACAGTGTCAGTGAATGCTGTGGTCCCACAATGCAACACTAACATAAATACAGATGCTTGCTTGTTGCATGAATAACATGAAAAAACAATCAGAAAACACTGACTAATAAGTCTTAAGTAGAACATGTAGTTTGCTATTTGTGCAGTTTCCAAATTGGTAGCAGAGTTCCATTTTTTTCATTTTGTTTTTGTTTACATCTACTGTCTGTATCTGTCAAAACACTGTACTGTTATTATGGGAGGAGGATGAGTAATCAGAGAGTCTGCAAAAAGAGGCCACAGTTCTTCACTGACCCAGCAGAGAGCAGCAACACACAGTTCAATATCCACCAGCAAATGGAACAACAGGAGAAATAATCTTCTCTATGTGGAATAGTTTGAAGAAAACACCCTTGACAGTGTCATGACAGTGTCCCCTTGCACAAAGACAGCTCCATAAAGAAATGGCTTCCCCAGTTTGGCGTGGAACAACTTCACTGGTCTGTACAGAGACACCTTTGGGATGAACTAGACCACCAACTGTGAGACAGACCTCATCACCCAACATCAGTGTTTGAAACTCACCAATGGTCTTGCATCTGAATGGTGGTAGATCCTTGAAGCAGGTTCAACATCTGGTGGGAAGTCTGAAACCAAAGAGCGGAGGATGTCATAGCAACAGAGTGATGGTGGCTGATGGTTTTGGAAAGACAAGGTCCGCTGTCAAATATGGGTGTGTTACTGGTAGCAGACCTACAGGAAATCTGAACCAGCAGCAAGAGTTACACAGGCCAGGAAGCACTGAGGAGCCAATACACTCACATTTTATCTATGGATGAACAGAGAGAGGACCAAAGTTAGCATCTTGTTCAGTATTATGAATACAACTGCATACAACTCCCAGTCATATTATCACTAAACTCTCAGATGATTAAAGTGCATGTTCGAATGAATGCCAACACATTTCACATATTAAACAACACGTGTTGTAAGCAGATTAATGATAAACAATATAAACATTCAGATCAGAGAAAAATAAACGCACATGAATTCAAAATACATCCCACACAAGCAGAAATAATAGAACCCAAAACACACACTTTGCTCAGATTCATACAGTAATTCATATAAACATTTATTCAGCAGAGGCATAAGAAACACAAAACTTTTCTACAGCTTTGACACACTTGCACTTCACAACACAATATGGCGCCGCCATGACACGTTATGGAGTGACCGGAAATGTGGAACCGATTTGAAGATGGTATCTTGCTTATCACTATTTTCCCACTGCTGACTGAATAATACTCTTAACATCATTTACAAACAGGTTTTCTACAGAGAGCTGTCAGTTACTCACACTTAAAACATACTCTGTAAACCTGAAGTTCATGGAAAGAGCTAGCTCCTCAGCATGGCGACACATTAGCTACAAAATGAAGCTTGGTACGTTTGACACACACGTTTCAAAATCATGTAAACACGTTACAGAACAACGGATACAGCATTCACATTACACCCTGAACCAAGCTAGAGACAGAAAAACAAGTTTTCCGGTACCTGTGGATCGACACAGAGAACACCAAACATGGCGTCCTCTTCTGGTCGAAGCTCCTTTACGGCTGAACTGCGCACGAGGCTATGGCCTCATTTACGGATCCACAGCAGCAGCAGCGGCAGAGCGCCACCTACTGATGTAAACGTGCGTTACCTTGACAGAAAGACTGCAAAGAACATTTAGTTATACAGAAAAAAAGGGGGGTAAAAATGGGCACACGTTTTAGTAAATGGGGTTTTCAAACGCTTTTAACGCACTTCTTAAATTTATATTGATATATTTAACTCATTTGCCCATTCATCCATAAATCAGTGCAGTGTTAAGAGTCTAAAATAATTGTTGACATTATAAAAAAAAAGTCTAATTCACAGACATAATGAGTGGCTGAAAATCAGCACTTGTATTCTGTTGTATTATTTTAATTTCACTCTATATTTCCTAATAATGAAGAAGTTGGAGTATCCCACAGATTAAATCAGTGAACAGTTCAGCTGATGTTCCCTGTGGCTTTTCCTCCACACAGTGCTGCTGAAGAAATAACACCTCATGTGCTGTCACTAGCAGGAAATGATGTCGTTGAGGTTTTAAAAGACTTGGTGAATAGATGGGATTGGACATGACCTGTTAAATATAAACACTGACCTCTACGCTAGAACTGCTCTGTGATTAGAAATAATGATGATGACAGTGGTGATGATGGTGCTTATATTTTTGTTCCGCTGGCAGCGAGGCCCAGGGGCCCGTTCTAGATAACAGGTTTAACAAACTCTGAACCCAAACCTGAATTGTGATTTGACAAACCCTGAGGCAGGAAACTCAGAGGTTTGGCTTCCAGAGCATCGGCTCTGACTACTGAGTTAAGTGCGTGCATACTGAATGACAAAAAGCAATCATAAATGGAGCTTTGATACTGTTTTTCACCTCTGCAGGGTCAACAAAGGGCAGAGCTTCCATTTTAATCCAGCAGAGCTATATAAACAGTAATGCGGATATGTATAATATGTGGATAATGACATTCATCTGAAAGACTGGATCCAACCCCCACCTTCCCAATATTACACCCCCCTATCGCTCCTAACTCAGAGTCTGCTGAAGAAAGTTTAGTCATCTATTTTCATCACATGAGAAATATTCCCTAAATTAGGTAAATTCTGCCCTTTAGTAAGACATGCTTTTATTATCCTCCAACCTCAGTTACTATAATGCTTTGTCTACCTGTCTGAACGGCCGAGCTATGAAGCAGTTCCACACCGTTCAGAATGCAGGAGCCGGAGTACTGACCAGAACAAAACAAAACATTTTTTTGCAAATCCCACCAACCTCATTGCACTCCTGTCTTCTAGTCTCCTTGAAATCCATTAAAAAATACTATTAATCACATACAAGGCTGGTACCAAAGTATACAGTGAAACTGAAGACCTTTCTTACCATGAGCTGTCTAAATCAAATCAAATATGACAGGACAAAGCTGAATAAAGTCGGAGCTCAAAGTACTGCAACATGTCCCATTCATATTTAATACTTTATTTATTTAAAGAGAGGAACAGAGTGGAGCCTGGTGTTGAGTTAATCTTTAAACAATTTTAATATAGGTTTTAAATATTGGATGCTTAAATTTTCTAGTTTTTCTAAATTTGTGAAACTAACAAAAATAATTCCTGAATGACTTCAGATCAACTGTTGGTAAATTCTGAGGTTTTCACTCATGCTTAAATTTCACTATTAGGGTTTCACTTGCTTATTAAATTCAAAGCTTTATGGACCATTATAATTTGCATCAGTCCATGCTGAAATGATGACCTGATTTTATTATGTGCACCTTATTAAATATACTGTAGACCTACATTAATGATGTTATCGTCATGCCCTGGAAATTAACAGACAAAACCAAAATCATTCAACCCTGTGTCCAAAAAACTAACTTTATATACTACTGTATATTGTATACAACCTATCTTGGTTTGCCAGTTTCGTTCTGGGGCGGATGTATTTTGCTGTCAGGATTGTGGCAGACAGATACTGGCAGAGCTTTTTCCAGTGAATGCAGTGCTACGTTCTTGTATCAGATAGAAGTCATGGGGACGTGGTCGGGGTGAATGGGCTGTGATTGAATGTTTGTGAACAGGTCACTTCATCTCTAAAGGGCCCTGACTTTTCCCCAGCAGTAGCAGTAGCAGCAGTGTGAGTGTGGGTCACCAGGGGGCAGCAGTCAGCCACGTGTCCAGCTGAGGCTTCGGCATTCAAACTCACAGAGAGGCTGAGTTGAGAGCAGCTGGTTCTTCACGTTATCTGCTGTAATCTGTATCAGTGCTGAGTTTAACAGGCAGATTCCCTTCAATGATGACCCTGTTTGCTGTTTGATTTTCAGGACTGAAGCTCCCAGTAGCTCATTATGGAGCCTGTTCACACACTCAAGCTATCACGCAGTAAAGCTCATTTACTTAAAATGCTCAGCAGTGACCCTAAATCCCCCAAATTTCCCCTCCAGCACACTGTTGGTACTTAGACACACACAACACAACGCACAAATGAGCTCTGAGACATTCACAGTCAGGCAGCCTCTGGGATCTTTACTCTGAACAACATTGATGCAAAGACAACAGCAGCAGAAAGAAAGACGAAGGAAAGGACAAAAACCAACAGATAATGAGAGAGAGAAAGACAACAACAAACACAAAGACAAAAAAGACAGAAAGCATATTAAGAACAAAGACCGTCAGTCCCTGTCTCAGTACTTTCAGACTTCTGTCCCTTGTCTGTGGCTCTCAGTCCCAAACACACTGTTTCCTGTTGAAAATGTATTTAAAAAAAAAAAAGCCTCACTAATTCCCTAAAACAGCTGAGCGCTGCTGTTTCTATTAAACAAACAAACAGGGGGAAATTGTGCATTTGTTGGGGACAGTTTTCTATTTTAATCTTCATTTGGTGCTCTAGTGAGTATTTGCAGCAGCAGGGTGGTGTGTGTGTGTGATTGATTTGAAATAAACCACAGTGTGTGTGCTCATGGTAATGAAGGAACATGTCACCCAGCGCTACAGTGCGGTTCACTGATCTGTTTTTAATAGTTTCTGGACAACAACGGAGCTCTATGGCACAGAGGAATAAGACATATCAAGCTTCTCTCACACACACACGCAGAGTAACTGTCAGTAGGATACATTCATTGTCGGGTTTGTCTTTTCGTGGGATTTGTTAACAATTAGAAATATTCACAGTGTCACCAGCCTCATGCTTTAAATTTGCCCTGATTCTCCCACTGTGTCTGCACAGGCTGTGTCGTGAAAGCAGCACTTTAGCAAAAGCAGCAGCAGCATTTTCACAGCTCTTAGAGCCCAGCACGCAATCACTGCAGTTACATGCAGGAAATACATAAAAAGCTCAAGTAAAACACGAGTCGACACACAGCCTTATGGTCCAATTACAGCACAGATCACATGTCCTCCGCTCTGTTCTGAGATAAATATCAAAAGCCAGAATGGAGAATTTGTTTTTTCGTTTTCTTGCTGGAGCTATTACAGATGTCTATATCTGTTCATATAGATGAAGGCTTTGTTTTGATACAGCCAGTCAAACCCTGCAGAAAGCAGTGAGGTCAGAGTGGTATCAGAGGCGGGAGCAGACGATCACACTGAGCCAAGACACAACACAACCCAACACAACAACACAAGAGCCAGCAACATACATTAGCTTTCCCACTAAAGTGTCCTTCTTCTCTGCCTTGTGAACATGAGCACACATCTTGTCCTGCACCTGCACTTGTTGAAGGAGCCACCAAACAAACATTCACCAGGGAAAAGTGCTGCTCAGTGATGTGTGTGAGAGAGAGAGAGCCGGATGCTGGAAAAAGCATTTTCCCCATAGACCACCATTATAAAAGGGACGTCTGTGAAACTGTTGACAGGACAACTGACTTTTTAATCCATGGAGGTTTTATATTACTCGTAAAACTTTCCTAGAGTCTAGAAAAGAGGGACTATGTCTATGGAGAAGACAAGATGGTGGATGACAAGGGACACCATGATGGACACGTAGCAACACAGGGTGGAAGTGGTTTTTGTTGGACCGTGGAGATGAAGAAGAAGACAGCGCATTAGTGGGTGAAAGCATGCTGAAGTGTCTGCTCCCTTCATGACTGAAAGTTCAGATGCCAGGTTCAACTTTTATCAGCTGAAACTCGATTTTTAAAGCCGTCACTGTCTTTTTCTTTGTTCCTGTCTGTGAAAAAGCAGAAAAGCTGCAGTAAAAGCGGGGGTCGACGCTGGTTCGCTCGTGGTTTTAAAAGCGATGCAGTGTAGATGCAAAAGAGCTCGAACAGAAAGAGATGTCATGTCGGTTTGTGTGGGCACACCTGTCAGCCAACGTTCAGCTGTCTGAAAATAAAATGCTGCAGCTCCTGGAGAGTTAGGCAAAGCTCCCGTCATCTGTTGAACGGGAGCTGAAAAGATTATAAAGACAGTGAGTGAGCTGGCAGATGGAACGAGACAACACAAGTCACAAAAGTGTTATTCAAATCAAATTATACCGTGAAACAGATGTGAAACATCTCATTTTACTAGCAAACGGATATCTAAGTGCTGAACCACTGAATGTGTAAAGTAAATGTTTGAGTCATTGTCCATGATTTTCCGTTTATGGATGAGAATGAAGAATTAATGAGAGCTCGACTGTGAGGATGGAAAATCTTTACTAAGATATAGTTTCATTAGTCATTCTGGAGGTATATATGACAATTGATTGCGTTTTCAAGTTGACAGAGTCTTGGACACCTGGAAGGGCTTCAGCCGAAACTTTTGTTCAAATTATGATATTAATAATATCACTATACATTTTCATTATGGTTTGATTACACTATTTTACCAAAAGTAAGTAGACACAACCTTCCATATGTTCTCTGATTTTGGATTTACATGTTCAAAATTCTATAATGAGTGGTTCCTTTGAGATGTGCAGTGTATGTAGAGCTTCGGTCTGGTCAGCTTTTGTGGATGTGGATTTCAAGGAATTCAGAGTTACACAGGATTTGGTCTGATTTCCAAATGTGTCTTAAATAAATTTAATAATTTTAAATAAAGGTTTAAAATAAATTAGACTGTCTTGGCTGCAGGTAGGTTCTCTTGAGTCTGCGGGCCAAGTACAGTAGTGTACAGTAGGCTGCACAATGTGGAAGCTTGAACCTAGGTGAGCACCTGTCATTGGTGATGCTTTGAGCCCAGTATCCACTTCCTGTAACACATCCATGCTGCTGCTAACCTGCAGCTCGCGTTACGCCTCCTGTGTAGACACGGTGTTATTTTCTATGCTTCAAAAAGTTTTTCGTATGACACGTCTTCAAACCACATCCAAAGTCGAAAGTGTTTCTGCCAGTTCTGAATGACCACACTCGAAGGTGAGGTTAAAAAGCCTGCTGTCTCGTGACGGATATTTCAAATAAGCATAACAGCGCACACTCTCCAACAGTCTGTCCTCAGAAAAATTCATGGAGCTGTGCGAGGTTGTACACACAAAAAGTGAAAGACAAGATTGAGAATGAGATTTTTTGGGGGTTTTTTTTGTTAAAGGGCCTGAGAGAAAAGTTCAAACTTGAAGCGCCAGCCGATCAGGATTTTTCTGTTGCCATGTTATGAGTCACATTAACAGACGGATCCCTCAGGACGACAATGATAAAGCAAACCCACAGCAACAAGCTGCTTGTCAGGCTGAACAGATAACGACAGCGGGGGCCTGATAGATGTACAGTTGGCCTGTTTTTGGCACAAATGGAAGCTCACAGATTCAGCCTGCGACAGCAGAGTTATTGATCAGTGTTTGATGGACCAGCATCCAGCTGACAGTCAGTCAGAGGATCCTGCCTTCATCACCTGCTGTCTGACTGAGAGCTGAAACCACAACAACATGTTGCCCACCCACATCGCTTGCTTTAAACATACATATGTTCAGCATTCACTCATCCACCTTTGGACGATGAAGACCTAAAATACAAAAGAACTGCAGAAATGTTCACGTATAAAAAAAAAAAAAAAAAAAAAAAAAGACTTTCTTTAGTATTCTGCAGCTGTGGTCTGATAAACAGAGAGCACTCTGCTGTCTGTCTGGCTGCTAATTAGCATTTTTCTTTTATCAAGCAGGAAATTAATCTGACGTTCTGTCCAGATATCACATCATCACTGACACGCTCTCATTTGTGCATTTCATTCAGTCCACTTTTAATGAACACTGAACACTGGAACAGAACGCGGCAGCTGTTCGCTCTCTGCTCACACAAGCCAATAAAATCGCAAATAAACATTCAAATTAACTTTCAAAATCCGTTTTGGATTTTCCTGTTTTCTAAGGACTGTGGGCTGGGGTGTATATTTGTTTCGCACTGAAAGAACTGTGACACATAGTCTGTGCTGTATACTGTTATTTATGCATTTACAATATTGTGTATCCTCTCGCTGTCTTCCTTCAATACGCTGATTTTATGTATCTGACTTCAGAGAGGTTCTGCAGGGCTTTAAGGTTCCCAGGATCCTTTCAGGTTAGAGGAAAAAAAGGGGCCTTGTGTTTCTGAAACTAAACACAGAAAAAAATCTTTCTCTGCTAAACCGCAACGTGACACAGACGTTAACTGTCATTTACAGAAATAAAACGAGGCTCAGGGTCTTCTGCATACCTTTAGTACCGGATAATGGACTCTGTTAGTTTATTTCTTACATAGACATAGATTGTTTTGTTTTTTCATGTTTAATTCAGTAAGTCTTTTTGCCTCAGTTTGTTTATCACATAATCAAATTCTTCAGTTCATCCTGCTTATTAGAGAGCTGAGGTTTTATTAGAGTACCAGGAATGGAACGACTTTATACTTTGTGTGGCTCTCCTTCTCATAGAGAAGTGAATAAACTTCAAGACTTATGCCACTTACCTCTTAAACATACACCTTGGGTCTTTAGTGACTCAGGACTATATTATATCCTGTCATTCACAGTGTTGGGGAGTAACAGAATACATGTAACGGCTGTTACATGTATTCTGTTACTCCCCAACACTGGTCATTCATTCTTTTAAGCACTATGGCCATGGGCGTCCAATCGTTTTGTCCTAGTTTAATGATGATGTCATTGATTTTTGTTTATCTATTCAATTCGATTATTAGGCCAAATAGTTCCACACAGCGTTCTAAAGAGCTCCTGAGCTACAAAGGTTTCCCCTGGAATATACTGTGGGTTAGTCAGTGCATTAAAAGCCATCTGGAGCGACATCCTTGTATTTTAAAGTCGATCCCTGACTTTTTCTTGCATGAAGATCTGCTTGTCTTTTACTTTCTTTTTTTTTTTTTTTAGTCTTGTTTTTAGCTTATTTACCTAAATTTTGGCAAATTGGCAGCATTAGAAATATTCAGTTAGTTATTATCAGCTCCCCTGTGTGAACAACTATCACTAGATATTGTTTGTTTCTGAGACACTGAAAAGTTAAATGTGTTGATTCTCAGTTCTTCTGTCTTTTTTTGTATGATTTCTGACTTAATTTGTGATGGACATTGGAGATGATAATGTCTTTGAGACGCGTAAGTCGCACTGACTGATCAATGTGCATATTTAGTCTGGTTTCACATTAGAATGAGTTATAACTCCATCCATCCATTCATCCATTTTCTATACTGCTTAATCCATCAGGGTCGTGGGGAGCTGGAGCCTATCCCAGCTGACTATGGGCGAGAGGCAGGGTACACCCTGGACTAGTCGCCAGTCAATCGCAGGGCTGACACACAAAGACAAACAACCACACACGCACACACTCACACCTACGGGCAATTTAAAGTAGCCAATTAACCTAATGTGCATGTTTTTGGGATTGTGGGAGGAAGCCGGAGTACCCGGAGAGAACCCACGCAGGCAAAGGGAGAACATGCAAACTCCGGGGTTCGAACTTTGAACCCTCTTGCTGTGAGGCAACAGTGCTAACTACTGCACCACCATGCCACCTGAGTTATAAGTCAAAGAGGGAAAATGATTTTTACTCAAATTCACCTTGCACAGTATATTTTCCTTACCTCTCTCTCTCTCTGCACCTCCCCTACAGTTCTCCTGCCCTTCCCCGTGGGGAGGTTTCTTGCTTTCTTTTTCAGTCTTGCAAACTGTCCATGAATACATCCTGTAAGTTCCTATGTCAAAATGCCGTCCACAGCAATCAGCTAAAAAACTGAAGAGCACAATGAATAAACTCAATAAGCACTTTCTGAGGAACACCTGTAAACTAGATTATTCATGCAGTTATGAACAACACGTCCAGCCTTGAGATGGATGGACTACAGCAGCAGAGACCACGTCAGGTTCCAGATTTCTGCTGAGGCTGCAGATGGTAGGGTCAGGTCAACAGTCCAGGCTGGTGGTGGTGTACTGGTGTGGGGAATGTTTTCTCGGCTCACTATAGAATCAATGATGGTTTGAATGTCACAGCCTATCTGAGTATTGCTGTTGAAGTCGAGGCCCCGTTATCTTGGAAGCGTGTCTATCCTGTCTTTACTGTCTTTACTGTTGTGGTAGCTGGTGGTCATCGGCAAACTCCAAATCCTCGAGCTGCCTGAACAAGGTTCAGTGAACTCATCTGGGTTTATCTGCTGTGGTTTCGGATATGATCCGATCGATAGACGGGGGGAGGAGGATGGATGAGAGGGTGCGATCACTCCAGACTGAACGGGGAACCACTCAGAGAGGGTTTTACCCGTGATAGCACTGCATAGTGTTCGTAAAGTGGACTAATGATAGATACATAGATAAGTTTTTATATGCGGTAAATATATGTAAATGAAGGAAAGAACATTTGCATAGATTAAAATATCTCCACATTTTAAATGATCCGGCATGGCCCTTTAAATCCACCTGCACTGAGGCCTGTAACTGGCAGGTAAAAGCCCCCAGTCTCTCCCACTATTTTAATTCCCACTATTAATTTTAAAGTCTAATTTTCCTCAGCGTTTCCCTGAATCACTGCAGGTCATTCTAGATTAGAGCATCAGCTGTGTGTGTTGTTCCCTCTCCCGCTGCCGTCTGAGCATGCTGTTTGCTAATCTCTCCAAAACGAGCAGGGAGTGGATCTGACAGCTCTCTGTTCGCTAACTGACAGCCAATTAGCCCAGTTTCCACACGAAAATTAAACAGACGCTATTCTTGGATTGTGAATGGACGTGACATGTTTCACTGTTGCGCTGCTTAGGAAAGTTCTCTGTTTTATTGTAACTGCACTGCAGCAGAAAGATTTCTAATTAGAGTCTATGTGGGGATGGGGACTTTTTTTTTTTTTTTTTAAACATGAATAAAATCAGGTTTAGCATGAAGGGTGATGTGATTATTTTACTGGGACTGTCTGAAACCATCATTTATTACTTCATCAGACAAAGTACCTTCAGTATTTGAGTATTTTTGAGTCTTTTAACACTGATAATCACTCAGTCACTGACACTCTCCACCTGAGGTGGAGACAAAGTTATTGTTATTTTGTACAAAGCCCCAAGTCAAGTCCAAATTCAAGACAAACAAATCCCACGAGAACTGACCAAGGACTAGAACAGCACTTTCCCATGATTTCCTGAAGGAGCAATGTGGAGCAGTCTGAGTTCAGCAGCGCTGTCTAAAATACTGCGTGTACACCAGCTGAGTGTGTGGAGGCAGAAAGGTGGGGAAGAACTTTGTTCATTTCATCTTTGTTGTTTGTTAATTGTCAGTCGCTGAGATGAAGACGCTGTCATTTGCATGTTGGCGTGACTGATAAACGAATGTCCTCCAATAAAAAGTCATTTCACAGCTCAATACACCGATCTAACACACACACAACACTGTGTGTGTGTGTGTCATCACCCCATGAGCGCAAATACTTCAGACTGTAGACAACAAAGTCTGAGGAGCTCAACATGTGTTACAATAAACCTGTAATGAGGTCAGGGGTACAACTCACCTTGCATGTCGTATGTAGAGTTCAGTCACTTCCTGTCACAATTCATGTAATTATCGTTTTACTGTTTCACAGAAACAAGTCACAGCAAAGATAAACTCCTGCTCCTGTGTCTAATGTATATACATGTATAAATAACTGAGTGCTTCTGGCCTATAAACCTTCATTCACTGTTCAGTGTTGTCAGTTAATAAAAATAATGAGAGAGGAAGAAAAAGATATGAGAGAGGAAAAGAAAGACAGAGAAGGAGAAAAGGAAAGCTGGGAGAAAAGACAGAGAGGCGACGCAGCAGAGAACTGATGATGAGGAGGAGGAAGCTGATATAATTTGCCTGTCAGAATTCATTAGGGCTAAACTTGTGAGACACACACACACAGACACAGACACAGACACACACACACATACTCAATGACTTTAACTCCAGAATCTCATTTCAGATCTGATTAATTACTCTCTCACGCTTGACGAAGGAAATCAGCAGCAAAACTGAAGGGATTAACACACACGCACGAGTGTGCACATACACGCACGCACGAGCACATACACTCACACACACATGCGCAGATGGTAAATGAATTATTCATCCAGCTCGCCTGTTTTTGTTTTAAATTGAAAAGCACAACAACAACACAATTATATGGGCAAAACAATGGCAGATAAACTGTGTGTGTGTGTGTGTGTGTGTGTTACTCTGAGCTTATAGCAGATAGATGTCCACAGTCAAATGAAAACGAAAGCTGCACATTTCAGGGACATCGACAACAATGAGAACAGCAGTTTATGGTTCTGTTGCTCTGCATTAGCTTCGCTGCAGTTTAAAGTCTCCGCTGAGTTCTGTTGGCTACAGCGTGTCACTGTGCAGTAAGACGTGTGTGCAGCTACCCACAGTCAGTCCGCTGAGGGGGGGGGGGGGGCGTTTCTCAGAGCTCACCCTCAACCTGAGGTAAAGGTGTGGAAGGGTGATTTGTGACATCACGACCAGCGCAGAGCCAATCGTAGTCCAGTATGAAGGAGCAAAAGCGAGATATTCTGTCATGCTGGATGTAGTTAAAAGGTGGGGTTAAAGCTTGTGAAGGAAGATGCTGCTGTCAGTGGGGAGTTCATTCCTCTACTGTGCTGTCAGTGTGAGTGTTCAGACGGACCCCAGCTACAAGAAGGAGCCAGTTTAGTGAACATAGACGAGGCACGGTGTGGGAGAACTTGGGGACAACAGATCCCAGAGGGACAGGCTACAGAGAGACACAGGAGCTCTGGCCAGGAGGAGGAAGCAGCCATAGTCCAGGCGAGAGATGACAAGCGCCTGGCAACCACCTGTGCCATGTCTGAAGCCCAGTGTCGTGTTACATCCATACTGGACAGATCCAGGATGGTACCAATCCATGTAGCAGTTCATGATCCATCACAGATTTGCAATGAAGGTTCCTGTTTTTATCAAACATAGCCACAATCTTTCCCTGTTGTTTATCATCCAGGGCCTTGCTTGTCCAAGTTGGCATGACAACAGTGTTGTCAGTGTGGACAGGTCATGGCTCTGTCCTCCTTCCTTTGGTCTGTCCTCCAGAATTCAACATGAGACCTGAGTAGAAGGGTTTATTCAAGAAAGAAGAATCTATGGACTTGTGAGACACCCAGGTCCCTGACAGAGTCTGAGGTGTACCGTGGTGACATGTCCCGCTCATGTCCTTCACTGCTATTGTCTGTATATACCATGGTGGTCTCTCACACTGTCAAGCTGAACACTCAGTTACAGTCTTCACTTTCACATGTCAGCCTGAGAGCATGTGAAGGACCAATCACAATCCATTACCACGGCGGCCTTCACTAACACTCCATGAAAATGAATTCTAACAGGTTTTCATGCCTCATTGTGAACCTGTGACCTTTAACAGGACGACTTCCATCCGAGAAAATTATTTCCTGATTTACTTCAGCGCTCACAGCAAAAGCTTCACAAACCCACCAAGGCAAGCATAGTTACTAACATGACAGAACTGTTATATTTTAAGATACACAGGTATATACATATACACATAAATGTTAAGAAAGTAAAGGTTTCATCTCTGATATTGATAAAAATCTATTCAAAACTCTATCATATCATCATAATCACAGTAAAAGTGACTCTGTGGGATTTTGTGCAGCTGCACTGAGTCCCCGATGGCAGACGGAGAAGAAAGTTTACCGCTTAATATTCTCTTTATTTACAAAGAAGAAGAAAAACAAAACCTATAAAGAGAGTGGGTGGCACGAAGAAACCCTGCAGGGTTTAATAAAAAAGAACGGCCGTTTTTCAGATGAAAAACAAAAACAGAAAAAGATGACAGATAGGAGCGAGAAAGGAGAAACTAGACTAAAAAAAAAAATAAAAATAAATAAAATGACTGACAAAGTTGGTGGATAGAGTGCCAGAAAAACAGAGAGCCAAAACTCGGGCAGCCGCTCAGGGAACAGATGACTGTGTTCAGACCGAAGATGAAGCTAATGTTCTCACTTTGTTCACACAGATCTGAGAAGGTCGGACTCTGTTTCTCGTCCCGAATTCCTAAACTGCAGGTTTACTGAAAAGATTTCATCATCACGTACACGCACATGCACATACCTGCTGTACGGTATTCAGTGAAATGCTTTGTCCTCCATCCTCCAACTTCATAGACTGCACGACACAATGAGTATTAGGGCTACTGTTTAGAAAAAAAAAACAAAAAAAACTTTAGATCCTGAAAAAATAAATTGGTAATAGTTTGAGGATAAAGTAAAATTGTACGAGGAAAAAAAAGATGTAACATTAAAAGATTACATGACAGTGTACAGATAAGAGCAGTCCATGATACTGATGACCTGAAGTTACAGGTTTCTCATATTATCAGAGATTTTAGGATACTGAAAAGAAGCGAGTGCCGTGATGTATGAGTCAATAACTGGATGTGTTTTAAAGCAGCAGCTGCAGCAGCAGCAGAGCGGGTGTCTGGTTAAAGCGATTAAAGCTCAATAAGCTTTATGGAAATCATATGAAAGGCAGCCAGAAACTACCTGTCAGACTGTATACGGCACAGTGCATTACTGCACAGTGCATTACTGCTCTGCACTGCGCTGAGCTGATAGATGTCTATGACCCTGTTTGCGACCGTCTCTGAATGAGACAAAGTTCAGGGAAGCGGCTGTGTGCTGCTCTCTGATGCTTTAATGGTCTGATGGTGATGATGGTTTCACTGCATTAAAAAAAAAAGGGGCAGCTGATTGTTTCCAATGTCTTTTTTTTCACAAGACGAGAGAGACAAGAGAGCTGTCTGAGAGCATCTGTAATGTTATCATCAAAAACCATGACAGTTCCAAAGGCCTACAAGGCCCCTGTTTCATCAGTATGAAATGTTATCAAGACGTTTCACAGTCATAAAACTTCACAGTTAAGAAGAGACTCAGCGAGAGAGGTCTGCAGTGGCTGCTGCAGATTGTGGGGGGAAAAAAAAATAAATAAAAAGATGTAAGACATCTAAAGCTCTTCAGGCTGACCTGGACAAGTATGGATTGGTGGTTTTAGCCCAAACCACACTCCACACACACTGAACCGAACCTTCGCTCATCTCTGAAGCCCACTATTGAATGAAAGGCACAAAAAGGCATAACTTGTGTTCGCAAAAGCTTTCACAGATTAAGCCACAGTCTTTCAGGGACAATGTTCTGTGGACAGAACAAACCAAAGTAAAGTACTTTGGGAATACAGTGCATCAGTTTGTTTATAGGTGATGAAATGAAGCCCATGAGGAAAAAAACACTATCTACAGTAAAACACAGAGGTTCTGTCACACTGTGGGGCTGCTTTACTGCCTCTGGTACTGGAGGCACACACTGAATGTATCAAAGGAATGATGAAATCAGATTACCAAAGCATTTTAGAGCAAAATGTGTCACACGGTGTCAGAAAACAATGTTTGAGGCGAAGGTCTCGGGTCTTCAAGCAGGACAACGACCGAAAGCCCACATCCAGCAGCACAAAAGGATGCTCCAAAAGGAAAAGACGGACTGTTTTAAACTGGCTATCAGTGAGTCCTGACCTAAATCCAACGGAAAACCTTCGGAGAGAGCTGAACTCTGCCTTTTACCAAAAAAAAAAAAAAAAAAGGATTTGTGCAAACTTAAAAAGAACTGAAACACATAGCAGTGAAAGAGCAGCAGAAACTACCAGCAGACAAGTGTAAGAAACTCCTAGAGTTCTGCGACCACATATAAGTGAAGGGAGCAATAATTTCAATATTCCCAAATGACATTCCCACTATAGAATCCAACATCACTGAGGAGACAGAAGGAATCAGTGGTGTCCTCTTATTGTTCAGCTGTGAGAGAATCTCCACTGACAAATACAAATGGATTTGTCATGAATAATGAACTGAATGAATCATCCGACAGCCCGTGTCAAGCTTGATGATTAAACTGTGATGTGCATGTTCTTACTGTTGTAATGTCGGTGTTCTGGGACACGAGGCTAATTCTGAGGCTGTAAATCATTGTAGTTCAGAGAGAACAAAAAAAAAAAAAAAAAAAAAATTGCGTGAGCTAAAGCTTTAAATGACAATTAGCAAGGTCTGAGTCTGCGTGAAAAGGATGATGAGACTAAAAGGTTCATTTCCCAGGCTGAAGAAGCTGAAAAGGCCCAGTGATGCTGATGTTGGTTGGTCTATCTGTGGGTTAGCTGCAACTCAATGTCTCCACAGGCCAGATTGTCCTGAATGTGCTAATCATATTCATTTTCCTTTTACTTTTAGGCTTTAATGACCCCATGACCTTTGCTCTTGCTCTGTAATGTCGGTTTAGCCAAGAGTGACATACCATTAGCCACTTTCTGATCCTGGCATCATTCCCACTGCAGTTAAATCTGAAAGAATAGCTACAGTGAAGGATGTTATTTGCTCCTGCAGCCTCTTGGGGACTCAAGCTGGACCTAAGATTGTTTCCCCACTTTAATCTCTTCTGCTTAGTTTCACAGTTTTCAGCAGTTTTTAGAGGTTGGACTAAGGATCAGAAAGTAAGGAGGTGTCACATTCTCTGGAGGGAAAGCTGAGAAATAAGCTTACGTGGCCTTCAATATTTGATTCTTGTTTTTCTCAAACTTTTAAAAAAGTTTTTTTTTGTGTGTGTGTGTGTGTGGGCCTACCTTGTCTGACCTGAGACACACTTTGATCACCAGTGGTGTGAGAAAAGAGATCACACACTCACACACAGGTATGCAACCGCGTAGCTTTAAAAAAAGTGGGATATAAATGAAGCGATTCCATTATTGATCAGGGGACTGCTCCCTGCAGCCGTCACTCTGACACTGGAAGTGATGAATAATCCGTTTGAGAGAGCGGAGCTGAACACAGTCATCCAAAGACTCACACTGCAGAAATGTGCTCACAGTGATTCACAGCACACAGACACAAAAAGGCAGAAATGTGTGTGTGCAGAGGCCTACACACACAGAAAAGTAGCGATGAAACTAATGAACATGTCATGAATTAATCTGTCAGTTATGTGATTTAAAGAGTGCTCCAGTGGTTTAGCAAAGCACTTCCAAAACAGGAAGTGTAAGATTAAATACAGAGTCCCTTGACTGTAGGTCCTTGGTATGGGTCAAGCTCCCAAACCACTGGATCCTACATCTCCCATGATTCAACATTAAAATTTTACTTGGGCATGAAACCAAATTGCAGCCATAACTGAAGATTGGTTGCAACTTGAAGTGAAAAAAAACTTTCTACTGCTATTCTGACTAATTACAAGCAGATTTGACAGAAAGCCTAATGTTGCTATCCAGGTTAGTCAATATGGCAAATTAATTAGTTTCAAGCCCAGTGAACTAGAACCTAATTTTTTTTTAGGTTGTGTGTGGAGCCCAACAGGAACAAAAACAAAAGCCAAAACAGTCTGTGCCCTTAACAGGAAAAACCAAGGTGATATGAAATCAGTCTCTGTGTGTGTGTGTGTGAGCACATCACTACCCTTAGCACAGGAAACTGTCCATGGATGAAGATGATGAAGAGGGTGGAAATCCGATGAGTAGAGGAGGATGACAGTGACAGTGAGGAAGCAGTCCTGTGGCTGAGTCCTGAATCTGTCCACTGTAAGAGATTAGATTGCAAAGAGGATGTGAGTTACAGCAAAGGACAGAAGAATAAAACACCAGTTGTTTCTGCTCACAGCTCACAGAGTTACAAACCATGAACGTGTTGAAGTGAACCCTTATGATAACAATGAGCCCTCACAGTTCTTTTGTAAGGCTGTCAGCCTATCATGACTGTTTTTTTTTTCTTTTTATGCTTTTGTCAAACAGGTAAGACTTTCATCTATTGTACATGTCTCTGAGCAAAAACACTAAAAACTTATTACACATATACTTAGAGTAGTTATTCTAATATTGTCATACCTGTCTGCTGACTTTTTGTTGTTTCTATGATGACTGCTACATAATTATGTTTGAAAAGACTAAGGATAAAATAAAAATATATGTATATTAGCTGCGTAGGTTTGGTTTTGGAAGTCAGGGAGGCCACAATTAAATAAATATTTCAGTCAGGAGAGACTCACAAGAAGAATGAAACAAAATGAGAAAATGTGACGAAATTGTATTGAGAACAGGCTGAGTAGACTTTGGAGCTTAGACCCCGACAGGACGTAGATCCCCATGGATTAGATGCTTCCGACGTGTCGGAAACTCCCTCTGGAGCCTAGACTCTGGTGGCGGTGATGAGGAATGGAGCTCGAGGTCGGGAAGTTTTCGTAGAGGAAGGCTTCAGATTGGAGGGGTGGCTGTCCACAGCGGAGGTGGGTCACGAATCACCACGGTGCTGAAATGACAGCTGAATGACAACAGAGAGAGAGAGAGAAAAGTTTGAGACCTTATCAGTGATTGGTTAAAGGCAAGAAGGTGCAGCAGGATGGACTTCCTGACTGAACCTACGCCAAGCTTCATATCTGCATTGATTTACACTCAAATCATCTTTATTTACAGATGAGTCCTACTAACAAATATGAAATTATGTGGAAATTGGTTATGGTGTTTAGCATAATAATGGTAGAGAAGTATCATTGCACATTTAATTGCTACAATCTGGCTTCAATTCACCACTTTCCTGTCTCCAAAATGTTTGTGCTCATGGGTCAGAGTTTACGTACAGGTGCGCACATTCTCCCGCCAAGTGCTTTATTTTTTTCTTGCCACTGCATAAGCACTTTATTAGGAACACCGCACTAATACTCTCATTGCTCTCAAATCAGCCAGAGTCCATTGTTTGAGACTCTGCTCCATGTTGACATGATGCATCACATCATTCCAGCAGATTTCTCAGCTGCACATTCAAGCTGTCAGTCTCCTGTTCTACCACATCCCAAAGGTGTTCTACTGGACTCAGGTCTGGAGACTGAGGAGGACACTGAAGTTCACTGAACTCACTGTCATGGTCATGAAACCAGTTTTTAACCTGATTGACAGGTGGCCATTACACCACCGCCACCACCACCACCAGCCTGGATTGCTGACAAAGGGTGGGTTGGGTCCATGGATTCACGCTGTTGCCGTCAAACTCTGACCTGACCATCTGCAGCCTCAGCAGAAATCCAGATCCATCGGACCGGGCTACATTTTCTCCAGTCTCTCTGGGAGCCGGTTCCCACTGTAGCCCCAGATCTCTGTTCTTGGCTGACAGGTCCATCCTCATCGTTGCCAATCTGCCTCAAGGCTGGACGTGTTGTTCATACTCAGATGATTTTCTTCTCACCACAGTTGTACAGAGTGGTTATCTGGGTTAGCGTAGCCTTTCTGTCTGACCTCTCTTGTCAACAAGAACAAGTGTGTATATTCTGAAGAGACTCCTTGTGCTGATGCTGCAGCAGATCAATATCATTAACTGTTGACTCATGTTTCGTCAAACAGGACAAATCTGGTGGCTGGATTTTCCCTGTGAAGTTTCCTCAGTCGAGCTGTGAGTTGCTCATTCATAAAACACGCAGAGCAGTAATCAGAATTTTACATTACAGGGCCCTGCTCAGAGCATCAAAGAACCCGCAGTCACACATGAAACATGCATGGCGCTCACAGCTTCACTGACTTTTAACTGTGGAAATGAAAAAAATGAAAGCCGACCGCAAATGAGGTTCTCACCTCTCATCGGCTCGCAGCCGACCCTTTACACACGCGTTAAACGGGAATTTTATGTGTGAAAAGCTTTTCGGCTTCAACCTGAGATGATTATTCATGCTTCAATCTCCTTCAGCATGTTTGAGTTTGATAAAAAAAAAAAAGAAAAAAAGCACACAATGTCACATGCAAATACGGCTTTTATCCTGAGATATGTACTGAAAATACCTGCAGGGAGATGATACTTACATGACACTGCATGTCATCTGTTTTCCCTGCAACATCCACTCTTAGCAACTAAAGTATAACTAATGTTTTTATCTGTCTGAATAACTCAAAGCAGTGTTTGGGAAAAGATGCTAGTCTTTCCAAAAACAACCTTTTTCCAATAAAGAACTAACTGGCAACGGCAAATAAGTTTTAAATGAAACCTGATTGTGATTTTGATTATATTTTCCATTAACATGATAAGTGAATGATATTAAAGTACTCGGCAAATCACAAAAATGTAAGCACAAATGTCTATATGCTCATTTAAGCTTGAGGGCTTGATGTTTAAGGTCTGGGGAAGATGTTGGCCTGGTTTAATAGAGGAGAACTGACTATGGTGCACTTAAAATATAGCACTTCATTCATCCCAAGCAAACAAACAAACCAAAAAAACCCTTTACATCTGAACATAATGCAGCCAAAGATTACATTTGTCATTGTAAGTGGGAAAGCAACTTAGTGAAACACATGAACATAGTTTCTAGGAGACAGAGAGAACTAAGATAATGAATATTGGACTGAAATTGACTAAGACACAAGCATAACTGCAAACGAATGATGATGTTGAACACCTGCACTGTATAAGTGTAAATAAGCAACTCTTTTCCAGCAAGCTCATCATAACAAAGATAATATGTCAGCCCTGTGTGTACAGCTAACTTCTACTGCCCCAAACTGGCCAAAAAAACCCAAAAACTGTTAGTCCAAGTTTAACCACAGTGTGTTTACAATGTGCAGATACAGCTCTGTACCTCCATGGTACAATAGTATCATGATATTTTACCACACTATGATAATACAACCATTAAACAGAATACAAAATTACTTATTACTCTTCAAATGAAATGATTTATTAATGTCAACAGGAAAATCCAATCAACATAAATGATTTATTAATTCCTTCAATGAATTAGACCTCTCATACATGAAAACTAACTACATAAAACTTCAGTTGTGCCAGACATAAAGGTAAAAGGTTTCCTGCAGTGCAGTTTATAAAAGATAAACACGTAACATATCCTGAACTGGAAAAAATGTCAGAGAGAGTGATTACATTTCCTTTTAAATGTATATGACTAAACCAATCAGATGTAATTGGTCAGTAGTTGGTTGATCTGTCGGTTAAATTTCTAAAGTTGCATTTAAACAGTGTAGGTTTCCAGCATTGGTCTCATTAAAGGGTTAAACTGGGACACTTCTCCTCCCTGTCTAAGCTCAGATCTGATGGTGAGAAGCGACTGTATCGACCCTCCACTCAGAGCGCTTCCTGTCTGCCTCCCCGCCGCTCTGACTGCCTGCTCATTTTCTGTTCAGAGATGGCACCCTGCAGGGCATCATGGGAACGGGTAGTGTGTGTGTGTGTGTGTGTGTGTGTGTGTGTGTGTGTGTGTGTGTGTGTGTGTGAAAATGTGTGTGTGTGTGATGTCCAATAACTCAGACCAACTTCAGGGCTGGACTGAGGCACTTTGGACGATTCATATCACAGCATGACACCCAAACATGCATGTGCACAGACACAGACAGACACACACACACAGACACAGAGACACACACACACACACACACACAGTGATTAAATGATGGTATTTCAATGTTAATTAAAAACAATGTTGATCCAACTGCAACTGCATTTTTTTTTTTAACATATAAAAATTTCAACCACATTACGGCTTCTGACCAAAACTCAGTGTTGAAAATAACAATTATCTGCGTTCTTCTCTGTATTCATTTCTTTCCGTTGATCAAATTTGGTGCTGTTTGTCTGAGAGGATAAAACTGAAAACATAATAAATACATGATTTGTTGGACAAGATTAACAACAGCCTCTGTGGGCTTCTCAGATTTAGCACCACATTTCAATATAAAATAAATATGTACTAACAAAAATGAACAGAGGCAGTGCAGCAGTCGATATTAAATTTTGTTGATTTTTCCAGGTTCAGACCTGCTGATTATAGCAAGAACGCTTCTGTTCCATTTGCAGATAGAGCTCCTGTCCTCAGGGGTCTCGACTTCTGAGCTGAACCTGCCAAGTTCGAATATTCTGAAATGAACAAAGCTTGAGTGAGCATGTGGTTAGCCTAGCTTAGCATAAGGACTGGAAACAGTGGGACACAGCTTAGCCTGACTTCGTCCAAGCTTCGGATCCTCTATAGTTCGTGATTTCAGGAGCGTTTTGTTTTTTTTGTTTTTTTTTTGTTTTTTGACAAGTGATGCCCAGTCACTGTTCCCAGCTGTTGTTGTGAGTACTTTCATTATAGTGATGTTGCCAAGCAACCACTAGATAGTTTGCACAGTATTGAGTATTATGGGAAAAAAAAATGCAATTATATTCCTCGGTACAGTTTATATGCAATATTATTATTCTTAAAAACCCTCACTTTCCAAAGACCTCCTCACTCTCACAGGGGTAGAAACACAAGAGCATGCACGCAAGCACACGCGTGCACACACACACCTACACACACACAGATTCTCATACATGTTTTCACTTCCACCTCCATGCACCCAAAACATTCACAAACACCTACACACACACAAACACAGTGTTGCTCTGAAGAGGCTCTTGGCGGCGTGCAGCTGCTGCGCTGCAGCTCGTTAGCGGCAGCTCGTCTCATTGGTCGCCTGTAGACGGTGAGTGTGTATACCAGTTTATTCATTTCTGATTTGCTGCACAAACGTCTCCTCAAACAAGACTTTGGCTGGTTTTTCCTTTTCATCTTCTTGATCTTGTCCTGTCATCCCATCTGTAGCACTTTCTTCCTCCTCCCTCGCTTCGTTCCTCCTCTCCTCTGTTCTGTTTATTGCCATCAGTTTTCTTTAATGACTGAAATAAACACAGGAACCTGCCTTTGTTTGCCTTGATATCGCAAATACAAACAAGCTAAATCCAGCTCAGGTGCGAGTCGGTCTCCTCTTTCTTCCTTCTTTCTCTCCCTACCCCTCCTCTGCCTTCTTCTTTTTTTTCTCCACATCTTATTTTCCATCTGTCCGTCTCTTGTTTAAATACCAAGGTGCTTCATGGGCTTGAAAAACACAAAGATAATTGCACACAGAAAACATTATAACTAGAAACTGAAAATCAAAAACAACCAAGCGTTCCTAATATTATCTTCAAATGTTTCTGTGCTATATTTCATTGACTCTGACTTTTTTGTTATTTTTGTTGGGTAAGTCTGAAGATTCTGTATTTTAAACATAAAAACACAGAGTTGTGTTCCAGAAAGTGGACTGAGTTAAAACTCTGAGTGTGTTAACCCTGTGTTGAAACTGAGTTTTCAGTTCAACAGAGATGACC
Organism: Toxotes jaculatrix; assembly: GCF_017976425.1. Classification (NCBI taxonomy): domain Eukaryota; kingdom Metazoa; phylum Chordata; class Actinopteri; family Toxotidae; genus Toxotes; species Toxotes jaculatrix. The sequence goes on along the minus strand of NC_054409.1, from coordinate 6,170,428 downwards.
TTAACTCTGAGTCAGTTACCGTGGTAACATGAACTCTGTGAGTAAACCTGCTCTCTGACAGCTTTTCTTCAACAAACCCAGAGTTTCTCTTCGCCTCCTCCTGCCTCCTCCTGAAGGATCTGACACAACATTTCGTTCCCTCGCTCATCCAGATGTGATGTTATATTACATTCAGATATTCCACATTATGGCTTCATCCTCAGCTCAGAATAAAATCTATACTCTGTCTTTATAACACTGTGACTGTGTGGACATTAAGACGACTGTCGGGCTGTCAATCAGTCCTCCCTGCACTGAGACGCTTAGCGTACAGTACAGCAGTGATAAGACACTGATCTATGAAGAATCAGTTCTCATGTCATGAAAGGATTTACACTTAGTTTCAACCTTGATGTTTTGCAAATCTTCAAACTCACCAGGCTGCTCCTGGGTCAGACTGTAAGGTTACAGTCATGGATTTATGAATAAACTCATGTCTTAACTGTTTGATTTCACCTTCACCTTTCACCATCAGGCTGCAGCTGAATAAATATAAGTAAAGAGTAACTACACCTCATTTCTTCTGTGCTGTACACACACTCACACATTGCTTTGATGTCGATACAAAGGATTTTTTTCCAACAAAATTCAAACTGTGTGTAAAATCCTCTTTTTCTGGTCAAGTTTAGCTGGTTTCTTTCTTCTTGGGTCTAAAAGTTTGGTTTCAGTTGAATCCTCTGGTTCCTCTCTGACTGTGACTCAACAGACAAGACTCCGAGGTCTGCTTTTGTCCCGTGACTCCTGCTTGTGATAGCAACTATATATACAAACAGAAAACTAGCTGTTACTGTAGCCTCAGCGTGTTGTCTGTCACACATGGCTGCAGGAAGCACAACACACTGACCCCACCAATCACTGCGCTGTATTCAGGACACACCGTACATGGCACACAGTTCACAGTGCGCCTGCAGCAGCCATGAGAGAAGCCTTTCATCCTGGCTGAGCATCTTCTCTGCTCTTTATTAGGAGGATGTAATTAGTAAAGTGAAACATTCATTACAGTGAAAAGTTGTCAGTTCTTGCTTCTGCACAGAGGTTTGTGCTGTCGCCGCTTTCACCTACAGCAGCATCTGCATCTCTGCTTTCATACCTGCTGATCACATCTGGTTTTGCCTCACTAAAAGTGGAGCCTAATGATGATGATGATGTCAATGTGTCCGTCTGTTTCTCCAGAGTAAAACGTTTCTCTACAACTACTCTCTACTCTCCTGATCCCCTGCTCAGTGTTTCCACACAGCCACAAACAAATACATGAATGTACACACAACTACGTCACTTTAGCCGTTCAACACACGTCCACAACTGCCATGAGGAGCAGCCGGACAATTCAGCCAGGAGAAGCAGCACGTGGTATAGACCTACCTGAGCTAATATCTTTGTCATACGTATTAGAAATATCACAGAGGGACCAGAACTGAGTTAAAAAGTGTGAATCAATCCCTCGCATAGATTTTTTTTCACTATGTGACATCAGTGTTTGTACCTGTTAATGAGTTTTTGTTTTAGTATTACCCCGCTCAGCTCCTGTCGCACAGCACAGGAACAGATTAAATAAGAAGCTAACAGGTGAAACAGGAAAGGGTCCTCGCCAAAGTGCTGCCTCAAAGCTGGAAGAAAACTTTTTGTCCACAAAAATCGTTGTTCAAATCACAGCTGAGCACAAACAAGCTTCAGGCCAAAAACACACACAAACACACATGGACACTGCTGTCCTCATAATGTCATGGCAGCTCAACAGATTTCTCTAGTACGTTTCATTCTCTAGTACGCAGGTTACCAGCAGGTAACTCAAATAATTTCTTCAATCATAATCAAAATCAAGATACAAGATCCAACTCAAAACATCCCAGAGGAGTAAAAAACACTGAGGTACTTTCCTGAACGTTGGTGGTGTCTTCACCGTCCGTTTGTCCAGCTCCTTCCAGCCGTGTGCTCTGTCCCTCTGCGTCCTTTGTTCTGCCTTCCCTCAGGTTCTGCTTGCACTTGGCTGAAGCACCTACACCTGTCTGAGGGGGTGAGGCATTCTGGGAGATGTAGTGCGTGTAATGTCAGCCATTTTGTGGCATGGCAGCTGATCCTGTATGGGAACGTACTGCGCGTCCCCATGTGATTCCACAGCAGAAACACTAAAACTATTCCAGAGGAGGTAGAAAAACAACAACTATGCATAACTTTTAATAATAATAATAATTATTATTATGTGTTGTATAAGACCTCTTTCTGGTCTCCAACAGCAGTCAACATTATAATTATGGATGTTTGCCTGTATCACAGGTATCATTTACTTCCTAAATTGTTTTTCTTGTCTTTTTTCTGTCCCTGCCGTCAGAACGTCTCAGACGACCGGTGTCCTCTGAAACAGGATGCAGTTGATAATCCAGTTTCACCCAGTCGCTTTAATGTCAGGTTCATTTCCATTTTCTGTGGATGCAAACATTTCTCAGCTGCATGTGTGGGCGAGTCCTGCACACGCTCTCACACACACACACACAGTGAGAGGCTCAGAACAATAATAACAGAAAACCAGAAGCTGTCAAATCCACTCTACCCTTTCACTGAGGGAATTCAGCTTTAATTCAATTTCAAAATGATCCTCATAAAGCAGTAAAAGTCTGTTCCAGGTAAATTTGTGTTCATTTCCAAACTCAGACAGAAACAGAAAACCAAAACAATAAAACCACAGTGGTCATTTGGAATTTTGGGGGTCAGAGAAATGGCAGGACAGCAGACGTCCCTGACAACATTCCTGTTCTCATTTTTGTTAAATGGAGGAGAAAATGCTCTCAGTATTAAATCACCCATGTGTCCTTTTGCAGAGCAGACCACAAACATTTTGACCTACAGAAGGTTTTTGAAACCTTTACTCTAAAAACAGACCTGGTCCATCTTCAAAACACAGAAACACGTCTTTATCCTGTAGTTTGATAACTCTGTCTTTCTTCTCGCAAAATGCTCAACATACAACCAGAATATGGTTTTTCTTCATCTACTTTCTGCTACTGAACTCCTAGGAATAGTTATATTCAGTGATGTTGCTGCAATCATCAGGTGTTTCTGGTCTTTCAGCATCACACACCCTCCTCCAGGTGACCCAGTCAGGGCTGCTCAGACCACAGCTTATGTCCTGATCATTACTCACCTCCTTTTAGCCACAGCCACCTTGAATCCCCCTCTGGTAGGTACTGTGGGCGGCTCTCCTCTGCCTCTATCCTTTGATGTCCAAATCGCTGAAGGCTCCGCCTGAAGACCTGGCTGTGAATCCCCTGCATCAAACCTCCACTGGGAGACACCCTGCTCTCCATCCAGCCTGCTGACAGTTGCTGACCAATCCTGTGTACTTGGGAGAACCTCCTCTCAAAGGCCTTATGGACTCAGACACAAGGACATTGTCTGGTTGCAAGGCGGTGGTTGCATTATGTGGTGTTTTATAAAACTTATAAACCTCAACTTTTAAAAGTCTAAAAGACAGAAGCTTTCCCAGACCCAACCTCTCCTGAACTCAGACTCTCCGTCCTCCTCGTCCTTCCAGACATTTAACGTTTTGTTTCGTGTGAAATGAATATTCACTGTTTCCTCCTGTCCTGAACTGAGCTTTGCAAATTTGTTTTTTTTTCCCCCTCCTTCTTCTTCTTTTTGTATTATCTAATCACTTTGTCTGGTCGGCGGCGTCCGTCAGGCTGGCAGGCAGCAGATGGAGGCTGACGTCTCGGCGTGGAGGACGGAGACGAGCTGTCAGACGGTTTATTCTGCAGACTCGTCCTCCGCTAACAACCGGCTCAACACAGGCGTCATTCATCCGCCTCATCAGCCCGCAGACAGCAGCTGGCAGCTCGTCATTCTCCACACAGAGGAGACCGGAGAACCGAACAGAGCAGCAGAACTCCTCAAAGACTTTTCTCTCTGCGCTGTCCTAAAGCTGAGTGTGTCCACAAAGAGACAAAACCTTTCAACAACTCAGTGATTTGAAAACTTCACATCTGTTAAGTTGACGCTCATGCTAAAGGAGTTTTGGGCCGACTTACCCCTGATTCACCCCTCCTGACAATCGGAGGAGAAATCTGATCCGGGACCTTGGTCATTAATGATGTTTGGCCCCGGATTATGTGGACCGGGCCAAACATCATCATCTAGACCCACAGATCAGATGTGAGTCCACCACATCCAGAGCCCTGCCAATGGCCTGACGACACAAAAAAAAGGTCACAGAAGCCAAATGAAAGTCCTTTGTGTGGTATTCAACTTATTGGCGTTAACACAACAGACGCACTTTGTTTGTTGCTCTTTTTCAGTTCAGTGTCAAACACAGCTCTCTGATGTACTGATCTCAGACCTGCTCGCTCTGCTGTGTTCTGTTAATATTACACACAAGCCAAACTCTGACAGCAGAGAGAGAGAGAAATGAAGTGAGGTCGGCAAGGTTTCGTCTCATCTGAATCTTCTGCCGTAGCTTTAATTCCGCTCCAAGCTGAGTTATTAGAGGGCCGTGGCCACGGTAGGATAAGAGGGTCCCCGAAGACCTGGGACCAGAAGACCACCAGCCTCTTATCGAATGGGGGATGTGGATAAATGCATAGAATAATAAATGAATGTATACAAATGGTAAAAGTAAAAAATAAATAAAACAATTTTTCTCCAGACATCCACTGAAATAAGAGTAAAAATGATGCTTCGACAAAACTACTCTGACATTTATAATCTATTCAGTGTGTAGCTGGGGCCCTGAGTTCTTGACTCCAATTAACTTTGATATGATGTCTATGATTAACTTGGTGTTATTCGACTTGCATCACTATTGAAATCCTATATCTCCAGGATATAAATAATAAGAGACCACACTGTGGCAGATTATTTAACATAGCATTCAAGCACCACAGGCCGGTGTATGTAAACGTCCTTTAACCTCTGAAATAATAACCACAGCCAGAAATCGATTTAAAATGAAAATGAACTCATTACTTACACGGCAAAAATAAATTAAAGCTCCAAACAGCTGTGAGGGGCCCTCACACCTTCATGCACGCCAGGGTGTGTGTGTGTGTGGCATGATATTAATTTAAACCTCAAGTGTGTCTCAAACAAGTGATTCAACTGTTTCCTTAAAAAACAAAAAAAACAAAAAAAACAAAAAACTACAGCTTCCTTTTGTATAATTTCTAGCCTTAAAAATAAATTGCCTGCCTGTACCTTTCCCCTGACTTACATTAGTAACCAAACACACACGGTGCACACACTAATAATCACTTTGAGCCCACAAAATAATACAAAAAAAAAAACATCACTGCAGCTGCAAAGTCGAAGTGATTTGAAATCATTTCTGTGCAAAACAGCATCTGTGTTAAAAACAGAACTTTGCTTTTGTACTGAAGGAAACGTACACAACGCTGAATTTACCATATGAGACACTGAACAACAGATGATTTCAACCCACTCACTGTTTTTTTTACATGGTTATTATACAGTGTGAACACTGGCTTTTATAACAAAATTTATGGTACATTAGTTTGCTGGAAAATTGTAATAAATTCATTGAAATGACGGAGTTTGTCACGTATTCAAAGTGTGAAAGAAACTCCGAGCTGGTTAACATCTCTGTTCATGAGTCTGCAACACTGCTGGGAAACGTTTCGTGGACTGATAAGACTAAGGCTGAATTATGTGGGAAGAAGAGGCAGCGTTACATGTGGTGTACACACACACACACACACACTAATAAACCGGCACATTTGCTTTTGTATCAAAACTTTATTTATCAAACAAAAAGAATGCACCATTGAAATAACATTTCTATAAAAAAGGACCATGGGACTGTTCTACAGTGCTTTACAAAACCAGCAATTGTATACAACATTGTGGATAGAAACGTCGCTTTACTTCAGCTGAGATACGCCATCATCATCATCACCATCATCATCATCATCATCATCATCATCATCATCATCTTTTCTCTCCTTCACTCAAATGAACAAAATGTACACTCTAAAATATTGCAGTCACTTAGCTAATTTGGTTATAATGACTCTAGGATGGGACAGTTTTTTTTTTTTCTTCTTTTTAAAGGATGAAGTCAAACAGTATTTATTCTGAGCTGCTGTCCATCTGTCGGCCGCTCTGTCGAACAATGATGTTCTGGAAATGAAGTAATTGTCTGTGTGCGAGGAGATAAGGGCCGTTTTAATTTGGCCCTTTTCACCCCGCTGAGATGAGGTCCAAATTTTTTTTTTTTTTTTCCTTTACACCATTATTTTCTTTTTGTCAGCCGTGGGCCTGAAACTGTCTGTGCTGGACCTGACAGAGTTGATTTCACACCAACATCAGGACACTTTCAAAGTCAGCACATCCCTGACCAACTTCACTTCGTCTTCCCCCCCCCCCCCCCCCTTCCTTTTTCATTCTCTTTTTTTTTGTGACCGTGTAATTTGTCCCTTTTTTGATCATCAGTGGTTCCCACACAGGAGTAAAGCGCCCAAAGAAAGAAGTTAATGAAGTTGAGTTTCCCCTTTGAAATGCAGGAGCCGAGTCTCCCCAGTTTCCACCTTATCGGGTCTGGTTGCTGTTTCTGAGTTTTCACACAGTCACCACAGGACACGTTCACACGGACCAGAGTCTTTAGAGATAGATGACGAGGTGCTTTTAAAGGACCATCCTGGTGTTTTTCCTCAGGTTTTAGTCCATTAACTACAAATGATATTTACTGTACTTTCCTGTGGAACGTTTTCCAAACAGTAGCATCAGTTTTTAAAACCATTTCCTTCCTTCCAGGCAGCCATTTAACTTCCACTGCTGGCCAAAGATATGTAGTCATCATGTGCTGAGGCAGTTGAGAGCTTTGATTATTTCAAAATACTCTTTAGGGTGGTGCATTCAAGGACGCTCAGACTGCTGAGCGCTCATTATGATCTGCTGCTTTTCAACAAACATCTAGTGCATCTGTCCATTATGTTGTTGGACTATTTTTTTTCAACTGTAAATGTCACAATCACTACATGGCATAATCAGAAGAACGCTTTATAACATAATGGCCAATATTTGTTGATTGATTTGTTGAGTTGTTGATATCAGATTTTATAAAATCAATTGGCTTTGGCCTCAGAAATTCACCACTGGTTGGGCTCTGATCCCTGCATATGTTGTTTGTTTTCTCTGATGTCGGAGGATCCCTGAACACACCACAACAGCTCTCAGTCACATTACCTTTGATGAATAAAACAACGTTGACAGACAGCTGACTGCGATGGGTTTTTTTTTTTTTTTAATCTTAAGCAAGATTCTGCTAAAATGAACTACACTTCAGTTCCACCCGGACTCCGTCCTTCCTATGTCGAGGAGCAAAACACAAAACTGGTCCTGTACAGGTCATAGTTAAATAATTAAATTAGAAATCATAACTGCATAGATGAGATCAATCTACAGATTTTAGACTAAAGACTGAAGAGAAGGTGGAAGGTGGTGACTGTGTGTCCTCAGAGTGACCCAGCATGATGGAGAACCTAAAGTTTTCATTAAGAAATATAAATAATTTTTCTACAATGTTATTTAAAAAAAAATACTGAAACCTTTTAAGGCAATAAAACCAAAGAAAAACTTCAGTCCACTTTTCAATTTGTTCTTTGCTAAACTAAATTTTACATCTGCAGAAATATCATCACATGGTTATAAATAATAGTTTTAAAGAGCACTCAAAATAAAGTAATAATAATAACAATAATAATAATAATAATAATAATAATATATTAAATTTGATTATAAAAAGTTGCTACTACTCTAGTGGTACTGTACATTGTAAAAAAGCAGTTTTCTGAAATGTAGTTCTGCTGCAGCAACGCTTTCCTCCAACAGTAAAACACACATGTGAAGCCAACAGAAAAACCTCCTAACATCTGGCTGGAGTCTTGTACTGAGACGGAGATGAGAAGGTTCAGGATTCAGAGAGTAAAGAAAAAAAAAAACCCAAAACAAAACACAAAAACTAGTTCCTTTTTCCAAATGGCTGAATTCTGGGTTCGTTTAATTAAGTCATTTAATAATGTTTTGTTTCATGATTGTTCTTTTTTTTCTGTTCTGGGATCAGTTATTGAACCATTTAACCCGTTTTTTTTTTTTTTTTTAATGAATTCACTTCCCTTTTCATGCAGCCTCTGATTTCAGTCATTTCTATGAAAATCATAGTAAACGTTACTGTTGTTATTTGGGGTCTTTTCCTTTATTTGCACTGCTCTGCCTTATATAAAGTTATTTAAACAAACGACAGGAAGCCTTTGCTGCCCGTGAGGTTAAATGGGAGAACTAAACGACTTGTTAGGCTTGATGTGTTTTTGTTGTGCGAGTCGAGTGAGTGAACCGGTTTGGGGGAATTTGGCATCTGGATCAGAGACGTGTTGACAGACACACTGCTGGGCTGTTGTTGTGTGTGATATTTCAGGTTCAGGACGATCCCTGTCGTCACCGGATTTAGCACATCTGATGCGTCTCTGTTTGCAGACAGCCGCTGAAACGCCGCTGTCTGTGCCACTGAAGTAACACGGGCCAGCTTCCTTTTAAGTTTCTCTGTGTTTAAAAGGGACGCGGTGCTTTGGGGAGAAGCCCTCAGCTGAGCAGACCCTCTCATCTGTCTCCCCCCCCTCCCCGTGTGTCGGCTGTGAGGGAGGAACAAATTAACATAACGCAGAGCACATTTTAACATTTCACAAAGACTTCAAACAAAATGACTAACTACACACAAAGAAAAAGTAAAGGCACGAAGAACTGTCTTATTTATCTTGGCGGCGGCAGAGACTAAATGAATCATGGTAAATAACACGTTTGACACACACAGGATGCTGGCAGGTGTTTGTGTTTGTGTGGAGACCTTGTGTGTTTTAATCTTATCTGTTTTGATGAATGACACGGAAATAAGGTGAAGAGTCAATTACTAACGCAGAGAGACGTCAGCTCAGATCGTCGGGATCCTTAAAGCGAGCTGAGTTTTTGACGGCAGCAGCTAAAGGCCGTCCAGCTAACAGATTTAATCAGCCAATTAGGTGTGTCAGCAACGCCTGAGAAGCTTTTTAGACGTGGCCACGCCTGAGCACAACAAATCTTGGGTCTTTGACCCAAAGGACCTGGACCATCTCAGTGTGGATATCATAATCTATCAGAACCCTGACCATCCGGACTCAGGGCTCAGGTACGAGGGACAGAACGGAACTCTGTGTAGAACTCTACTCAAAACTTTCTACAGATCCATAATCCATCACAGTCGTCATTGTGAATTAATGTGTGTGTGTTTTCCTCTACATTTCCAAACCTCAAACGAAAACCGTGTGGGAAAACATGATGGAAAAACACGGCCTCTCTGTTTGTTTGATGTGGAATTTGAAGGTTACAGTCTCCTCATCGCTCCACACACAGATCTGACGTTTCCACCGACTGTTATTTTGGACTCATCTGTGAAGAGTCACGTGCTTCGTGTACGTCCTGATTTATTCATTAAGTGTGTTTCCGCTGCACTTTGTCGTATTTTATTTTAACCGACACACAAACTTTTCTCCCTCAACCAAGTGTAAGAGCCTGGTTTGTGATATGCTGATGGAATCGCAGTCGGATGAGTGATCCACATACTGACAAAGAGGTTTTAACAAGCAGCTCTGAAATCTCATCTACCACTTTGTGAAACAGTCTCATCTGTCCACTGGACACATTATGTCCCGTTGACTGAAATGAAGTTGACCCAAATGTTGACTGTGATGGTTTATCGATCTGCAAAACTGAGGAAAACTGAGATGTGTGCAGTGATTCCAGGTCAAGTCTCTGCAGTTTGGTTTACATAGAACTGAACTGAATGGACAGCTGCCTGGAAGGAAGGAAGGAAAAGAGTCTACGAACTGATGATCAGCTGCACTGATATTTAATGTAATTTAAACACTGAGACGATCGTTTAACTCTAACAGTTCCATCTGCTTTCATCTCTCTGTCTTGTTTTGACACTGACAAGAAGAAATCTCTCGTGTCAACAGACCATTTAATTTAGCGCCTACTGTTAAAAAATCGGATTTTCTTTCTTTAAATCAAATTTCAGTCTCGCCCGGCAGCGTTGGGCCGTCCCCCCCCCCCCCTCTATCTGCGGCTCTGAAGGAGGAGCAGAAGAGCGATGGGCTCAGACTGGATGTATCTCCCCAAGCAGGCTGATGAGTTTGATCCCCACGCCGCCCCCCACCCCCGCCTGCCCGCATTCGTTCACCTTTTCATCCCCGCACTCGTCCTGCAGAGACGTTACCTTTCCATCCACTCCGTCCCTGGGACTTTTTCCCCACCGCCGTAACAGCCCGGCGAGCGTGAGCTTGAATCATAATATCTGAAACGGAGTTATAATGAATTCCTGGCCTCGTTCCTTCCGTGCCCCGGCTCACACATACAAACTACCTCTGAAGATCAATTCACCTTCTCTCTGCCTCCGCTCTCTCTGTCTCCCTCAGGCTTTTTCCCTTTCATCACACAAAGATAAAGGTCTGTAAATTATACTATGGTGACGCAGTCAAATATGGAGCATACTGATGGCCTGTTTTCTTTTCCTCAGCTGATTAATGAATCATTTGTCATTTTATGTTCCTGCCTTTCTGGATTTGGTCACACACTTCGCCTCCAAATCAGATTTTCACCTTAAAACCAGGGAGTTGATTTTTAACAGTGTACTGCAGTGTTTAACAAATTAAGTTGCTCTCAAAGAGGAGCACAAGCTCCTGACCTCCTTTATCAACCCATTTAATCTCACTCTAATTCTCCAAATCTGATTTTTCTTTCCGGCTGCTGCTGATACGAAATCTAGTGGTTTTAAAGAACTGAAAGGTGGATGTTCTCTGCATCTACGTCCTGACTGACCTCATGGTACAGAGGATGCCCTGAAACCAAAACCCCGCGGGTCTGATCCCCCTCCTTCCACTTTTTAAAGTCCAAAAATGGGCAAATAAATTCTCTACATGTGTTTTCAGTTTTCACAGTGGTTCATGACCGTGACATTTAGAGCAGTTTTCTGGGGGGAAAAAAAAAACCCAAAACACACACAGTTCTAACAGGACAGCGAATGTAAAAATATACTTTGTGGAATATGCATTATTTGTGTTTGTATTGTTTTGTCATTGTTTTTCTTTTTTCTTTTTTTTTCCATATTTTCGTATAAAAATGGAACCAGCTGAAGTAAACCCAAAGTGAAGCTGGCGGTTTTGCAATTTTCCCATGTGGGAGAGATCGAAGTTGACAGAGGTAAATGTGTGTCTATGAAAAATAAATATGGATTCATCAAAAGCAGGTCCAAATACAACACACAAGTGAAAAAAAATAAAGAATAGTTAGACACCATTCTCACTATCATCATCATTGGCTGCCCCACTACCATTTCTAATCTCAATAATAATAATAATAATAATATTAATAATAATAATAATAGATCTGGTTGCTGTAACACCTCCTTCACAATTGACTCTTCCATCACAGTGATGCCAAATTTCCATTCATTCCTCCTCTGACAGGAGTGACGCAGGGCGTGGCTGTTTGTTATATTTCATGTAAACAGAATCCAGCCACAGTTGATTTTTATATACAGTGTGTGTTAGAGCCTGACTTCATGGTCTTTTTTAAATCAAGATAACAAACTGTGTGTTCTCAAGAAAAACAAGATGATGATTTGTGAAAACTGAGACCTTGATCAAGAGTTTCATTGTCAATTAAGATTAAAAAAGCCACTGTGTTGTGATGATGACTTCATTAGCTCTGTCCCCAGATAACACACTGTGTGACACTGCTTATAATATTTTTTTTTTTTAACCATAAGCTTCCCTCGATGAATGTGCCTCCCCCGAAAGTCCCAAAGGTCCATGCTGTATTTAGTACGCTTTAGTACTCCGACCAGCAGGGGGTGACCGAGTGCTGAATGTGACGTACAAACAGCGCAACCTGCCGAATTGTGAACGAGGTGTTCAGACTGAATTTGAACACGTTTCTCAAAAAAGGACCGATCACCGCTTACTATTCCAAAGCCGCCAACCTTCCAACCTTCATTGGTCACGGATTGGATGGGTTCCACCAATCCAGATCCAGATTTCTTTTCATGTTTGTTCCATACAAACTGTCAGCTTTTCACTGACTTGCAGTCCACGTTCTGGACTGAGACAGACTTGAACGAGGAGCAAAAACAAAGAAAGTTACAATTGAGTTTTCCAAGACGAGAATTTGGCAACGACACGAGTCCTTGTAGGTGAAGACTGGAGTTTTTCTGGGTTAGGGAGGGTAAAGGCTTGGTCGAGAGCAGCAACAGACTGTGGGAGTCTATAGAGGTTTCTATACAGTCCTTAAAGAGTAGAGTCAGCTGGATCCAGATCCAGACAATTCAGACCATCAGACCAGTCTGTTAAGGTTTTCACACATTTTTCTGTCTGGCCAAAATCACATCTTGATCCCTTTTCTTTTTTTTTTTTTTTTTAAATCTCAGGATCCAGAGGTGAAAGGGCAGCATGGGTTATGGATGATGGTTGGTTCAGTACTGTCTTGTTCAACAGAGGGGGGGAAAAAATGGAGATATTGAGGAAGAAAAGAAATGCCAGAGAGGATCAACTCACGTCGCCACAACAGGCATGCTAGGATCCAGGTGAGACGAAGAAAGTTTTGGTGAAACTTTGGTGGCCGAGGATGTGTTTTCTGTTTCTTACGGTAGGTTCTGGTAGCATACACATCCCATAACTGCACAAAGTTTAAATACCAAAAAAAAAAAAAAAAAAAAAAAGAAAGAAAAAAACCCCAAATTAGGGATTAAAAGGAATACTTTCAACAGTAATCAAGAAAAATAAGTGAGGTACAGTCACAGTAACTGAGTTGTGGAGCACTCAGCGGAGGAGGATGCTAATAAATACCACGAAGAAGAGAAACAGGAGGGTTCTTATAACTTTGTCTTCTTTTTTTGTGATAATCCTTTCCTCCTGATTTATTATGTCGAGTTGCTAGGCATTGGGTTTTTCTAGTTTTGTGTTTGAGGTTGAAGGGTCTAGAGGGGTTTCAGTCTGAACTCCTAAAGAAGCCCCTCAACCCTCATCCTGTCCTTGGAGTTGATGCTGTGCTGATGTAGTGTTTTATCCTCTGTTTAATTCCCTTCTGTCCAATCCCGGTCCCAAACAGTAGACAGAAGCCGAGACCGGCAGAAAACCAAACAGACTCAACCCAGCACAGAGGGAGGTTCCACAGAGGCGTCTTCAAACCCAGACAAACCTGTTGCTGCCTTTAGCGAATGGACAGCACGGTGACATCAAGGCCTGAAGAGGGATTCCAGATTGGACTGTGGCTGAGGGCTGGGTCGGGCCGGGGTCAGAGGTTAGAAGGCGGAGCCGGTAATGGCATTGAGCTGTTTCATCAGTCCTTCTAGACTGGCCATCTGCTCCGACAGGTCGTCCTGCTCGTAAACCTGAGAGACAAAAAGGAAAGGTCACATAAGCCCTAAGTCTGGGTGGTAGCTCAGAGGTGTGTGAGGGCAGGTTTTTGAAGTCTGGAAGTTTGGGTTCTACAAACTATGAGAGCTAAAAGATCTGAGGTTAAAACCATTTGCCATAATGTTGAATATCCTTGTAGGTCCATCCCTGCACCTGGCTCTGGTGTAAGCAACTGAAATCAATGGCATGATCATGGGATCACAGTCTGTGGGTATTGCCAGTGTATGGTGTGTATACCAGTCTTTATAGATAAAGGAGTTAACAGCTGGTTGTTGTTAGTCGGTTGGTACTTCCAGTAGCAGCTTCACAATAAAAGTCCTCCAGTTGTTTTCAATGGAAAGCATTTAAGCAAAGCAACAAACTTCATTCCAGCTTTAACAGCATGACAAAGCAGAACAGATCGGGAAACAGTGAGGCTCCAGTCTGTCAGCTGACACGACATTTTCTGAAAAAACAACATCTGACAAAACACACTGGCATTTGAGAAAATACATTCCACAAAACCCGACATTTAACAAGACACGACATCTGAGGACACACAGCTACACTTCACAAAATATGACATTTCACAAAATCTGGTGGCTAATGAGGATTACATCATACCAATGTGTTTTGCTAAAATATTTCCCTTTGATTGATGGTTGAGGATGATTTCAATCTCCTCTTCCATCCTTTCAAACTAAAATTTGTGACACTGCTGAGAGTAGTCCACAACAGAAACAGGAAATGATATTCCAGGGACTGATTTCTGTCCAATCACAAACAAGCGTTTTCCTACCTTTACCATAATGTGGAATATCGCTGTGTTTTATAAAATGTTGTGTTTTGAGAAATGCTGTGTTTTGCCGCCATAATCTGAAGCTCCGAACAGAAAATGAAACTGAACTCCAGCCATCCGCAGCAACCACTAAACTTACTGCCTCAGAAACGTCTCCTCCTCTCAGCAGTAAATGTGGTGATTTACAAACGATGACACTGAAATGTTGTCAAAACACTGGTTATGTTCGGGGCTGCATCCTAAACTTTGATGGTTTAAATCGCATCAGCAATGACGATGAAAGACACTGAGATCTTACAGGCAGAACATGGTGGACACACACTGGCAACGTAGAGGAAATTCATGTCTAAAAATGTCTGTTGACCTTTTGACCACATGTTGAATTAGTCAGTAACTGTTACAGCACAGACTGTTGTGGTTTGGTAACATGGGTCAGCTCAGTTGGTCCTGCACACAGTCAGAACGTGACAAAACTAGTTTCTGTACCTAACCTGTGGAGGAAAAGACATAAATCACATACTTGTCATTGCTCCCAACCACTTCCCTGGTTATGCATTACTTTTTCGAACGTGTTTCTCCCACATTCATTCACTCATTCATGCATTATTGTGCAAGTCAACTTGCACAGACTAGAAAAGCGGCTGCAGATACCTAATCCATCACAATGAGCGTCACGTCTGTTTATTTCTGTCGGAGTTCAGTTATTGTTGCTTGGCAGTGCCGCGCAGACTTTTCAAACTGAACTTATAAGTGAATAAAATAAAAGGTGACTTTATGTTGACTGTGATTTATTATCTCTCAGCAGTAAGTCTTTTTAAGTCTCTGCAAGTTGACTGCACTGAAACCAAAACCAATGGCTGCCTGAGGGAAGGAGGTGACAATAAAAAAGTTGAAAAATGATCAACAGATATGCAAAGTTCACATGATTTCTAGTTAATGGACTAAATCGAGTATAAAGCCATTGATAATGTGCATGTTCACACACTGCGTCGAGTCAGGTTAGATAACAGTGGGCTCGCCGAGTCGACCACATCAAACACGCCGGAGTTGTTGCTGTCACTTGATCTGGAGGCGTTTCAAAGGACAGCACACACTCGCAGTGTGAGCGGCTGGCGCTTTAATGCTGCACATGCTCTGTGATCACTGTGTAATGGCATGTTTGGTCCGGCTATACAAACTGTCACCTCTGAGTGGGCCAGCTTAAGGGCCTGAGTGTGTGTGTGTGTGTGTGTGTATGTGTGTGTCTGTGCCAGCGAGACAGTCAAGTGCACATCTTTCACATGTTTGCTCTCTCAGTGTGTTATATTGAGTGTGGCCTTCATGCAGAGTTTGTCCTTGCAGTCACAGAAAAATATTCAATATTCTCCTCAGAGCTGTGGAAAACCAATAAAGGCACACACAAACACACAAACACACACACACACACATGATGTACACATTGTACAAATTCTTCACTATAATGTAATGATCCTGAGAAAAGTGCAGGCGCCGTAATAAATGATCTTCACTTCAAATATGTTCAGACTGGATCAATTAGAGAATCTACACTTATCAGTATGAAGTGAATCACTGCTCTGTTAAAATCAGTGACTGGATTTTGAAAATATACTGTTAGCGGTTGGTTCTTATGTAGTTAATCTTGTATTTATGGTCATTTTTATTTGTCTTGTGAAGTTACTGGACTGGTTTATAGACTGTATTTAAACTCAACAGCCTCAGTTTCCACGCTGATAAAGTTAAGCAGGTGAATCCTGATTAACGTTTTAATCAACTCTGATTGATGACATTTTATTTTTGTGTATATTTCTCTCCATGGAGGTCTGAGGCTGCTGATCCAGATTTGAAAATCAGATACCAGTCCAGTTCCAGTTAAAGCTTTTAAAGTGACCAGAGAGACTCGTGTTGGATCAGCTTTTCGACCGCTTTCTGCCTCAGGACAACTCAACTCCCCCTGCAGTCATATATGGATTTTTCTATCGCCTGCATTTAAAACGTAAGTGGGGCTCAATCGCAGCGGGATCCAAACAGTAAACTAACATCCTGAATCAACCAGGAGCAGTCACCAGTTTACCAGCTAACTAACAACTGATAGGCAGTTAGTGTTATGTCCTTTACAGGGATGGCAGTGCGTGGTCCAATACTTCAGTCCAGACTGAAATATCACAATTATTCTGTGTATCTGAGGATAAAATTTATAAGTCCTCCAAGCTAAATGACCATATAGGTGGTTTGTTCCTTCCATCTGATATGACCCACATAGGTGTTTCCCACATAGGTGTACTGGACCTTTGTCATCATGGTTAGAAAGTATCGTGGTTTGGGTTAAAATAAGTACTTTCTTAAGGTTAGACGACTTTCATCGTCATGGTTACAGTAATTAAACGGTGAAGGCGGTGTAACCCATCATAATTACTGCTAAAGGTCACATGACAATAAAAACATAATAAGCTGCTTGCACAGACGATCCATAGGTTAGTTTTTTTTTTAGGGAAGGACAGTTTCCATCCAGACAACTTTGGAATAACCTGGAGTCACATTTCTCTAATAATCTGTGTAAAGTCAGAACCTCTGAAAACATTTCTCTGTATTTAGTTTTTAAACTCTCCTGTGTGAATTTCCAACAGACCAGATCCATTTCTCTAAATTGACCGTGGAGATTTACATTAGAGGAAGAAAATGGACAGGGAGCACCTGTAAGGTTGTCCTTTATCTGTGTAATACCCACGGATGAAGGTTGTCCTTTATCTGTGCAATACCCACAGACTGTGATCTTTTGACCTTCCACTCTCACTCTGAATGAGACCATAAAAGCTCATCCAGAAGCCGCACACTACCAGGCATTTTCCACTTTCCATGGACAAAGAGCCTTCAATAAAAATCATAAAAGTATATAAAGAACTCCCGCAAAAACCCTGGTGACCTCCTGATCTCATTTGTTGACCCATACCAGCGGCGTTTCACCGAGCCTTTGAACGCTTCATCGACGGGATGAAACGCCTGTTGACGCTCGGCGTTTCTCTCTGATATCCCGTTATCTGTCGGCCTGCTGACCTGAATTCACACTCCTCTATAATCAGTCAGAGATTCCTCCCAACACAGCGGAGCGAGCAGAGCACGTGTTTCACACTGACGCAGATAGGCTACATCTAAAAAAGCTGTGTTTACATGTCTCCAGCTTTCTGTCCACATACTCCATTTCTTCCCACCCCTTCCTAAAATTTCACCACCGAGCCGCCAAAGTGGTAAAACTGTTAAATCTCTCCCACTGCTGAGAGACTTGAGAGGGGGAGACAGATAATTGATACAGATGTGGAGATGACTGGCTGGTCAACTTTCTGCTGCACTGAGTGAAGGCTCAAAATACTTGTCAGTGGGAAAACTTAATTCTAAACGAGAACTCGTTCTAAATTAGCACTTATCTGAAGCCAGCTGCACCAGCTTTTAATTACTCCCTTAATTAAAACAGGTCGCATCACACAAGCTAATCTCACTGCTGTGTAAGCTAACTGAGCCAAGCTGACATTAGCTAATATATGACCCATTGACAATGAAGAACTAAAACACTAAACTGTGATTTTAGGCAGTTGTGTTACAACTGTTTACATGTCCTGTGCCACAGTAAAGACATTTTTTAAAGTTTTAATAGTGAAAACAAATGTAGTAATTCACTTGTTTGAAACGAGCCAGTGCTCATTAGAAGAGCCAGTACTAGGACTGGCTTGAGATGGCAACATCAGTGATGTGTCCACAGTGAGTGGGGCAAAGTGGCTGGTATATACAGTCCAGGCTGTTAGTGTGTGTTGGGTAGTTACACAGTCTTTAATCTTCAGGCTCTGAGCTTCAGAACATATTTGAAATAAAGTAATGGATACTACATTAAAGTGGACGTGTTCTCTTATCAATGATCAAGAGCAGAGTTCATGACAAAAAACCTCAGAGGATTCAGCACAAGATGCAAACAGCTGGCAGGTCTCAAAAACAGAAAGGCAACAAAAACATACAAAGAGAAACCCGGAGAGTTCAGGAGCAAAGTTCCATGGACTGAATGAAAAAATCAACCTCTGTCAAAATGATGGAAAGATTAAAGTGAGGAGAAAAAATAGAAACAGCTCATCTGTCAAACATGGAGCTGGTTCTGTACGACTGCGAGTGGAACTGGAACACTGGCATTTATTGATGATTTCACCGCTGATGGAAACGACAGGGTGAATGCAGAAGGTCTGAACACACGGACAAAAGCAGCCAAAGAGCTTTTCAGGGTGAAGAGGTGGAACGACCTCCGCTGGTCGAGTCGATCACCTGATCTCAGCCTGACTGAGCTGCCGTCCACTTGATGAAGACCAGACTAAAGACAGAGAGACCCCACAACAAGAAAGAGCTGGAGGAGGCTGCAGTGAAGGTCTGGGAGAGAATCACCAGGGAAGATACAAAACCTCAGCTGATGTTTATGGATCTAAGACTTCAAGCTGTCAACGGATTATTCACAATATATTAAATATTATAAGTTCTTAATGTGTATGTGTCCAATTACTTTTGAATCCCTAAGATTTGGCCACCATGTGTTAAAAGAGCTATATCTCCCACACAGTTCTTTCTACATTGACTTAAAACCAACTCAGATTAAAGCAGAGACTGGACTGGACTGGTCGGCTGATTGGGGAAAATGAGGTGCAGGTGTGTTGGCAGGTGAAGATTAGGTGACAGGGAGAGGCAGGAAAGTCTGAGGGTATCTGGTAGACAGGTTGTGAGAGGCAGAAGCAGGGGCAGGGGAGGTGAGAGGTGGTCGAAAGGAGGGGCAGTGGGGCAGAATGAGCTACACAAATATGTCAACCTGAAGAAGCAGGCGCGATGTGATTAATTAACCTGCTAAACTACAGGAAAGAAATGAAAGTAAAGGAGGTAAACGTACTTTGTCTGGTTCTGATTCTCATTTTTTTTTTATGTAACTTTGAATTTGTGAGTTGCTTTTAAAGATTCACACCTTCAGTAGGAACCAATGTGCTCAGAGCTGAGAGACGCAGACAGGAAAAGGAAATGTTTTCCATATCACAGCCTCCTACTGTGCTACTTCAAAATATGTCACCGGTGTAACAACATAATAAAAGCACCATTGTGCTGTACTTTACTCACACTGTGCGTCGCAGTCTATTAACTAGCTGTGTGTGTGTGCGCGTGTGCGTGTGTGTGATGGATAGGCCAGGGGGCTGATGGGAAAAGACTAGATCAATTACAGAGATAGAGCAGCAGATGAAGAGAAAGACCTGCTGACCTTTCACACTCTCTCTCTCTCTCCTCTCTCCCATCTTTCCATCTCATTTTCTCCACTCCTTCTTATCAGTTTCATTGCTTCTCTCCTGATTTTCTGTCTCTCCTCCCCCATCTGTATCTTTCTCCTTCCCTCCTTCCGTCCTGTCCTTTCCCATCTTCTTCTCCTCTTTTCTCTCTCCTCCCCTTGTCCCCTCTTCCTCCTCCTCCTCCTCTGTCCCTGCCCTCCTGCTGGGATGGCCCCTCCTGTCCTCTTCACTTCAACATCCTCACCTTTTCTCTCCGATTTTCGTCTTATCTTTCCCTCCATCCCTCTTCCTCCTGAAGCATCCCTCTCTTTCATTCCTGTTGCTAGGGCGACACCTCCTGCTCATTTACCTTTTCCCTCCTTCACCTCTCCTTGTTTCATTTCCTCCCCTGCTCATTTCATCTCCTAATCTCCTCCCTGTCTGTCCCTCCTGAAGAATCCCTCTCTTCCCGTTGCCGTGGCGACACCTCCTCCTGTCCTATTGTCATTGAGTCACATATGAATATTTAACAAGTCCCGACGTCCAGCATCCCTCCACATCATCTTCTGTCGTTTATCTCTCTGCCTGTCCTCCTCCGCCTTCCCCTCCCTCCTCTCCTTTCCTTCTCCCCTCTCCATCTATTTCTCCCCCCTCCTCACTCCCACGCTCTCCCTGTTTTTTCCTCCATTTACCAACTCCCCACCCTCATCTCCTCCCCTCTTTTCCTCTCTCCTCCTTTTCTGTTTCCCATTTTCCAGTCTCCACCTCTCCGTCTTCAACCTTCCTACTATGTTTTCTTTATCCTCCCTATTATCCTTCCTTTCCTATTCATTTTTCACCCCTTACTTTTCCCTTTTCTTCTTTACCCCTCCTTTCTTCCCTTTATCCTTCCTCAACTCTATTCCTCCTCCTCTACCTCCTTCCCCCTTCACCTAATCTTCCTTTTTGTCCTTCTTTCTTCGATACCCATCCTCTCATCCTTTCTATTCCTCTTTCTTATCCCACTGCCTTTTTTCCTCATTTCACTGTCCTCTCTGCCTCTTTTCCCCTCTTTTCTCTCCCTCCTCCTCCCTCTTATTCACTTACTCCCTCCTCCTCCTCTTCTTTCTCTCCTTTCTCCTCCGCCTTTTCTCCTCTCCTCAGTTTCAGTCACTAATGAACTCTGTTTTATTCTACAGCTGAAAGGCCACCCACACACCGGAGGCAAGAAAACAAGTGTAGTGACAAAGCTGTGCAGGTGTGTATGTGTGTGTGTGTGTGTTCCTCCCACCTCTCTGTCTCTCTCTTCCTCAGACTATCTGTTCCACCCTTCATCTACTTTACGTTCTATTTTTTCTCTGTTTGTATTTTCAGAATCTGAGTCTTGATGTTTGAGGACAGTTTTACTACGACTCCTGTTACTACACCTGACACCTGCTACACCACAGAGCTGAGAGAAGCTACGCACTCAGCCTCCTCCAGCTGTGTCCTTCAGCTCAGTTTAGATTAGAGTTAGATCAGTGCTTGGCTGATACATTTGCAAACATTAGCTTATTATATATCAGTATTAGTGTTTGTGTTGGCTTGTAAAAAAACAGAAATGTCACTACAGAAATGTCCATATGTCTCTATATAAATATTTGTTTGTGCTCATTTAGAAACACTGTCTGTTACACTGTCTTGTCCACCAAAGACTGGTGAGCAGTTTACTTTTAATGCTGTAAAATGTCCCACTGTGGACATATCTTGATCCTGATTAAATGTCACAGGTTTAATCTGTGATTCATTTGAATGAGACCTGACAGGGTAAAACCATCCTGTTCTCCACCAGGAAAAAGAAAAAGAAAAATCATTTTGTGAAGGACATATATGTTTTTGATTCATCCTGTTCCTGTCATCTTGTTTTCCTATCATCTCAGGCTGGGAGCCACAGGTTTGAGGGTGCTGCTGTACCACAGTGTGCCTTTAAACCCACAACATTTACTGTAAAATTCTCAGACAGTACAGAGTGAACCTCACCTTCATTTGAAACAGGCTTACGGAGAGAAGTCTGTAATCCTTTTAGATTTGATTTAACTAATCCACTGTTCACTCTTCTACTTTGCCGTTTTTTCCCCCCCCTGATTTCTGTTAAGCTACTTTCAATGAAAATGAAAACGTCCTGCCAAGATGTTTCACATTAAAAGCCTTCCAGTGGCTCAAAGAGCGTAATTCCTCTGTGTCCGGTGGATTTTTAATGTAAAACATCTGCAAGAAGTGTCAGCTTTCATTGATGGTAGAGTAAGAGTTAAATAGAAAAGTATGACACTGTATGAATCTGTTGCTGAATATATGGAATTAGATTTGTAGAAATGTGCATGTGCTGAATTTACTATTGTAGAACAGGTTTTTGTGTCTCTTAAGTTATTATTGTCACTCCCCACTCTCTACTGTGCTCTCTACCTGTCACTCCTCTGTTCACCTGCCACTGCACAGTTAAGTTTGCAACACACTCTGCACACCAACCATTTGCACCTGGTCTGCAGTTAATAGAACGCAAGCTCAAAGACACCCGAACATAAACAGTTAGCTGTAACAGCTGTTTCATGTTTCCCATGGCAACAGCTACAAACAGCAGCTGCAGTAAAAGGTAAACAATCTAAACAAACAATGATGTGCTTTAAATCAATCTGAATCACTGCTATAGTCATGATTTTATATTAATATTAATGTGTTGTAACATGGAATTAATATTACTAATTAGATGACCAGTCCATGATCCAGTTATCTAAAAGGAATATTAAGCATTGTTTGAAAGTTTCAAACCCAAGTTTTAACAAGTTATACTGTTTCCTGTCTGGAAACCACTCCACACTGAAATTCACATTACCACATAAAGCTGGATCCAAACGGCCTACTGTTTCACTCATGGCCCAGTACTGTACCTCTGGTGTAAAACTAAATCACACACTTCCCACAGTAGTCCCTCCATCTGGACTTACGTTGGCAGCTGAATCCTCGGCAGTTTTCGTTCCTCCCTCCTCCGGTAGGTCCGGCGCCGTAGGGACCGAGACGGGCAGCAGAGGGGAACGAGCCTTACCGGCCTGACCCAGCGATGCCGTCTTCACCTGGGTCTTCGGGAGGCTTGCGCCTGGGCAAGACACAGGAAGAGTTTTGGTTTTAAAATATCATATCTGCACCAGAAAATGACTTGATCATTTCACACATTTTAGGGGCAGAACATGTGAAGGTAATAAAAGGTTTCAGAGACAGAATCCAGAGAATAAACAGTGATTTTCCTTTTGATTGCTATCTTCGTTTTTGTCAGTTTGAAACCCTCGATTTCAAATCTGTTTGCCCTGGGGCTGCCACACATTTACTATCAAACCGTCACCCGCCCATAAACTGGGACAACTTATTCTAGGAACACCAGGTTACTCTGTAGTCACTTCCCATGAACAATCCCTCAGCTTTCCTGAGAGCTGTGGTTTAATATTGACATCCATGTGAACGATGACAGGAACGGTTTGATCTGATCACACAGAGCTGCTATGGATTGATCTAAATGACAAGTTCACATGCAACTAAGCAAACTGTTGAACAGGAAACAGATCTGAGGTCTGACCCTCATCCTCTGTCTGTCCATGCACGTGTCTAAATGTCCATCATTCACAACAATGAACGGACAAGGAAGCCAACAAGGGGACAAACTGACCCGGCACAAAAGAAAACAAACATCCAAGCAACAAAACTGACAGACGAATGAAAAAGATAATAAACTAATAAATACATTTAATTGCTTTGCTTCAACAATATAAGCATGAAGTCAAATTTAAGGTTACTTGTTCTTCTACTTAGCAAGAAGGAAAGTGAAAGAAAAACAGCATGGAAGAGGAAACGTAGCAGACAAAAGAGGGATTTCTCGTTTTTTTTTCTTTCTTCCTGTCTGATTCCCTGAGCAGCCTCCTCCTCATGTCTGAACACATCCTGAGGCTTCTTCTACCCACACTCCCCTCCATCTCCCCCAGCACTACATTCCTTAACTTCCTGATCAATAACATCCATTCTCCTCCCTGAGAAACAAAACACCTGGAACGGTTTTCAAGAGCAGCGGATTACACCAGAGAACGAGAAACAGACGAATTTAAACTGCTTTTAACATCATGAACAGTCTTCACAGCATGGAAAAATGACTCCGTGCTGCGAAGACTGCGAAAAAAAAAAAAAAAAAAGCCTCAAAACTATGTTCATCCAAATGTGTTACAGTCTAGACGAGACAAGAGGTTGTTGTCAGGGCTGTCGTTCAGCCGTTTGAACAAAGACCGATGCTCTCATTGTTTGTGAGTGTGAATTTTCTGTATTGTTTGAATTGGCTTTTAGGCTTTTATATGGTCAAACAGTCCAAATAATCCAATTTTTACTTCTAAAACCCATCAGTCCAAATTTGAACTTTAAGAGCAGTGATTGCAGTGTTTGATCAGGTCTTTTAGTGAATTCTCCTTTATGGTTCCAACAAGTGAACAGTGAATATGATGCATAACAAACTAATTTGATCAACACATCAAAACGTTTGTGATTAAATTTTGGCACACAACACCACTAGTCTGACACATGGCTGTATTTTGAGGACTGGATATTGATGACTGATGATCTGATCAACAACACAAAGAGTAATAAACCAGCCTTGTTTACAGACATCTCTTTTATGATGGTGTTCTCTAAGGAAAATGTTTTTTGCGATGCATTTTTTCATCGCAGTACTACAAGTGGCCGTAAACTGGCAGCAGGGTGACGTATCCAGTTCTCTTTAACTTCAGACAGCATGAGAAATATGAACTGCTCCTTGCAACAACTATTCCATCTGTGCCAAATGAAAAGTAAGTCAGAGAGATGAATATGTCAGTCACTTCTGACAAAAGAAAATAATGCCCCAGAAACAGAAACAGAAAACAGATAGCATGAACCCGATGTCTGACGGAATGTAGCCTGAACATCAGGCTACAACAACACAAAGATAAGTGACTGACTTTATGTTGGAGAGTCCTGTCGGGTCTCTAAAACAGTTTCTGTGTTCCTGGAAATATTCCTACAGGTGAAAAGTGACATCTATATAATTCAAAAGTTGAATTACACAGGGTATAAACTCTCTGAGCATCCCTTTTCCCCAATCAGTCTACTGGAAGTCTGTCTTTGAGAAAGAGAAATAGGTTCCTAGACAGTTAAAATCAGAAGTCCTTCTTCAAACCCAGTGAAAATAGAAGCTTCTTTTTTTTAATTAGATTTCTTTTTTCTTTTTCTTCTTTTTTTTAACCCACAAACACACTGTAGAAAATCTGCTTCATTGTCTCCTGCTGAGTATAAAGAATTCTTTCAAACTGTTGAATCATACTCTCTGCTTTGCTGTAAACAGCATGAAATACAAGGAAAAAAAAAAAAAGTCCATCCTGGGATTCCAGCTGAGAACAATGAAAACAAACTCCCAGAACTTCCATTACAGCGTATCTTCCCCTACAGAGATAAAGTCCTCATGTCCTGTGGCTTACCTGCATACCGACATAATTATACTGCATTATATGTATGTAATATGCTGTGATTACAGGTATCTATGAAAATGAAATAATTTCTTCACCGCAAGAGATGTGTTCTTCTTTGTTACAACTTACAGACACTTGAAAGTTGGTGAAATTACGTCACAGGTGGAGATTGTCGACACTACTGGTTGATGATGCCAACGCCATCACTTTCCATCACTTCATTATTGTTTAAATCTAATATTCTCACTGATTGTATGTATGTATGTATATCTATGCTGCTTCAACATTTTTCATCTATATAAACTTTCAAGGGTCTGGAACATTATGATCTTTCAAGTGGCTCAAGACTCTCAGTCCATATCGTTCAGTGTCTCTTTATTTTCACAGTAACACTGACCCTGTGTGGCTCTCAGTGTCTGTATTCTGTAAATGTGGTGTAGAACTTCCTCTCTCGTACCCTGTTTATTTTGGCCTCCGTCTCCTGCCACTCTCCATCCACCCACCAGATCCTCCCTATCCCAGTCACCTGTCTGCCAAGTCCACCTGCTCACCTGTCTCCTGTTCTCAATCACCTGTGCTCTCCTGCCCACTTACACACCTGCTCCTCATTTCCCTCGTCTGCTCCCTGGTTTATGTGCCGGGGCCCTTTTCACAGTCAGTGATCACATCGTCTGCTCAGGATTCTGTGCCTGATAACACCTAAGTATAGAAACCTGTTGTCTATACATCCATCCATCAACGCATCCATCCATCTGTCATCCATTCATTCATTCATTCATCCATCCATCCATCTATCATCTATCATCCATCATCCATCATCCATCATCCATCATCCATCCAGCCATCTAGCCATCCTGCCATCCACCCATCCACCATCTACCCACCCATCTATCATCTATCATTCATCATCCATCCATCCATCCACCATCTACCCACCCATCTATCATCTATCATTCATCATCCATCCATCCATCCATCCATTCATCCATCCATCCATCCACCAACCCATCCATCATCTCTCATCCATCCAGCCATCCACCCATCCATTTGTCTACCCATCCACCCATTCATCCATCCATCCATCTATCATTCATCATCCATCCATCCATCCATCATCCATCCATCCATCCATCCATCCATCATCCATCCACCAACCCATCCATCATCTCTCATCCATCATCTCTCATCCATCATCCATCCAGCCATCCACCCATCCATCTGTCTACCCATCCACCCATTCATCCATCCATCTACCCATGTATCCATCCATGCATCCATAACCCTGGTCCCCTTCATTTTGTCTGTGAAAGTTTCTTTGCTGCACCATCCTGCCTACGTGTCTGCTCTTGGCTCCTCCCTGTCTGCGCTCCCACCACCAGCCGTGACATTGTATGACTCCTCAGCACACTGCTGTCAGACCGAATCCAAACTGAGCTGAGCTGCAGAAAAAAAAAGGAAAAAAAAACATTTTGCGGAAAAACACAATAAGCTGCAGCAGTACAGAGCTGGAGCAAAGGTTACACATCCACAGTGGAGAAAGCCATGAAAGAGAGTTTCACGGTGCCTGGCTCACCCTCAGGGGGTTTGTCAGACAGAGGTGTGTGGGGGTGGGGTGGGGTGTACTGGCAGCTCGTCTGCTCAGAGAGGTAGATATATTTACCAGACAGGCTGGACTGGAGGTGTGAAACGCCCACCGGGGGTCACATCAGCAGGCCCTGTCTATTTGTGGGTCGAAGGCAAAGATGGAGAGATTTACAGTGATAGGAGGCGAAGATGGAGGGGGCGGGGTTATTGATCCTTAGGACAGTTTGAGGTAAATACAGTTAAAGAAGAAAAGAGTCTTTGAGGAAATGCTGTGTCTCTAGAGGGAAGCAGTCGGCATCTCATCCGCTTCCCATAGCAGAGTGGAGTTTCTTTGTCAGCCTGATCTAGCTCCTCTTTATTTTCTGTCTGTCTGTTTGATGCCCACCTGTCTGTGCACCTGTCTACCTGACCAATGAGGGAGCAGCAGAGTGGCCAAGTGATCAAAGATGTTCACAGGTGAAAAATATCTAATCTTTTATTAACATGCTAAACAGAAGCCATGTATGGAGGCCCATTTTACCCAGGAAAATTAATTCAATAAAAAAGTCAATAATGAGTCAGAATTATGAGGTAGCAAGTCATACTGCCTTTACTGATAATCCTGATTTAGTACAGATTTACTAAGTGATTTAATATTTGATTTACAACATTATTTAGATTTCATCAGTAACATTTTTAAAATTGTTTTAATTTAATAATTTAATTGCTTAATTTTGGCATTGTTAATTTAAAAAGTGAATGTTTTGCCTTTCTGTATTAATTCGATATTTATCTTGATTTACCATCCCTGGCTTACTTTATTTGTAAATCTCTAAGTAAATAGTTTTGATTTAGCAAATCACTTTGAAAATTTAGAATTTTTATACACATTGTTTATTGCCTTGAGATTTAGCCCTTTACTTAATATCTCCTGATATTAATACCTGCTATGTAAAGTAAATAAAATGTTGACTTGGAATCTCATCATTTTCATTCTCCATCAGTATTTTTATTTTATTTTTGTCATAAAAATCTTTCCCTGGGTGAAACAGCCGTCTATAACAGATCTGAATGGTGTAACGAGTACAAAGACCGCAAACCTTTGATGTATTCTGACCACCTCACCATGTGTGATCATCTCCATCTTTACTTCATGCCTTAAGTTTCAAAGCCTTTTGAAAACACTTTTTATTTTATTTTTTTTTAATCTCCCATCTCACTTCCTTGACATGATGTGGGTGTTAACGGGTCATCATGAATACGAGATGAGAGCCTCCACCTGGATCTGAGCTTTCACCTGCTGCTCTGCTCATCAACCTCAGCACCATGATTTAATAACGACACGACTGAGTTTTCTGACAGTTTGGTTTAATACAACATGTTTTCATTTTTCTGTTTCTGTTTCTTTTTTGGCCAAGTTAATGTATTTTTTGTCGCTGATGAATTCTAATGATTTCAGTGACCTCCTGAAATAAGAAAAAGTCGAGAGTACGATTTGAGAATAACCATAAAAAAAAATCCCGTAGGTTTCAACATTTCTCTCTCTGTCCTACATGGTGGTCCAAATGCTACAGATAACCATTTTAAACTATCTTAAAGCTTTTCATTGGTAATAATGTGTGTCCTCTGAGGCGAGATGAAGGCGTACACTTAAAAACATCCATCACAGCTGGCCCAGTGTATGCCTCCAGCTGTGGCTGAAATGTCTTTTCTCAGTATCAGACATTGAGTCAGACAATCCCATTACAGCTTCCAGCATTAAACTGCACATTCAGGCCAATTTAAGTAAGTAATTGCCCGCCATCAAACTTTACGCTGCAGATGGGCTTTGGAGGCTCGATTTAAAAAAAAAGAGAGAAAGGTCTTAGTTTAAAAATTCATCTAAAATGAGGCAGGAGGTGGGTAGAAGTGTCTGTGGTTGGTGAAAACTCTGGCTCAAGCTCAGAAATAGAAGTTATTGATAATATTTATTTCTAATTCAAACTCATCCCTTGTAATAGCAGCAACATAATCGTAGTTCGATTTGTTCCGCTTCAGTTTCTTTCATTCACTGTATTTTAAATAAAACCGAGTTCCTGACTCGTGCTCTGGGATGTTAACCCTGTCTCCCATGAAATATGTTTTTATTTTACTAATTTGCTTTACCAAATATGTTTTTGGAGGATTTTCTATTCACATTCAGAAGAGAAGCTGTGATAAGAGGGTAGGGATAGCGTGCTGGATAAACAAAGCTCATAACTCCCAACTGTAGTTTAGGTTTAGGCTCAGGATGTCCTCATATCAAATCTTCATACCCCTGATATGACCGTGTTATCATGGCGTTCATCAAATCTGTCTTAATTACCACCATTAGAGCTGAAATATTACAAAACTACTTCACAACATGTTTGCACTGGATTTCATTAAAACCGGTGAATCCTATGTATATTGCAGCGATGTTCAATTCACAAGAGACAGACGAAAAAAGACTCGAGCAGCAGAGGCTGAGCTATTCTGACTGATGAAATAATGAGGGATATTTTTGCCATATTTTGGATAGGTCCCTCTGCAGGGACATAAGATATTATACAACTGTTTGCACAGAGCATGTTGGATGAAAAAAATGGATGAAAAAGCTAATCTAAGCTAATGTTAGCATCGCAAGCTACGGCAAGGCCGATCAGGAGCCTGCTTCGGGTTGCCCCTCGCCCCAGCATCCACCTGTAGGCTCTACATTCACCTGAGGGGGGCGGGGGGGACACTGTTATCACCGCTCACTCACTGCCTGCTGTGCTTAGTATTTCCCTGTGGGGAGTGACAAGGTCAGAGCCTAGAGATTCTACATGAGACTGGAGAAAGGTTCTGGTTTTGGTAAAATATTTTAGAGTCAATGCATCCTGCTCAGTCAGACAGTGAGAGTCCAATAAAAATGCTATTATTTTGACAAAAAAAAAAGTTCTGCTCCTCCTGGAGCACTAGTGTAAAGTAAAACTCTTTCCTGTGCAGCCTCCTATTGTCTTACAAACTTGGGTATCAACCTTTCCTCTGCCCAGGTCTCTCTCACTTTCTCTCCCCTTCTCTCTCTCTCTTCCCCTCTCTCTCTCTCTCACTGCAACAATCCAATTAAACTATGAGAACATCTCATTCTTTTCGCCGAGGGAGTCATTCAGGCCCGGATAAACACACAAACAAGACCAACAATGAACATCAAACACCATCGTTCACAAGTCTGTTTTTCCTCCTCCTTGATAGAGGGGAGGAGGGGAGTTGATGGAGGTAGTGCTGCTCAGCTCTGAGGGTCTGTATTGGAGGGGGGGGGTCACAGAGAGAGCGGGTTGAGGGGGGGGGTTGAGCCGATTGTTGCCGCGGGCTCGCTATTTCTGAGCGAAAGGTTTCCAGGAGCCTGAAAATCAATGTTAATCTGAGGCCACCTGGGCGTGTAAACAGAACCATAATGGAACTGTATACACCCACTCACATACACACTGAGGTGATACACACCTACAGAAAGCATTACGCACAACAAATACACCTACACATTAACACACACACACACACACACTGTCCAGGGATCATATGTACCGTAGGCGAGTGGTTTGTTTTCTGCTCATGCTGCTGCAGGTGATCGGAGGGAGAATGACGGGATCAGCCACAGAGGGAGAGGGAAAAAGAGAGAGAAAGATCTAAAAAAAAAAAAAAAAAAAAAAAGCACATGCAAGAGAGGACCATAAAGAGAAAAGAAAGAAAAGTAAAGAAGACAGAGAGGGAATATAGTGTTGATCCCTCCAGTACTTGGAGAATCCACAGCAGACAGCAATGAAGCTGTTGTGGAGGCTTATGGAAAAACATCTTAATATCACACCGAATTCTTGTTGATATTGTTGCATGGCCATTTTCCTGTCACTGTTTTTACTGAATGCAGTTCACGAGCTATGTAGGTGAAAATCGCAGCCTCGTTCTTGATGCTGATTGGTCAGCTGCTTCTCCATCCAGCGTGTGGGGGATGTGGGCTGCGGAATCAGAGGTTTAGGAATCAGGCTTAGTTGTTTGAAGGACTGAAAAGTTTGACATTTGACTTGATGCCGGTGCTAAAGAAAAAGTCAGGCGGGGCTCAACAAAGTCAATAGGTTTCATTGTCTAGACAGTGTGAACGTCTGTCCCAAATTTTAAGGCCATTCAGTTTCAGTGGACTGACCGAGAGTGCCACTGCTACAGCCTGCTGGCAAGGATAAAAAAAAAAAAGACAACTGAAGAAGGAAGGGATGTTCAAATGTAAGGCTCATTGAAAGAGAGACAGACAGACAGAGAGAGAGAGAGAGAGAGAGAGAGAGAGAGAGAGAGAGGTGGATATATGGAGACAGACAGGTAACATACAGAGAAAGAGAGAGATAGAACAGCGAGAGGTCAGTCCAGATCAGATCCAACCCGCTGGCTAATGTCAAGGCCAGTTACAGTATATCCCTCTACAAACACACACACACACACACACCCACGCACTATATAGACAAACACACACCGTGTAGGAGCCTGAGGGTTATGCATTTAGCTTCACTGAATAAAATATTAAACAAAGTGGAGTCGCTCAGCGGAGAGAATCCAGCTTCGACGAAGAGTCACTGGAATCTAACAAAACACTCAACGACAAACTGGGATTTCAGAAACAGCTTCGGAGGAAGGGGGATTTTATCGATCATTTTTTTGTCATCATGTCAGATAACCCTCGCTCATTTTTCCTGCTCTCGCTTCAGCTAAAGGAGCGAGAGCAGCCTGTTAGCATTTAATGGATAAAGGAATGAGCACTAAATAAAAATGAATAACAAATTCTAGAAGATCAGTTTCCAGCACAACACAACAGGAACACTTTCTGCTGGGGAGGAGGTTTCAGTAAAGGTTTGTTTAAAATACAGGAACGTATGTCAGTTCTGTTGATTCAGTGCGATCAGCTAAACGCTAATAAGCATCAGTCCTGTGGAAGGAATCATTTAACACTTTAGTCAAGGTGGTTTTCTCTGAAAACGCCAACAAAGCACATTGAAAAGACGATAAATGAGAATCTGAGCTCAGTCCAGTCTCTTGGAGAAACATCTAGTGGACATGAGAGGAAGTGATGCTGAGCTGAGGTGACACTGCAGCTCTGAATTTAGCTTCCAGCCAGGATGCTGACTGCTTTGGTCCTTTTTACGTAAAGTGATGTTGTGTTACTACGTCATGTCATGTTATTACGTCATGTTACGTCATGTGATGCAGTGCCACATTGCATTATGTCATTTTGCTTTGTCATATCCTCATGTCAGGTTTCCAGCACCCACTGCCACGTCATGTCACATCATGTCACGCCACAAGATGTGTACAACATTTTTTTCTTGTCGTATCGTATCATGTTTTGTCACGTTATGACACGTTGTGTCACTTTGTCACATCACAATGAGTCATGTTAAATCTTATGTCACGTCACCTGTGTCCATGACATGTTATGTCATCATACGTCAGTTCTGTGTGCGTCATGAGCTTTGATTTGTGAGACATGTCACGAGACGCCTGACAAACAGCTGCACTCACTGGACTGCGGCATCATGGAGGTGTACACCTTGGGGTCAATGGTCCCCATGGGCGGTGGCAGAAGTGGGTTGGTGAAGCTTCGTAACGGGTGGGTGGGCCGCACGCAGGCTGTCGGGATGGTCCGACCGCTTCCCGCCTGGGCCTCCTCTGCGGCGGCGGCTGCAGCAGCAGCAGCAGGAGCACCTGGGACCGGGCCAACCCCAGGAACGTGCTCCACGGGCGGGCCGGAGGAGCCGGGGAGGAGGGGAGGGGGCTGCTGCGGTGGAGGCTGCTGCTGGAGGAGAGGATTGGTGGAGGTGTCTGCGGGCATCGCTGAAGAGGAGAGGGAGGAGGAGATGAGGGAAGGAGGAGGTGGTGGGAGGATGAAGAGAGATGAGAGATGTTAGGGAGGGATTGGAGGATGGGAAGAATTACAAAAAGGACAAAAGACAAAACATCCAGTTAGTCTGAATCACAGAGCCATTTATTTGTAGAAGAGACAGAAAACAAACAGAAAAGAAAACAAACTTCAAACATGTCAAATTCTGGAACAAAATCCTAAAGAGCGTCAGCATTTTCTTCATAGACAGTTTCAGCTTTGATGTAACACGCTGAAAAACTGCAGGAGGACAGCAGGACCGAACATTTGTTTCTGTCAGGAATGGTAATGTAAATATTGTCCTCACAGACCTTCTGCTGAGTGTTTGACTTCCTGTGGTCCTTCATGAGTGGGGTCTTTAAACCCCACTACAGAAGGACAGACACGTTTGTTCTTTGATTTTAGCTGTGTGTTCTCCCTCCATGACAGCAAAAACACTCATATTTTATCATTTCCACACTGAAGAGCTCATGGATCTTTAAAAGCTATTAAAAGTCAGCTGTAAATTTCAACAACTTATATTTTCCCAGAATTCCTTTTGCATCTTTACAGAGACACGTGAGAGAAAGAGGAAGGGCAAGAAGAAGAAGAAGGAAAAGAAGAGGAGCTTCCTGCTGCAGAAAAGAAATGTGACTGTGAGCAGAAACATGCCTCTGATGTGACAATAAAGATGAAACTCCCCGTGCAGCTACAGCCAGTGTGATCACAGAGAACATGGGAGAGTGAGGACAGCCGCTAATTTCACATAGAGGAAGATAGAAGAGGAAAAGCTGAGAGAAGGAGTGTGAGAGCCACTTGGAGACTAAGGGAACATGGAGGGGTGAGGTGAAAAGTGAAAGATGGGAGGGGAAAGAGAAGAGGGAGAGCGATTAAAGAGGAAGGAGTAAAAGATTTTTTAAGAGGGAAGGACAAAGGAACAATAACACAGAAAGTTTTGCAACTTTCTTGCAGGTCCTTCAGTGAAGGTCCAGTAAGCCGCTGTCGGTACACTCAGTGAGTGATTATTGTAACCATGACAACAGAGGTCTGCTGCGCTATTTCAGGAGACGCTCCTATGGGTCGTAACAAAGGGTAGCCATAAACAACGTCTACGGTCGTTCTTTAAGTTACTGCTCCTAACAACCATTACTGCAGCTTCCATGAAGACTGAAAATGATTTCAACCAGACGGAGACACCAGCCGCTACCGAGTGGTTAGAGCATAGTAAAATAACAGAATAATAAATCTGCCAGAATAACACAATGTCAAGCTGAATGAAGGGAGTGAAACAAAATGGGAATTGCCTTTATCAGGTTAAAGTGTGGAAAGGAAGGAAAAACTTTGGCCAGAGAAGGTCGCTGCTAATTTGGCTGTGTCTTACTGTATGTCGCACTGGTGTTCTTCTGATCTGAGCATATCACATATTACTCTGAGGATGTGTCTTAAGAGACACAGGTATTCGAAGGTATTTCTGCCCCCGGAGATGTTGAGTCTGGATCTGTGATTACAAGCCACTTACTGCCTCCATGACCCACTGCTGCAGTTATTATTATTATTATTATTTATTATTTTTCCAAAGCTCCTTCATAATTTGTCTCTTATTCACCCACACACACACACACACACGCACACACACACACAGTTACAACCTGCCATACTCATTGGGAACAATTGGGAATCAGTGTCCTGCTTAAGGACACTTCAACAAGTGGACAAGAGGAGTTTGAGTCCTGTGATTAGTGGACAACCTCCTCCACCCGCCGAGCCACAGCTGCTGCCCCTCTGCATTATATTCAGATCACTTTGAATTATCCAAACTCGTAATGAGTTGCTGATGTCTAACTTCGGAGTCTGAAGCTCTCTGACTGGGTGTTTCAGTCTGGGACATGTGATGGACCCACCTCTTCACTGTGCAATCAGAGGAGCTCACTGTTGTGTCTCACTGCTTGTGTGACTTTAAAGTTTATGTTATCTCCCTCATTAACAGCCTCTGTGTCTCTGTAATTATATCTGCCTCGCTCTATCACCGGCTGCCCCGCCCCGCCCCTCTGTCAACTCATAAGCGCGCGCGTGTGTGTGTGTGTGTGTGTGTGTGTGTGTGATTTGCCAGTAGTGATCAGCCCTCCCAGCGCGATGGCTAATTCAATGACTCTGAAGCTTCTCCCCATCTCTCTGCTGTTGTTAAATCATTGTTACAAGCCGACCAGGAATTAGCCAATTACTGAATTACTGCTCCCCACCACGTCGTTTAGCATTTAGCTCCGCTGCAAAACGAGGCTTAAATACAACGGGGGAGGGGGGGAGGGGGGGGGGGGGGGCGGTGGAGGGAGAGCTGTGAAGATTAAAATGCTGCAGTGTGAGCCCTGTTCTATTTATTAAGGATAAAGGTGGTATTATTATGTATACCATTGTTTCTATAATTAACAGTTGCAGTGGTCATGTAAGTCATATAAGTATTAATAATACCCATAATCACAGTATTAATAGCATATCAATAGTAGCAGTTAGTTGGGGTGTTCCCATTATTTCTAGTGGTATTTCTAGTTAGGTTAAGTGCTATTGGCTGTGTGACTGAGAGATCAATTTTAATGTTGGAAATGAAATAGCTTATAAGATGAAAATATGTCTGACCCATTAAACACTGTCTCTAGAAATGTTGCCGTGGGCTGCTGATGTGTCAACTTCCCCAAATCCTCCAGAGAACAGGACAGGAGTCTCTGACATGACCTGCACTCTGATACGGTCCAGGTCCAACAGTTTGCAGGTCCATCATAGTGGTGGATGAAGCCTGTCGCTCCACAAACTAATGAAGTGAGCTAATGATGTGCTCCTTGGCCTTAGAGGAAGTGCTGTAGCAGGTGGGTGGGTAGGTGGCAGACTAGTTATTATTATTCAAACATGCTAACATCAGGCTACTGCAGAGTCTTTCTACCACAGTTTTTGTTGCTTGTTGGCCTTGCACTGCAGCTTCCTGTATGCTAATGACCGGCAGTACCTGGAGTGTTTCCTTTGTCTCTGCAGTAACATCAGAAGTATTAGCAGCAGTAGTGTTGCAGTACCTGGTGTGTATCCTCTGTCCACGGTCAGGCTGGGGAAAGGCATCGGTCTCAGGCTGAACTTGTTGTGCGTGAAGCTGCAGGACGGTGACGGCAGAATACCAGGATACTGAGAGGAGTCCAGAGCTGGGACTGGGATGGCGCTGACCACGGCTGAAACACACAGACAGAAAACAGTCAGAAAACCGGTCAGCACAATGACACTGACACAACAGAAAGAGATGGAAGGGAAGAAAATGAAAAGGAAATGTAATTTTATATCCAATCTATTTCATGATCTTCTAGAAAACCAAGCTAGAAGAATAAAAATTTAGTGAGATCAGTAAAAATAATAAAAAAAAAAGAAAAAAATTATATAGGATCATATAATAAAAGTCACTGAGTCTTGCAGCATTGCCCACAGTGGCCTGATATACCCAGAAATATGACTGGGAGATATATCTCAGTATAAGCAGGACAGTGAGGAGGAATTTTTTTTTTTTATCTTCTTTCAGAACAAATAGCACCTATCACCCGACCCTAATAAACCAGTGAACACAGCAGAGTTTGCAGCAGTCAGTAAAGCAGTCGGTCAGAGCGGAGAGCTAAACAGAGAGGAGGAGAAACAGTCTGCAAAGCAGTCAGAGCAGAGAGAGTTCATATTGTGACCTTGAGAGAAAACTGCAGGGAGTCAAGCTCACTGAGACTGATTACACTGCCTCAGGTACACAATGCACACACACACACACACACACACACACATACACACACACACACACACACACACACACTTTCTCTTCAAGCCTGTTTGGAAGATAAGAGGCAACCCCCCCCCCCCCCCCACCCCGTGTGTGTGTGTGTGCGCGCATCCCATTTGTGCGGTTTGTGAGTCTCTGTCTCGTTTTTAATGCACTTCCTGTCACGCTAGAACTGTGTTCACAATTGTGTTTATTAATGTTGATGTATATTTATGAAATGTTTCAAGATAAATATATATATATTTTTAAAGTAAACACTTGCAAACGTGTCTATTCCTGCTGCAGCTATAAGATTTCCCACCTCACGCTGAAATAAAGTGAAGTGAGTCTGCTGTGAACAAATGATGAATATAATATTGCAAACTGTTTTCAGCTATGTCATATTTCTCAACAAGTGGTGGATTGAAGATGATAGAAAATAAATACGGTTATCGAGAGATGTTTGTCTCGTTTAAGTTGGTCACTAAAATAATTCTTTGGCTTATCAAAGGAACAGCTTGACACTTTGGAAAATAAGCTTCTTTGCTTTCTGGCTGAGAGTTAGGTGAGAAAATCAATACTATACTTATGTTTGCACAGCTAAATGTGAAGCTAGAGCCAGCAGCTGATTAGCTTAGCTGGTCACTTTAAAGCTATATCTCTAAACATTTGTATACATTTTTTAATCTGAGAAAGGCCGTAATGTAAAAAACAACAATGTGTGATGTTATGGAGAGTTACGGGCTGGATCTGTGTCTTAGCCGGGCGAGGAACACATGAGGCATCAGTGCTTTACCAGTGTCACGCTGGATGTGTTCAGCCATCGCACTGATGTGTAAAAATACATTCTGAGAGACAGTTACGTGCACACATGCTGCTGAAGATGGTTTTCATACCAATGTTTTGCATGTGTTATTTCTTTCACTCATTATTTCTCATGTTCTCTCACATGAGATGTAATGATGAGTGTGGTGTCTCCATCATGTTTTCTTTCTTTCTTTCTTTCTTTCTTTCTTTTTATCCTGCCTCCACACTGTCTGAATGTTTTTACATAACGCACGGGTCAATAAAGCTTCTTCAAATTCATTCTAACTGACTGGCTGAAAAGAGGATGACAGAGGGGGAGGTGGAGTTTTCTTCTGCCTCCAGCTTTCTCTCTTTTTTTTTAACCATGAGGTCTGGTTCTACTAAACCTTGATCAATACCAGCATTGATTGCAAAGTATTGATAATTGCAAGGCTGTGATCAGCAGCTTTAGGAGGTGTGTGTTTGTGTGTGTGTGTGTGTTATTTACTGTATTTGTGCTGTGATCATTTAAAGAGAAGCAGGGTTTGATTACAACAGCGAAACGACCAGAGATGAGCAAGTCTGATCAATGCTGCTATTGATTAAGAACATTGATGACTTTGGTGCAGTGAGGCAGCGAACTACAGGTTAATGGAAGTTTGTGGGCCTGTGTGTGTGTGTGTGTATGTGAGAGAGAAAAAAAAAGCAAGGAGAGATAGGAAAAGAGAACATGGCTTTGAATGAGCTGAAAGAAAAAGCAAGAAGAGCTTTTTCCAACCATCAAAAGAAAAAATTCCGATTGACGTTCCAGTTAGGTTCTGGCTCAAAATTCTGAATTTAGTAATAGAATTTAGTAATAAAAACACTATATGATGGTGTAGTGCGGGGTCCATTAACCAGCCAACACCTCTCAAAATGGGAAAAGCATCCGCTGAAAGCCCTGCTGTGCAAAAACATACTTAAAAGGTCACAGACACACAGTCAATAATACATGCAAGGCCAAACTTGGCCGATAACCTTTAATAATTACAATTCAAAAGCGAACCATCAAATTTTATAAACACCTCCATTCTAGTGACCCTCACGCCTACCAGTACAAGGCCCTTCAGAGCCAAGAGCGGAACAAAGATAAGAGTCTCCTCTGCCAGATGGTCCTCAAGCTCTGCCCACACACACACACACACACGCACACACACACACCAGAGCTTCAGGACAGACAGCAAACAATCTGGCCATACCAAAAAAAAAAAAAAAAGAAAATATACCAAGTATTGGAATGAATACACACAAGTCACAAAGTCACAAAGTAAATTAGAAGTACTATAATTTACTTTACCCTAAAGATGATGAGTACATGATGGTAGAAAAAGGAAAACGTTGACAATGTACAGTGGACACAGCCTGTTCATAGACACATTGAGGAGGCCACACTTCTTAATATATTGTTTTAAAAAAAATATGAGGATTTTGTTCTTTAAAAAACAACAAAAGTTGTGGACAACTTTTCTGTCCTGTATGGTCGTGAGTTGAATTAAATGTAATTGTTATTGTCTTTTATCATATATCATATCTAATATCATAGTTGATGCCAATCATCTGTAAATGTTAATAATTTTCTGTCCTGCTTTGGCAATATAGGTTCCTGACCTGTGATGCAAATAAAGCTTATTTGAATCTGAATTTAAGAGACAAAGGGAAAGAGATTCCAAAGACAGAGGGAGACAGAAACAAAGACAGGTTAATAAATTTGAGTTTTTAAGGGACCTAGATAAATTTAACAAGAGATAAAAATGGCAAAAGAGAATATGACATCGGGAAGAGACAAAGAGAAAGACAGAGTGTATAAATAAAATAGGGAACAAAAGAAGAGGCAGAAGTACAAAAACAGACTTAAGAAAGACAAATGGTAAAAAGAAAAGAGATAATAGAGAGGACGATAGCAAGAAAAAACAGAGAAACTGAGATAAAGCAGTGAAAATGGATAATAGCTTGATCAAAAGAAAAACAAAACAGAAATGATATGAAAAGCACAAGCAGACTGAGATGAAATTGAAACAAACCGATAGGAAGAGAGACACGGTGAGGAGGAAACCAGACAGGAGACACAAAGAGATAAAAACAGAAGGTAGATAAAGAGATCAGAAGGTCTGTCGTCTGCAGAGCAGAGATGTGGCAGCAGGATAAAAAAAAAAAGTGAAGAAGCCTCAAGCTGTTTCAGAGGAAACAAAGAAAATGAGACAGAAACAAAGAGAAAGCGCAGACCCTGCAGGAATTTCAAAATTGCATTTTTAACTAATCCTACATTATCTGTAAGAGGTTGCAGTTCTGTCAAATTCACACAAAAGTCACATCAGAATCTCTCTTCTCCAATTACGGAGGGTTTCACGATAGAAATGCAGTCAACTATTGATTGTTTAGATTTGTCCATTAGCTGTCTCTAATTTTTGGTAAAAAACGTCATCTATAAAAAGGATGAACCTCAAAGGTCTCTAAATTCAAGTCAGAATTGTTGTTATATTATGTTATAATTTAAAGATCATTTAATTAAGTTAATTTAAAAACCAGAATTAAAAATGATTAAAATTGAAAGAAACATGATTAAGAAAAAGTAGAAGGTCGTCTGCATATAGTAGACTTCACAGCCTTTACCATTTTTTTTCTTATCTGCTGTGCCTCCCAACAATTTTGTGTTTACTGTGTTTACTACACATGTCTCATGACTATTGCAGTGTCCATTTTGTTGGATTTATCAGTGAAGCAGGAATGGCTTTAGTCGCTGTACAATACCTTCTGAGATTTCAAATTTCAGTATAGCAAAGAAGAAATTCTGAAAGCAACAAAGGCACACAGCCAGAGCTCAGGTGGAAGGAAATATGAGGGAGGAGAGAAGACAGAATGAAGAAGTCCTCTGGGCCAAACGTCCACAAAAAGATGAAATAAAATCTAAGTTCTATTATGTAAAAGATAAAATAAAACTTAAACTGATGGAAAAATAGACTAGAATAGAGCACAGGTCTGTGTAATGGCAGAAGAAGCCTGAAGGGTTTTCCTGTTTTATTGTGACCCACATATCACACACACATTTATGTAAAAAACACAGGAGTGAATGTCACGTGGCAAGGAAAAAAAAAAAAAGAGCAGTCATCCACTGACTCACACTCTCCAGAAATAACCACAACGTTGTAACCTGATTGTTACTGTTCAGTGCAGCAGCTTCAGCTTGTTACAGCTGTAGTAAACAACAACAACAACAACACGAGTGAAAAAGAATAAAATACAAGAGAAGGGAGGACAAAAAAGACAGGAAGATAGACTGAGAGCAGGAGCAGGGTAGTTACAATATGAAACTTTCAGCTGAGAGTGAAGTGACTGAACACACACACACACACACAGTCTACAGAGAGAGAGAGAGCAGTAATTAGATGATCTGCTTCTGCATAAAGCTGTTCATGGCTGACTGTCACGTGGTGTCACTGAGACTGCAGATGCTCCACATCAGTCTGCTGGTGCACTGAAGCAGGTTTATACAAAGAGGCGGATCTGACAACTACAACCACCATGAACTCCAC
The DNA here is from genome assembly GCF_017976425.1 of Toxotes jaculatrix. NCBI lineage: Eukaryota > Metazoa > Chordata > Actinopteri > Toxotidae > Toxotes > Toxotes jaculatrix. Next base: position 6,129,833 of record NC_054409.1, on the reverse strand, counting down.
CCACAGTGTGTCAGAACACACAGGAGGCGTCAAAGAGATGAAGGAAGTGTGACAGAACTGGTGTTGGGGTGATCATGTGACTGTAAAACATACCAGGGGAACGATGGAGCCGAGGAGGGTGATGTTGACTAAACAGTGCTACAGGAGCAAGTGAGGTTTGACAGAGTCCACAGGGGACATACAGACAGGAGACAGAGAGACACTGACAGGAGAGAGATGTAGTTAAAAGGTGGGTGATGGAAATGACAGGAGTGTGACAGCATTGAAGACTTGTGTGATGGAGATGCTGGGGGGACATGATGGAGCTGAGAGGGTGGCTTAATTGATCCTGATTTGTTCAACTTAGATCAAGTTATCTTGAATTACAATGCACTCTTATTTTGAAAAGGCAACAAGAGAAGAGAGGTGAAACGGTGATGATCATGTGACTGCGGTTTGATGAGGCAGACATGATGGAATGCTTGGTGCGTATTTTATCATATATAGGTGAGCTGAGACTTCATGTATGGTGTTTACCCTTAAAGCTCTAGGTCATGAGCTGGTTCACTGTGAATGAGCCTGCACCTTCATAGGTTTGGGGCTAAGGACTTGTTGCTATGTCAACAGCTGCAGATAAATTTCAATCCAGATTTGACAGAGAAAAAGGCCCTGATGTGTGTGTAATGAAAAACAGGAGCGCGGTGATAGAAGAGAAGAGGGCGTTGAGACGACTGACCTTAAGCCGTGCGACGGAACAGGACGGGAGTGTGATGAGAATTACTCCGGCTGTTTCGGAGCCAATTTAAAAACATATTCTCCAGTCCCTTCGTGGTACTCACTGCTGATGTTGGGCAAACCACAGTCCTGCTCATTTTCAGGTGGAAAATAAGCAATGGACCAGGAATCAGTGCTGCTGCATGATCTCAACTGAAATATCTGTGAAGTTTGATTGTTGCTCTAAAACACGGCAGGAGTCTAAATACCCCTAAAGCCAAAAATGACAACAAGACACCGTAGATTTCCTTCAAACAGGAAAAAAATCTAATGTTCTGATATGAACAGCACTTCTCTGGCAGACTGCAGTATTTCATTATACTCCAGCTGGTACAGAGAAGACCAATTAGTATGTTGGTAGCGTTAATTATTTAGTCTTAGTCCTGAGATCAAAAATAGGTGATCATGTTAGTTTTAGTCACATGTCTCCCTTTTTTATTTTTTGTCGATTTTATGTCGACTGAAACTCTGAAGTTCGAGTCTAATCTTAGTTAAAAAAAAGTCAGTGAAAACAGTTGATATTTAAGTCTTTTTTTAGCCATCAGAAGAATAGTTGAACATTTTAATCTGTGGGGTCCAGAATGAATGATGAGAATGAACATTTCAGAACGTTTCATTTCAAACTTCACCAAACGGCTTTCAAGTAAGATTTTAACCAACTGATTTTAGCCTAAAAGAAAATGAATATTAAAGTAAAGCCCAAAATAACAGGTCGTATAACTGAGAATGCAGCCTGTAGAGACGGTGTCTGGTCTGATCTTATTAATTTCAGCAACACATCCGGACATGAAAGAGGATAAAAACAATGAAGCAAATCCAATGCAATCCAACTTGTGCAGGGTGAGTCAGTCACTGCTATGATCTGAACTCGCTGTTTGCTAACACAAACCCTGAGAATTCAGAGAAATAACACTGTACGCTCAAAAAGAAACTCTGTGCAACAGCCCTGCAACAACTCTGACTCTTCTAATGTTCAGTTTTGTTAGGACTGTGGTTTTGTAGGCCTTAGTGGAGGTGTTGCACTAACCTGTGTTATACAGGCAGTGTTTGTAACCTGCCAAACCTCTTTGCAAACACGACATTAGCAGTTGGCTCAGTATGCTTTAAGAGTAACATTCATTTATTTAAAACAGGTTATTTAACATGAGGTCAACCACATAGTTTATGTCCCTAAATCTAACAAAACTGCAACTTTAACCATGTTTACTGTTGTTACCATATCGATGATGGTTCAGTACATCTCCCACTGGTACGCCCCTACAGGTTCTATCATGGTTACCATGACGACCAATGTCTGGTACGCCTGCTGCTAATAGGTCACGTCCAAAGGTAGGGAAATGTGACCTACGTGGTCGTTCAAGTGGGAGGACTTGTTGAACAGAAATGTATAATGTGAGCATTTGGATCATATCATTGTCTTCTTTCATTAAAAATACAGAGATTTCATTAAAATTCTTGAATGTGTGAATGTGTGTTGTGTGGACTTCACAGGGTTGTGTGTTACTGTGTGTGTTCAGCAGCCAGCTGTCCCTGCACTGATGTTTATATGTTTTTATATGTTAGACGTTGACAGAGCAGGCGACTGTACAACACTGACTTCAGTGGATCACATTTGGTGAATGATCTACATTCACAGGTGTTTTTCCTGAAGGTGAACAGACATTAACAAAGTGCTCACTTCAGTCTGATTTAAAACCTCAGCTGAGTGAACATCGCTCAGGCTGAACGATCGGCATATATATATATACATATATATGAATTCGTTCACACACCGTGAATTGAAATGTAATGAGGGTTTAGAGTAACACTCTCTCTTCCATCTCTCTTTCTCTCACCCCCTCTCTCCCTCTGTCTTTCCCCGGCTCGTCCTCCTCTCCTCATTCGCTCACCCCTTAGATCTCCTCCCTCTCCCCTCTGTCCTCTGAGTCAGTCTGAAGGAACATACAGGCTAATTATCTGTGCGAGAAAGTGTGTGTGTGAGTGTGTAATTTCCAGCGGGTGCGTATGCGTCCTCTCTTCCCTCGACTTCTCTTCTGTCTTTGCTTGAAAGACTTTTTACATCCCACCTCCTCCCAGAGAAAGACGGAAAGGAGGAGAGAGATAAAACCGCCATCCGCCATCATCGACACCCTGAGACGTCCCACTTTGCAGCGCGGCAGCGTTGTTAGGACTCACAGAGCATAACGTACACATTCACTTAATGTCCTGTGGACTTATTTAAGGCACAAAGGCATCCTGAAAGGAAAAGTTCAACACTTTGGGAATCACTTTGCTTTCATGCTGAGAAATGAATGAGGAGATCAATACCACTCTTATGTGTGAACGTCTAGTGGTTAGCTTAGCTTAGCACAAATACAGAAAAACCGATAGAAACAGCAAGCCAGGCTCTGTAAATAAATCCACCAGCATGTCAATTTACAGGAAATTTTTTTAGTCAGAAAATGTAAATAAACACACACAGGGTTGTGTTACTTACGTGTGTTGCTTGGCTGTGAGTCCATAGGAATCATCATTTTGCCCCGTGTCCCCCTCCTGGCAGCCAGGGAGCGCTCCAGAGTGGAGATACTGCTGGAGGCCTCGTCTCCATCAGCTCCTGCAACATCGAAACCCTCAAATACTAAAACGCGCCACGATATGAAACATTTAGAATTCACATTTGTTCTGGTTGTCAAAAGAGAATTTAATAAATGACTGCTTTCTACTGCGAAAATTATTTATACATTTTTACTTTATACATTTGTTTTTTTAATTGATGATGAATCAGGCTTAATCACAGACCTAATTTAATCAAGACTGTGAATGCAGTGAAATCAGTTAGTGCCACAGAAAATGAAGAAAAGAATGAAGAAGCATTTACTGAGCTGTAAATTATAAATGACATTTTTAATTTTTGTGTTCCAAACAATGTGGAGAGATTTTGATGTCGCCAGGCAACATAGAGATGAGCCCTTATGTAAAATGGATGACCCAAAACATTTCCGAGTTTAAAAACAAAGCAAAAAAAAAAAAAACATTTGTTTGTTTTTTATGAAAATTTAGGAGGTCTATTGTAGTGTGTGAAGTAAACATCATACAATAAAACAGTGTTAAAAGTGAATAAAATTAAGTTCCAGAGTACCCGAGTGGCTGCTCTTGCTGCCGATCTGGCTCTCTGATTGGCTGTGTGCGACCTGGGGGAGGTCCTGGCATGACTGGATGGGCGAATCATGTCCGGACGGGGCGACGCTGGGAGCTTTCTCCATGTTCTTCATCTCCATTTCCTCGTGATGGATCCAGAGGTCAGGAGGTCGCAGGTCCTTCTGGCTGCCCTTCCTCTTACTAGCGCTGTGGCTCGCTCTCTTCCTGCACAGAGGACGAGAGACACACAGGTAAGGACGTCAGCGGGCAGGTAGGAAAGCAGGTCAGTCTCAGTGACTAATGTTAGTGGACATCACACCAGACCCGCGAGCAGACTGCTATTACAGTCACGTTGCTAGGCAACCCTTCAAGTCCCCGGCAGAGTGTGAATACTGCTGTTCGTCAGTAAATGTGCATCCATCACAAAACCATTTACCTCGCTCATTTATTCTACAGTTCGCACAGACACAAAGAGGACAGTGATAAAAACACAGAGACAGAGAGACGAGGAGGACAGGGACTGTGAAACCTTCAGATGGTTTCCTCGGCTTCTGCTCTGCACTGAAACCTGATGAAGTAAAATAATACCCAGTGAAACCTGTTAGACTGGATTAAAGTGATTCTGACTGGATCTCATGAACTGGATTACAACATAATGCCAACTGAACAGTCATGAACCGGATTATAAACTAATTTTGACTGAAGATTTTTCTGAACCCTGACCCCATGTTAACACTATTTATGGTTGCCATTTTTACTACAATACGCATTCAGTTGATTTGTATGTAATTACTCTACATAGCAGTTATGATATCAGCCTCTCTTTACTCTTTACTTTTATTGTGCCTACCACAGGAAAGGCAAAGTATTTTTCACTGAGGTTGCTGACCACTATCAGTTTTCAACATCTTCAAAAGAAGACATGGTCATTTTTAACATTTTTTTTTGTCAGCAGGTTATTTTTAATGGGAAAAGAAGGAGCAGCTGAGGTGATCTGTTGGAAGGACAGGCTGTACACTTCAGCTCCACAGCAAGCTAATCAGGTTTTACTGTGTCCTGCTGTTGAGTGGAAAGCTACTCACATCGCGTGCAGCTTGAAATCAGGTTGTCATCCAAATTCTTATTTAGTGAATGGCATTAAAAAGGAAGGAAACTTATCCAGGTTTGGGGAAAATGGGATTAATATTCATCTGAGATTCAATTTCAAAGAAAAAACAAAAGAACATGGACAGCTCATTTACAATCTGCCTTGTTTCCCTAACAGCTGTTTACTGCCTTCACACACATGAACGAAACATCTTACTTTCTCTGCTGGGCGGAGGAGCGCCGGGTGCAGATGAGAGCCACGATGACGACCACGACCACGGTGACGGCTCCCACGGAAACCACTATGATGACCAGGAGGTTACTGTTCTTCTGAGGTGTGGCGCTGCCATGAGGTGGACGCATCTGACCAATGGGAGACTCTGAAATGCAAAAGACAACCGGAGGCTAGAAAGTATAAAGAAACAAAACATGGAACAAAGGTGGATATTCTCAGAGCTGTGGTTTGATTCCTGAAAACAGTTTTGTTTTTGTTTTTTTGGAAATAAGACCCTAAGGATTAAGGAAGTGTATGGTTGCCAATATTAAAATAAAAATGTAAGTTTTAATTTTTCTGTGCACAATGTTTTCAATTCAATTTTCACATTTGAAAAATTCATAAATACCTTTGCCAAATAAAAAGAAAAATTTCCAGTGCATTCCTCAACACAACACTGCCATAATCAGACTGAACTCGACTGTGCAATGGACTTCTCATCTATTTTCATGTTAAAAGTCAAGTAGACTTTTAATGGAAAGGCCAGTTTGAAATTCATTTTCAAATAATAAATAACATAAAAAACAACCGAGTTCCCCTCTCATCGTGGCAGCATTATGCTTAGGAGTACAGGAAAAGAAACATGTTTTGTTAGTTTAATAAATAAAGTTTTCATTTTGATTTTAAGTTCCAGTGTTAAGTTTTAATTTGGATATTGGCAGTAACTATGCAGTTAAATTAAAAATGACATCACACACACACACACACACACACACACACACACACTCAAAGAAAACGATATTTCAGTTTTATTTAAGCATTTCACTTGAATATTGGCAGCCATAGACGCCCATGTTGCACATGTGCTGCAGATAATTTCCTGCCATGTTAATTGTTATGACATTTTGACTTAACATTTCAGTTAATTATTTTCTGTTTATCTAAACTAATGTTTTTGCATTTTGAAATGCTGAAAGGCAGAAAGCAACTGAACCACAAATATATGCTAATTAAGACATTTAATCTCTGTGATCCATCTCACTAATACAATCAGCCCATGTGCAAAATAAATACACTCATTCAGACAGTTTCAGCAAAGACACACAGCTACAAAATAAAAGCCTGCAGAATGCAGAAGAATCTCTGGAACTGAACACAAAGCTGCTGCTGCTGCTGCTGCTTTACCAATCAATACACAGTGTGTGAGTGTGTGTGTGTGTGTGTGTGTGTGTGTGTGTGTATGACAGATGTAAAGGGAGGAAGGGGAATTGATGACATGCTCTGTCATTCATTAACTCGACCTTGGAGCGCAGGGAGAGAGAAAATAGGAAACACTGAAGGAGCATGAAGTCTGGATGGAGAGGAGAGGGAAGTGTGTTAATGTAGAGAGAGAGAGGAGGAGAGAGGAGGAAGAGAGAAAAGCCGGAGTGGTGGGAAAAGAGAGAAAAAGATGATAGAGAGGGGTAAGAGACACAGAAACGGGGGCCGAACGGAGAGGAGAGAGGCGGGAGGAGATGCAGGTGGAAAGATTAAGAAAAATGCATGAGACAGTCGGTGAGAGGCACTTTACCTCTTTCACCCTTCCTCCCTTCCTCCCTCTCTCTCTCTCTCTCTCTCTCTCTCTCTACATTCGGTCGTCACTCTCAATGAAAACCACAATCCATCACAGCTTCCAGCTGCAGCAGAGACCACAATATTACTCACTTTTCTTTTTGTTTCTTTCTGTTTTGTTTTGTTTTTTTTTTTGAAGTTAGATTTCATCATCGTTCTCTCTTAAAGCTTTTTCCCTTTCTCAAAACAAGTTTTTTTCATTTAATTTCAAACTGTTATTGGACCATTTGCTGACGCTTCTTCCTAGTATCAAGGTTTTGCTTGAACAAAGGTCATGGGGGTCATAGAAATCAGAAGGGTTTAACCTCTGAGACCGCAACAACAACAACAAAAAAAAACATCTTTACTAAAAACAGAACTGTGCTTTACTTTTGTATATAACCCCAGGGAACCTTTTTTAAGCCCTGAGCACTGTCTGCAGGTATCATTTTAGGTTTCACGCAGCCCCAACAGCTTCCAATAGTAAGACAGGGCAGTCTGTATCTAACCTGAGTGGCAAAACCTAGGGCAAAAAATATCTGTAAAGCACTGGCTGCACCACCCGCAGCAGTTCATTAAGCTTGTTCCTTTGAAGGCTCTGTAAAAACTGAACTCAGATGAGTGCATCAACATCTATCGACTCAGATCTTCTCCCATGTGGTCTGCAGTGGCAGGACAGCGAGAGAACACAGTCCTGGGAAACTTGAGTAAGAAAATCAATCTGAAACTATAAAAGTTAAAGTAAGGGGGTCAAAAACAGGATTTTGGAAAGTGATGGGGACATGACCCCCCCCCCCCCCCCCCCCCAACCCCGGTGGAAATTACACCCTTAAATCTATATGTCACATTTTAGTTAGTAAGTTATTTGGCTAGAAGGTTAAGAAACAACTTTCATGCTTAAGTTTTAACTTCAAGACAGAGACAGCATCCATCGATGAAGACGCCAACGTTGAAAGATCTGGAAAAAGTTAATAAAGGGACACAGATTTCAGAGGCAGAGAAATTATTTAGTCTTTTAATGACTTGTACTTAGAATAGTGAGCTAGCTTCTTCTTATAGCTGAAGACCCATAGCAGGTGGTGTGTGACGTAGTGTGTTAGAGCATTACAGGCTTCTCGAGGGAGATCGTACCCGCTCAGCCGACGTTACATAGTGCAAGAGAAGCCATTCAGAGCGTGGAGTGGGGGTGAAAGAGGCGCCATATTACAGGTCAGTGTAACATCAAAATAATTTTGAAGCTGTAATTTTTAAGGTAAAATAGTTGCATGATGTTGCTTTAAATCCAATTTAAATCAATTTAAATCTATTATCCAGCTTGAGGTCATCCATCCAGAGATCGTTTTCATTTTCAGATTCCTCAGCCTCTCTCTCTCGCTCTCCCTCCCTTACTGCTTTAAAGGAGGATGAGAGGAGCTCATGTGATTGGTGATCACTGATGCTTGCCCCGACTCCACCTGCTGATTCTGTAATTCCTCCCACCAATAATCTATTCAGCTTCTCTTCCACGTTGTCCCAAGATGCATCTGGTTTGAGCCTGGTTTGATCCTGGTTTGAGTCTGGTTTGAGTCTGGTTTGCCCTTGTAGTCACAAAAATGTCTGTGTATAAAAGTAACCACAAGTAATAAACGATGACATTTGTTTTTGTTCAAATGTGAGGCTCTTCTTGTAAGGTTAGATGCCATACAGAGAGGAAAAAGTCTGTTATACCTTTTAAACTACCTAAGTGAAGCTTCAGGGGAATATGAGGGTTCAAGATGTTAATGTGTTCCATTAAAAACTCTTTTGTACCACAGTTTCTGTTGCTTAGAGCTGAGATATTTTTAACTTTAATTGCTTTGTGCTCTGAGCGGTGTGATGCTCTCAGACCTGTCAAAAGCCAACATTACTTTCTCTGGAGAAAATGAGGAGAAAGTGAAGAAACTTTAGAGCTTCAGCAGCTAGACTGTACTACACCTGGACCTCCAGCCTGCTCAGACACTGTCACTGGATCAGAACGACGGGGCCGCTTCAGATCACAATGAGAACGGACTGTAAACATAGAGACCTACAGAGCTGTGACCTCCTGGGAAGATTCAGAGGTGAATCTTCTCTGAAGGTCGTTTTTCAAGCGACAGGAAGCTCTGCGACATAAAAGGCCGACACCGCGTTAAAAATGAAATACTGTTGAGCTGATGAACGAGGCTTCGTCCTCGCTGACCCGCCATAAAGCCAGAGGAGGCCGGAGGTCAGAGGGGGCAGATTTATGACCGCCTCCGGCAGCAGCAACAGTGTCGACAAAACGTTAAGTCCATCTTCAGTCTCACACACACACACACACACACGCACTTCACTGTCCTCCAGTGAGACACTGAATCACTGCCAGCTACAGACCGTGACCTCTGACCTCTTCTGTGGAGGAGGGGGTAACTGAATAGGTTTTCTTTAAACAGAAATAAGAGGAGACAGTTACGGTTAAGACCATGATTTGTAGGCTATTAGCGATGGCTTTAGCTTTAGCAGTAATTTCAGTGTTATTAATAGTAGCATTATTAGTATTAGCATAGTATATAGCAGAGTATTTCCATTAATATAAGTCTTGTTGGCATTAATAGTAGCACTGTCTTAAGAATTATCATTAGCATTAACATTAGCATGTATATTAAGATTAATATAACCACTTGAACAGTTATTCACCTTGATATTAGCTTTAACTTAAATATTAGTTTCTGTGTTATTAATAGAAATAGCCAAGCATTATTATGAGCATATTTCCCTTAGAAAGTAAGGGAGAATGGGGTTGAGTCTGTATCTAGGTAACCATAAACAAAAGTGATCATGTGACCACAAATTAAGGAAGTATAATTCACATTACTCAGTCCATCATGGGCTCAAACTAATGGAGAGGGTGCTAAGAAAGCCAGAGCAATGATTTTTATCAAGCCAGGTGAATTCATCATGTTAACAAGTTACCAGTTATAATTTTAGCTGGTCAACTGACAGTCAGTCGCAAAGCAAGGTCATATAGCATATCTGTGGATCTGAGCCACCATGTGAAACAGCAAAATGGAGGTTGTGGCCAGGGATGTTGGGGCAAGTTGAGTCAGTGGCTCAATTTACCCCCAAAAGTTTTAATAGGCTACACATTTAAACTGTATCCTGGGTATTAGTGTTATTTTCTGATATTCTACAGAAAAAATCAAGATGGCAGGGAAGTACAAAAGAATAATCTGATGATCTAAAGAGAGCAGCCAGGCGAGTGTCAGAGGGGAGGTCCACTCAGTCTGTGACAAAGCACCACAAGATAGAGTGACACTGAAGAAGTGTATCAATTAAACAAGTAAAGGAGAAGTTCCCAGAAGAGGTCATGCCAGACTAGAAAGTGCTCATCAGTCTGGTGTTGTTTAGATTTATGATGATTTCACCAAGGCTGTGAATGGTTTGAGCACTTCAGAAAGCGTCACCATCTATCACGCTGAACCCCAGAGGCAACATCAGCGACAAGAACCACTGGCTTCAGTGGTCAGGATGTTGGATAATTCTTCAGTGATCTGGCATCTGTGATGGAGCAGTTTGATTCAGATGAGCTAACTATGAGTACAGTTCTGAATCTGTGAAATAAAGCAATGTGCATCTGAATGAATATGTTTTACATCAAATCAAAATTCCCTCCACCGATGATGTACATCATGGATGAGACAGATGTCACAAACGGTCCAGTCGCTTGAAGAAACTGTGACAGAGAGGGCCAAGAAACAAGTTCTCTCTGTGACGTTGGCTGAAAGAGGGGAGCTTATAACACTAATGTGTTCTGTCAGTGCAACAAGGCAATCCTATTCCACCTCTGTTCATTTTTCCATGTGCACGAGACAAGGATCGCTTGCTCAGAGGAGAGCCCATGAGTTCAGCTGGTTGCTCAATAAAGTGTGGATGGACAAATGAAGATGTCTTTACACGCTACCTAGAATGCTTCATCAACCACACCCACAGCTGAAAAGAGAATCCTGCTTTGCTTCTTCTTGACAAAAACAAATCTCACGCCTCCCTCAAAGCTATAGAAACCGCAAAGGATAATGGAATTGTATCACTCTCCCGACCACCTCATACATCTCACTGCCTCCAGCCCTTGGATAAAACTGTCTTTGGGCCCCTGAAAAGATTATACAACCGAGCAATGGCTGCTTGGATGCGATCTAACCCTGGAAAGACAGCCACCATTTATGATGTCCCAGGGCTGGTGAATGATGCGTTTGTGGTAGCGATGACACCCAGAAACATCTTGTTTGGCTTCAGATCCACACATATCTGTCCATTTCATCCAGACATAGTCCCCCGATGATGTGTCTGAGCCATCTGCAGCCAAAGACAGACCCGATCCTGAGCAATCTGCAGCTGCTGAGACATCTGAGACAAACTTGCAGAAAAAGAAAGCAGCTCATAGGATAGCGACACGACTCTTTGTCCTAAATGACTGCACAGATGACGAAAGAATCGAGTGATGATGATTTGACAACCTTCACTGTAGGTGATTTCGTTGTGGTCATATTTGCTAATACAGCTAAATTCAAAATGAACCACTGCATGGAGTTACCTGAGAAAGTCTTCGAGAAAGTTTTACCTCGAGGATGAGCTCAAGGCAAAATTCTCGAAGAGAGGCAGAGTGTGCCCTGTGCTCGACAAGCCTGAAACTTTCACATTCAAATCGATGGATGAAGAAAACTTTCCAAACAAGGATGTTGTGAAAAAGCTGCCAGGAGCAATCACAGATGGTGGAACAGCTAAACGGCAAAACAGCTTGCTCGTCCATGTTCTCTGGAAAAGTGGACGACTGTGGACTAAATCTCAGAAGCTGGGGCACACAGAACGTGTTCGGCCATCGTCACTGATAATATGTGAGAGTAAAGGAAAATAAATCATATAGAACAAATAATTGCTATCTATATTAGACATGCTGTCATATAAAGAAGCATAGTGTCGTGCTTTAATAAGAATAATTCATCCTCAGATTCGTGCTATTAAAGTTTGATACTAGTACAATTGTATTTTTGTATTATTAAAAACTTTGCCCAGTTACTGTCCTACATCAAATTATTCTCAACAATGTTGAGACACTTGTGTTGTTGTGTTTGTCATTATATTAATAACTAAAAGCTGAAAATTTATATGCCACCACACTCTTTACACCCTGTTTCTCCATTAAGATTATTATTATTATCCAGTTTGTGAAAACACTGATTGATGGTTAAGATACTGAGTCTAATTAATTTTTTCCTGCTGGCGGTGATTCAGCAACAAACAGGAAGCAATGCTAACGGACTGTAAATCAGCTGGCTGCAGCTCCTCGTCAGAAAACAGCCAGCCATTAAAGTAAGTTCAGACATGACTGAGCTGAGTGATCAAAGAAAAACAACTGAGCTGCTCAGATGATCTGATGATGCTGCAGAATATCAAACACACACACACACACACACACACACACACACACTCCAGGACATTTGGTCTAACTTCCGTATCGAGTCCAATAATTTATCCAAATGTAATTCTGTTTTCTGACAGACAGATTTGGTTATTAGAGAAGAACAGTGTGTGTCTGTATGTGTGTTACCATTGATGCTGCTCTTATCGATTAGGTTGGTGTCAGATGGCCAGTAGGCGTGGTCTCCCCCTCGACCTGGAGGACGAGAAATAAACAGGAACATTAGTAAAGAACAAAAAAAAAAAGAAAGAAAAAGGCAGAAAATGACCGAGAGAAACAGGAAGGAGCTCAGAGTCATTCTACTTTTGATGGTGCATTTACATGCACATACATAAGTGTGATGTGTGTATGTGTAGTTTCCTCCTGAGATTACATTTGGTCCCAGTGTTCAGGTTTTATTCACCTGCCTGGATGGTTCCCATAGTAACGACTTGTAGGCATCTACCCCATCAGACAGCTAAAGATGACTGTTACAACCAAGATTACCAACAGGACAAAGCACACAACTGCCAAGAGGCCTCAGACACAAAGGGGGCGGGGGGGGGGGGGGGCACATTTCCCAGACTCACAGTGTGGCAATGTGTGGCATTTTTTAATAATTAAAAAATAAATAAATAAATTGCAAATTCAGTACCAAATTTGCCCCAGTGAAGTAAAGTATCAATTAAAGTAGGTCCGTCTCATCTGTGATATATTTGCTGCTCATGATGTCTGTACACATTCCCATGTGAATTGTTTCTAATGGATTAATAATAATTTCTTAACTAGAGACCATCTTGTGATCATGACACCATGTTTACGCTCTGACTCTGACCAGTCATTACTATGTTACGTTATGTTATTAGATGGGTTCTCAGTACTTAGGGGCTGGATCACACGTTTCTTTGATCTCGGCCTTCATTTTGTTTTCAGTTACACACATGTAAAGTTTCATGAGTGTATCTTGCACAGTTGTGATGCTACTGCTGCAACAAAATCTGTCCACAGACAGACAGAGAGACATATAAACAGCTGCCAAAGTACACAAAACCGTCTCTGTGGTAGTTCCAGGTACAGTAGGTGTCTCCAGGACCTGTTTTTGGCAGGTAGTTTTTTTTATCCCAGTTTACAAAGCTGCAGGTGAGCCTTTAAATGAATTTGGAGCATTGGAAGAGGAAATTTGAAGAGGAAGTCAGAGGCAGGTCATCACAGCTCCTGTCAGACAACAGAGCCTGGAAAATGATGTGAGAGATTTTGAAAAACGCTGTTGCTCCCGTCAAGAAACTGAATCTGAAGACCTCCACATCTCAGATTCACTTAAAGCCAGATCCGATACAGAATTCTCCCACATTTTAAAGCTAAAAGCTGATTTCTTCCTCCCCCACAATCGAGCCGCAGCAGCGGTGAGTTCCAGTGGTTAGTTTGCTACAGGAACCAGTCTGATTAAAGCTAGTCTGGATTTGTGTGTGTGTATTAAACAGTGTGTACATCTATGTGTGAGTGAGTATATGTGTGTGGTTTAGAGCGGAAAGTCCACAGTAACAGGGCTGAACATCAATCTTCCCTCCCCCCAGACAACACTTCTGATTTATATGGAGAGGGACCACAGTGTGTACATGTGTACATACCACACACACACACACACACACACACACACACACACACACACACACACCTGTCAGTGACAAACAGCACCATTTAACACCCTGACACTGAAGCCGAGTCTCTCTGGTTCGGTGTCCCAACGCCTGAATCGCTTCACTGCACCTAAGTCCGGCTGCACAGAATGCGTTTGTAGACCGCAACAAGCCCCATTTTACCTCTGTATAATATACTGAACTACGACTGTAGGATCTGTTGCCCTGACACCAGCTGAAAAGGCTTGTGTCAGATTATCAACCATGAAATCAAGCTTTCTTTGTTATTCACAAATGAAGAACAAGACCGAAGACTTCAGCTTGGTTGGATAAGGACTCAGGCTACATTCCCATCAGCCTCACCTGTACTTTGTGTTTAGTGCTGATTAGCAAGATTATACTTGCTTAGCATAAGCATGTTAGCATTGTCACCGCGAGCCTGTTAGCATCATGGATGTAGTCAGGACGGCTAGAATGGCTGCAGAGTCTTAGTCTTGTTTGCTGATGATGCACTGGTGTTGGTTTAATTGCACTGTTTGCACTTACACACTTCAAATGGTGCAACACAACATGATGATTATTTCTGTGTCAGTGTTTTTAGTAAGTCTGTTTCATTAACGCTCATTACACTTTTCAAAAAAGGATCAAATTAAACATTAAAGCTACAAAATCTCCCATCATGTTCTCTGAGATTTCAAAGTTTCTTGAAGTAAACGAAAAAAAAAAGTTTAGAGCGCTCATTAGAATCATGTCCCCCCTTCTGCTTGCTGTTTGCTGCCGCTGATGAATAGAGCCAGAGAAGCGGGCATTAATTATGGCTGAGTTAATTTGATGAACTTAAATATGGTAAACAGCTCTTTTCCATCGCCTCTCATATGTCTGCATTAATAATTACAACAGCCCCTGTTCTCTCCCCCCTCTCTCTCTCTCACTCTCCTTTTATTTCTCTCTGCCAGAAGAAAAATGATGGAACGAACGACTTTCCTTCAGCTTGATAAGTTGGGGCTGTTTGCATAAAGTGAAAAATAAATTCAATTAAGAAGAAAATGGAGTGACTTCCTCTATTTTCACATATTTCCTCTCTGTCTCTTTTCTCTCCTTAAATGATTTCTCATTAGTGTACATGAGACTAACAATGCTGAGATTTCAGCCATCATCATTACAGGCTCATGCCTCTCTTCATCCTTCTTTCTTTCCATCCTAACCTTTTTCAACTTTCTCCATTGTTTTATCCCTGAATTCCTCGGATACACAACATATTTTGGTTCTTAAACCTTTCTGTCTAAATATTTAAATCATATTGATTCGATTGATTAGCATTAGCTTACAACAACTGTTTCAAAAAGTATTCAAACACCCTCAATTAATTTATTTATAAATATATATATATATATATATACACACACACACACACACATGCTTTAATTGATACTTTACAAGGTTAGCAAGGCTCAGTGAGTGCAACACTAGATCCTGACATACTGGGAGCACTGGGCCACTCTGAGCATTTGACCTTTGAATCAGTGGATTGTCTTGCTATAATTGATCCACGAATATGTGATGCAATTCAAGATTCATCTGCTTATGTTGAGCAAGATTGTCAATCCAGTCAACACGCACTCTCTGACACACCCCGTTTCCTTCAGGAGCAAAACACACTGATGATTTGGAGATGTGAAGAAAAGTAAAATGAAGAAAGGGATAACAGGAAACATGGTTTGATGACCAGAAAAGACACATAACATGAAGATCAAAGATCATTTTAGACCAAATGTTATTTAAACATGAACTTTAACATGAAATTCACATGAAACTGAGCTGACAAGAAATTGTAAAATCATAAATTATTAGAGATTATATGAGGATGATTTGAATATCAGACAGAATTCAAAGACAGTAGGAGATAAGGCATGAAATGAGAAGACAGTTTGTAAATCACAGGTAATCGCAGGAGATTTGTAGATATTGATGATTTAAAGATTAAAGATGATTTGATGGTAACTGCAAAATCAGATGAAGGAATCGTTGGAGGGTGAGACATGATGACAGATTTCTGTAAAATTGCAGAACGTTGGAGACGATGCACAGCTTGAAATTCACATGCACACAGACACGATCACACATACACACACACACACACACACAAGTAGGGAAAAAAACCTACCTTGATCATTGGCCATCTTGTCTGGATGTTCCACTGAAAGAGAAACAGAGACTGAGTCAGAAAACTTATAAAATATGAAACAAAAGAATGCATTTACAGATAAAGCAGGTCTTGATCTTCAGTCACACAAACACACACACACACACAAACACACACACACACACTATAACAGACCTTTGGCGGTCCTGAAGTGAACGGGCTCAGACAGCGGGCCGACTCCTTTGGCGTTCTTGGCCTGAATCCTGAAGTAATAAACTGTGTCGAGGTTCAGATCGACGACCTGATGGGTCAGCCGGTCGCCGCTGATCGCCTCCATCACCCAGTCATCTATGGGCATGTTCTTATCCAGCGTGTAGTACAGGATGTAACCTGTAAGACAAGATGGGTTTAAGGTTTAAGAACCAGATCATGTCCTTTTGCAGCGTGGAGCATGGGAAGACTCAACTTGTTCACATCAATGTAACGTGCTAAATTTGACACATACAATTGCGCATATTCCCATTTAAGGTGTGATACAATAATTGGGGTTGTGAGAAAACCAGTTGCTGTATTATAAGACCAGTGGAGGTATAAAGATTTGATATGTATGAAGTTTCAGTACAGTAGACTGTCAGTTTGGAGTAAACGTGTAAGATTTAAGAAAAGACAAAACGTGCTTAATGGAATTACACACAAAAAAAAAAAATATATATGAAAGTGTAAAATCTAAAAATATTTGATCTGTGTTGTGCCGTTATCCCTGCAGGGAGCGTTTGATTCGTCCTCCGGGATGCTGCAGGAGCAGCAGAGCTCGTTAAAACAGACGGGTATACAGCCAGGCTGATCGCCCAGAGGAAGAGAGAGAGAGAGAACAATGGAAGAAAGCATGTGTGTGTGTGTGTGTGTTTTGGATACACAGGATACTCTGGATACACAGAGCAACAACTGAATTCTTGTACTATGTGTTAACAGTGTGTTAATATTGGAAGAAAAGAATGTCTGCTCTTCTTTCCTGGTTTTTGACAAACAAATAATCTATAAACTGAAGAACAATCAGCAGCTTCATTGAAAATCTAAAAGTAACTATTACCTCTGATGAACCGTGAGTGTAACTTGATGAGTAGAGTTGTGTACCTGTGGTGATTAGGTGTGTTTGAATAATTGCTCACCTGTGATTCGTCCGTTCGCCTCCATCGGCGGTTGCCAGCTGATTAAAATTGCGCGGGGTCGTCCCTCACGGCTGATCACTGTCAAGTCTTTGGGGGCGGAACTAGGAGCTGTCAATAATGCAAGAGGAAGAAGAATGGGGGAGGGAAAAAAAACAGTTTGAGAAAAGGTAGAATGACGTGACGCTGTGATCAGCTTTGGTTTCTACATATCTTGTGTTCAGATGGAACTAAACCAGCAGACTATTTGCTGAAATTTTGCAAACACGAGTCGGTGACATGTTTTATTAGTAACAGGTAACAAGGGCATCCAATTCTCATGCTTTGGCGTGAGACACCTGCTCTCAGGCTCTGTGTCATCCAGGCATGATGCCCAAACAAATCTCACACCAAATGAGAGGATGCTACAAAGCCACTCATTGATTTAAGATATATGGTGGCTAGGTTGTATACTGATGGCTGCCTCAACACACACAATGTCTGAACATCAAGTTTTTCCTCCTATATTTAAGCACTTATATCGGTCTATATAGCCCACACCAAAAGCTATTTTCATGGTTTCAGTTAGCTTAGCATACTGACTGAAAGCAGGGGGAAACAGCTAGCCTCCAAAGTTAAAACAAAACTAAGACTCTACAGCCATGTTAGCCGCTTTGTGAGACTAGGTGCAGTGATTTGACCTAAATGCTAATGTCTACATGCTGACATGCTCACAGTGACAGTGCTAAGGTTTCTAGTGTTAGTATGCTTCATTTTAGTAATTGGCACTAAACATTACAGCTGAGGATCATGGGAAAGTCATTAGCTTTGCAGGCACAAAGAGATTTTCTTTGCCTGACCACGGTGCTGGAGAGGATCATGAAAGTTATTGCAGGGGCCATTTCTTGGTCAGGTGCTGTTCACAGTCTAATACTACAAACAACTGAAGTTCATTAGTTAATAATAACTATGTAATTAATAGGCTAATAGTAACAATGTATGAATTTTGTAGGCTAAACATAATGGACCTTGCTAGAAAGGCCAGAGTTTTAACGAAAATATTAAATGGTGTAAACTTTGCAGTTTCAGTTCAGCTGGATGTCAGTTACGAACTCTCGGCTTCAAGCTCACACTACATCTCTCTCACCGGAGTCCTGTTTTTGTGACACTAATCAGTAATGACTACTGCACATTATTCTGATTTATGATTATGGTCCTGCTGATGTGCTCTTGGGCGGTTAGAACCTATGATTAGCATAAACTGTATCTTCTACAGTCTCCTCCCCAGGTGGATTTTGTTTATAGCGTCTAAGAGTTTCTTTCTCAGTCAGACAGTCTCTGTTTCTCTCTTCTCCCAGCAGACGACTGAATTCGGTTAGTTTTATTACAAAGGTTCCTATCTGGAAGCTTTCATATCTTTGTCACTGGCAAATACACAGCTGGTCCTTGGGTGTAGGTCTTTGTTCTGTTTGAACTTGAGAATTGTTCAGAGGGTAATTTCTGTCACTTTCCACAACTGCCCTGCTGCATCGTTCCCGTTGTGAGAATGTCAAGCACTCACCCTCGCAACCAGGACTCAGGCTTTTTTTTTTTTCTTCTTTTTCCCCTCCTCAACTGTAACCATGGAAACTAAGAGGCAGTCTATCAGAGTTTTATTGTGTGATGGCTTCATGTGTTTCCTGGTTATAGATGTGATTAAAGACAAGTTTTTTGTTTTTTTTTAAGTTTCACACCAGGACAGGTCTCAAAGCTCGCACCCCAGCATTGGCTAATGAAACCGCTTGTTAAACCTGACACAATGCGCAGGAGGAAATTACAAGTTCCAGCTGAGCCCGTTAGTGTCGTTGACAACCTGTACTTCTTATAAATACACAGGGAAACCTTCAGGAACATACACCTTACACATACCCACTGGGCAAAGCAGCGGATCCAGGACTCAAAACTGAAATAATTACAACTATCTTCAGTTCATATAATCAATGCTACTGAGTGTTTGACTTGATCAACACGATCTGCATCAGCACAATAATAATTTTAACTGGAAAAACAAAGTTTGGATTCAAATGCATCCTCTTCCAAAACAGTGAGCTTAAATCTCACAGAATGATTGTTAGCACCAGTTAAAGGCCGTGAACACCTACACAGTGTTCTGAGTGATTTGACAGATTGGAGGTGGGCAGAGCTATGCCACGAATTACATGAGGGCCATAGCTCTTCAAATTAAAAGCCAGTGGTGACAATGACACAGCCAAAAAATGGACTCAATCTTATTTCACAAGTGTGTTTTGAAAGGTGGATGTTAATGCGATGCTTTTCCTTTTTTAAACCCCCTAACCTGCGAGGTCCCTTGAGATAAAAAACAAAAAAACAAAACAAAAAACATCCCAAAGCCATTATTCTTTGAATTCTAAATGATTTTAAATCTACCCTATAATGTGACCTTTTGCATTGAAAGCAAAATAAAACTCAAGTAGAAAAGAAGTTGAGTGCTGGGCTGCGCTGGTAGTCAACTTCCAGTCCAGCCAATAGGGGTGTCAGCTCAGATATATGTTGTTTTGGAGGACGGTTGCAAACAACATATTTCATCATTTGATTTGAAGGACTCGTTGGTACTTTTAGGACATCAGCTGGCACTGACAGTATAAAACTCTTGTCGGGGCTTTAGTTCAAAGTCATTTTCATTCTGCTGACACTTCACAGCTCATAAAAAACAAACTTCAGATTACTCACAACAAGTGCATTAAGGTTTGGAAGGGTTTAACATCACAACAAAAACAAATGCGGTCCTTGTAGTGTTCAATCACAGCAGCTCAATCAGCTGTTTGTAACGCTGGCTGGCAGATCCGTGAGGATAGAATTACAATGGTAGGGGTCAATAACCCAGTCAGACGTTGTGCTAACTTGCTGTATATAGCTGTGATGAACTGGCATTGGCAGTGACATTTATATTTTTATTTCTTTGACAAGCTTGATTGGTTTTTGACTGAGGAAAATCCTCAGCACATTTAATGGGCTGAAATCACAATTTCTAAGTCTCTGCCTCTGGTAAGAAGTAAATACTAACATATAGTGTAACATCACTCAGCAGGTGCCTGTGGGTGATTGTTTCCATTAGTAAGGCTGAGGTGTTTTCAGTGTTTCACTGGGAAAATGTGGTCAGTGTTTGTATATCCGGAACGGGTGGATCACTGCAGGGACTGAGTGGGCTCAGTCCGTCTGCTCGCCATGAATGTCAATGTATTCCAGCAGGCCCCCGGGGAGCCGGCGGGGGTAATGCTGTTCACACTTAATTGGATGACAAATCCGACAAAACATGATTGTAAACATCCTGAAAGGGATACCTTGACATTTTGATTTCAGTCTGCGGTTGGCTTTTCGTTGTTGGAGACAGTTGTGTTGTGTTTTGCGAGTGAGACTGAACCAAAACACGGAGTTCTGTGTATTGTTAAACACCTTATTAAAAGTAGTCGCTGTTCAGGGCGGGAGAGAACATAAAAAAAAAAAAAAAAAAAAAAGTTCGGTCCCCATGCCGTTCAGGCGAACCGATGTTTTCTGAACCTGCCCTCATTCGGTCTATCCCTGTTTTCTCCAGAATTTGAATTTCCCCAGAGAAAAAACTCTGAACTCCATGTATTCAGCTTGGCGTTTTAGGCGTCAGTGAAAAGGAAGTGAAAGGAGAAAAGTGTATTACAACTGAAAAAACAGTAAGAATCACCCACTTATTCTAAAACTCTAAAACTAAACACAGTCTTAAGCATAAAAGTTCATCCTTGAGAACAGAAGTTTGAGAAGAAAACACTTCATTCAAAGTCCACAGGACAGTGTTTAGAATTAGTTCACTATAAAAGTGTCTTTCACAAGCTGTTAGCTACCAGCTGACCAGTACAGTCCAGTCGTATCCATACAGGAGTATAAGATTTTGCTTTTGCCCCCTCCAGCACCCCAGTGTACCTCCTTATGTACTAAACTTCGGAGCAGTTAATTTAGATAAGATTCAATGTTCATGAATATTTACCGATATCTCTGACTCCGTACAATGATATATTGATAATGATATGGGATTTGAGGGGTACAACAGAACCCACCGCCCTTTAGATTTGTTGAAGGTTCAGACTTGGGTTTGTGGTTTAGGTCGGACTTAGAATAGAAGTACAAAGAAGCACACAAAGTGTCTATGGCCTAAGGCAGACGTACCTGCTTCATACGTCGTGGCGTGCGCCGTCATACTCCACGTGCTGGACTTGCGGCCTTTGGTTACCATGACAGCAAACTCGTACATGGTGTTTGGCTTGAGGCCAGTGACGGTGTGGCTGAGCGCAGTGGTGTCTGCAGACTGGACACACAATACAATTGTAGAATTTAGATGTTTGCAGAATAAAACCGAGGGAAAAGGTAAAGTGAGAACATTTACGATATATTCATGAACACCTGTATATATACATGTATGTGCATATATTCGTGTAAACATATGTAATATTTATTCACTTATTATTTATTTTATTTTTTGAAAAGCCTGTCCTTGTGTTGGTACTGTATATCTGAGCCTATGATATCAGTGAATAACAATCTCCAGTGGCTGCATAAACAGCTGTGTTTTCCCTTTCACTTCTGTTTGTCCTTGTGGCACAAAGAAAATGCCTTATTTTCAGAATCTGATGGAAAGAGAAGAGGAAGAAGAGACTTCTCTCTCTCTCTCTCTCTCTCTCTCTCTCTCTCCCTCCATCTGTGCTTTATTGAGATGTGCAGACTGTCTGCCCTTGTATAAATTTCATATTTCCACTGTTTTGGACGCAGAGTTCAGATTATTGTTTATAAGTTTCTCTGAAGTTACGGGTTTTGTGACGGGAAGAAAAGATTTCTCAGAGGAGAACACGACGAGATCAATGCAGGATTTTATCTTGTTTTCAGAACAATCAAAAATAATTTCAGGTTATGTTTTACTATGTGTGTTTTTTTTCCTAGTGCACTGACAAACGATCTAAGCTGTTTCTGTCAGCTGAGAGTATTTTTAAAGCGATATCTCGATAAGTAAAAGCTTCTGAAAAGGAAAAAAACACACACAGAGTTCAGTTTTCCTCCAGTGTGTTTTCTGCTCAGATAGCTGTAACTCTGCTTTATAAAACTCATTGATCCTCCTTTATTATTGTTTACAGAGCCTGTGCTCCCTTCTGTTTTGTTGCTGAGCTGCTTGATACAGAGCAGCGAGGGAGGGGAAGCCTGCTTTTAATGGGAACACGAGCACACAAGATGGCAGGTGTGACATTTAATCCCCCTCAGCTGATAAAAACAGCTGCGAGTGGAGTTGCTCTGGTAATATTTCTTGTTCAGAAAGAGGTGAACTAGGACTGAAGGTGGAGAACATAACATCTGTCCACAAACTTAAGCATTTCATTGCAATCACAGTATGATTTAATCATCTGACAGCTTCTAAGTGTTGAGTCTGTTAGAGAACTGAGGCACACCCACCCTCCTGATTGTGCAGTGTGATTGGCTGCCATCAGACTGATTCTAAATATATAAATTTGTTGGGCACATCATACTTAAACTTTTGAGGAGGACATCAAGTCATTCCAAGTCAAAGGTCCATGAAGAATTGGCGTTACAGTCAAAATTTAGTTGTAAATCGTCTTTAAATTTGTTAAGTCTGAAGTCAACAGAGTCATGACTGATCACAGATCAAATGACTTTACCTTGTACTTCCCACTGGTGGAGTAGCTGGTCTTCCACTTGACGGAGTAGTAACGGACTTCAGACGCCTTCTGGTTCTTGGTCATGGAGTTGTCGGCCCAGGAGACGCGGACGGAGTCCGAGGACAGAGCCACGGCTTGGACCCCCACCGGGGGGATCATGGGAGTGCTGGTGTCTGGCATGGGAGTGGGGTATTTATCAAAGAGGTGGAAGAGGTCATCCTCAGATGGGTCTATGGGGTCTTGGGGGGGGGATGTTAACCATAACCAGGGTGTTTGGGAATAATTAATGATATCACACAGTGTAATGAATGTGTGATAATGAAGGTTTGTACATGGAGGCGTGAGTGATACGAGCATATATTCAGATTAACATAGGTTTGTGAATGCAAATGTAAAGGAAAAAGAAGCAAACATAATGAATACAAAAGATGACATGCAAGTTTTGTAGTGTAATGCAGCAGACAGCCATGTTTGTTTGAGAGACGTACAAGAGGAGGAATGGATGAATGAGGAAGGAACAGGAGAGGAAAAAAAGGAGAGAAAAAGACAAAGAGTAAGAAGACAGCGAGAGACAAAAGATTTCACTCTAAACAGGAAGTGTAGCCACAGATCCACAGAGGGTACGGGTTAAAGGACAAAACATCCATTTGTAATAATAAAAAAAAAAGCCCTTACAACAAAAACAACTGTGAAATGTTGTGATAATTCAAAAAGGTGCTCAGAGTTTTATGGATAAAAAGACAGAACTTTTCACTCAACACAATATTGTTTTTGTGTCATCATATCAGTTCACACTGTTGGCTTCTGCACATCTGAACAAATGAAACCCGTCTGTGTGGATCTGTGGCTCCAGACGATCAGAGATGCTGCCTTCAGGTGCTTTCAGAAACACCGAGCATTTGAGAATATTTTAGTATCCCTGAAAAATAAACAGGTTCATGGAAATTTATGTGAGATTTAAATAGGTTTGTTTTTTTTTTTTCATGTGGCAAAATTGTCCATCACAAAATCAATATTATTTATCCCCCTTTTTAAGCTGTGTTTACTTTTAAATCTTTGCATTTACTTGTTAACGATGCACTGATCAAAGATTAGTTTCTGACATGCGGCACCCGGAGGGAGAAATGTGACTTCAGCACCAGGAAGTTCAGACTGGAGAAGCACCTAAAGGCAGCAAAGCATGAAACACAAGCTAACAGATGGTATCAGATGCTAACAGAGAGCTGGAATGAGCAGAGAAAAACAAAGTGAACCCAACAATAAAACATAAAAGCCACTCCACTGATTCCAGCTCTGCATCCTCTGATCTACTGGCAGATAAACCTAGTGGAATCTGAAACACAGTTAGTGACACAGATAGATTTAAAGGAAACACACATCAGCTCTGAAGCTAAAAGCGCTGAAGCTATCAGCACCGTCATCTGGTTCACTAAAAGAAAATTACTGGCATGAATTACAGCTGAATTCTTATTTTTTTGTCTCATGCATTTAATAAGTGAAACAGAGATGCTGATTTTTAGTGCAAGAAAATCTCGGTGAGGTTTGTGACTCATTGTTTGTCCCAAAAAAGGGGGAAAAAAAGGGAAAATTAGAAGAAGAACAATATCAACTAACAGCTAAACAAGTAAAGAATATAATCAATGGAATAGAAACAACAGAATAGAATATGTAATTGAATAGGAATGTAAAATATTAAGAATAAATGTGAAAATGACAACAGCAATAGTATTTAAGTTCAGGATGTTTGTCTTCTTCTGTTTCCATTCTCACTTGTTTCTAGAAAACTGGGCAGAAATAAGAGCAGAGGAAGCTGATCTCTGTCTGTCTCTCTGCAACAGGAAAATAGAGTTTTAACATCTATTTTTATCTCAGTGCCTTTAACACACACACACACACACACACACACACACACAGATTTTAGAAGGGTAACTGGAACAAATCATTTCTAACAGCACAGTTGAACAGACAGCTCAGACTCCTCAGGCTCCACATCACCAGCCCCCTCAAATCCACTTGCACTATCTGAACTGATGACGGGCCAAAGTGGGCTACAGGTACAACCAGGGTCTCTGCTGGTTACTACCTGTACGTGCATACATAGACACTTCCGATGTGGAGATTTAAACACCTCAGGGAGGAGACTAAATGAATGCATTCCATTTTGATAGCTACCAGGGTGCTGGTATTGTGCATGCTGACTCACTGTTATGACTTAATAAGTCACTTACTGATACTGAGCCATCATTAAAGGGCCAGTATGTAAGTATTTTAGCTTAAAAGATTTGTAAAATGACAATTCTGTGTTGCGTAGCAGAGAAATCTACTGAAGTTAGCATGTTAACCAGCTAGCCTCAGCCTGTCCCATCTCGTACTACCACTTTGTACCTGAAGAGGTGATAGTGAGCCACTGTAGGGTCCAGTCTGCCCTCAGTCCAACATGAGACGATGAAGAAGTAGTAACTATGAGTAGGCTGTGAACCTGTGTTTCAGTCGTCCTCTCTCTGTAACTTTCCCCCACTCTTTCCTCACATCAGCCACTGATGCTGCTGCTTTCCTTCACGTTCCTCCCCCTCTCGTGTCTCGTTCCTCTACTGCCACCACTGCACCCTCCCAAGTCATGGGATTTAGTCATGTCATAACTCCGGGTGTTCAGACTTTCAACCCTGTCCAAGCACAGGACAAACAACACAGAAGCTTGTGGAGTTGTCTGCTATGATCTCCTCTTCCTCCTTCTGATACCCTTATGTGAATAAATGTAAGTAATAGGAAACATGAGTAGCTCCCCGCCACTTTCATTTTTTCAAAGTAGCTCTCAGATGAAAAAAGGTTGGAGATACTTGCAATACACTCCTTGAATCTGAGGTTTCCAACATTAAAGCCACATGACACGGAATATTCAATGCAAAACTACATAATTAAATACTGTCTAATCAGGGTCCGTGCAACTCTAATCACTTCAATTTGGAATTAAAAAAAAAAAAGGAAACATTTTTCATTTGTCTGATTAATATAAATAAGGAAGATTTTATAATTAAGATTTTGTACTTGTACTATCAGTCACTAGTGTAGGGCAGTAACTGTTTATTCGTGAGATGCTGGATCCAAGTGAGCGGGTAATTTTTCCACTTTGGCCTGATGATGGCGCTGTGGTGTCAGTGTCACTATGAATAAACAGAGACACGGTGAGGAAGAAGCCTGTTACATTAGCTTATTGTCACAGTAACATTAAGGGCGCAGCACCTGGGTGTCAGGTTTGAGGGCAGCATTTTCTTTGAAGAGAGCAGCTCTGCAAATTTAGATGTACCTGAGGCTACTGATGATGACGACACTTAGGTCCTCCTTCTCGAGCAACCCAAGACATGATTTTAAAAATATGCATCTGTCACCGGTAATGAAGCTAATTTCTTTACGTCCGTGGATTATTACTGACATTTCAAATGTTGCTTTCAGTTTTACCTCCGAATAAAGTGGTTTTAGATAACCTGGACTAACTGTCGCCTCATTTCAGACCTGTCTGACCATCCGACTACGAGTACGTACACAACTGATGGACGAAACTACAGAAATAAGACCAAACGTACGCAAAGTGTGAGGTGTAGAATCATCTAATACAGACTGGGCTGCGTCAGTGAGGCCAGAGAATGAGCAAACTATATTTCAGTTCTAATACCCTGATACTATGATTCCATCATTATCGAAGGTATTGGTTCATTGGTTATACCTTCACCAAAGGCCTTTTACTAATTTCTTTTTGTTTGATTTGCTGTGTTTCGGTATGGGCAGGGTATTTCTGTATGTTGTGTTTATGGTGAGTGTGTTTCTTAACTTGCGTGCAATATTTCTTTTAACTGCGCTGTATGTTATCAAAATGGAGAAGCGCTTTTCTTCATTTGATCTTTTTTTTTGTCTAATTGCTTCTACATTCTTGAAATGCAGTGTGTTCCCCTCTCTCTGCCATCCTAGAACATTGAACGTACAGTATTATGGTCCTGACTTTCAGCGTGGAAGCTACAGCCTCATGGGTTGATGTGATGGCCGCATCACTTCTGAGAGATGAAGCGGCTTCGTCCTGTTGTGTCTGCAGTGTAAACCAGACCATTGAGAGAATCAACACTGACATCTAATGTGCTGCTGTTGAAGAAAGATGTACAGCTGCGGGCCAACACAGAGCAAGAGACTGATGAGAGAGTGAGAGAGAGAGAGAGAGAAAGAGAGGGAGAGATTGATGGAGGAGGTGTGTGGAGCTGCGGGGCAAACTGCAGCAGGCGGTGTCGTGGTTAAACTGGTCGTCCAGCATCACAATTAAGCTCGGCTCAGGACAGAATACTGATGAGGACGTAGGACACACCTCCTCCTCCTTCTCCTCATCACACTGCACTCCCCCCTCTACTCTCTCTTCTCTCCATTCTCTTACTCTTCACATCCCTCCTTCATTTGCTCGCTTTTCTTCTTCCTTCCCTCATTTTTCTGCACTTTCTTTTCTGCTCTCCCACATCTATATCCCACTTTTCCTCCTGTACTCTCTTCCATTCTCACCCCTCCCTTCATCCTTTCTTCCTCTTACCCTCCACCCCTCCCTCAGACTTCCTCCATGCCTCTCTTCGTCCTCCTCTTCCTCCCTCCATCCTTACATCCTGTATCGGTCTTATCCCTTCCCCCGTCTCACTCTCTCCTTCTCCCTCTCCCTCTGCGGTCCTCCAGTCATTGATTAAATGGGAGCTCGGCGGTTGGATGAGGATCAGTTCTGTCTCTGCATTGTGCAGGCGACGAGGCGAGGACGAGGCAGTCTATTAACAAGGATCCCTCCCTTAACGAGCCGTTTTTTAAAGCTCTCATAAAAAAAAAACCTCCCCAGCAGCCAGCCACCATAAAGTGATGGGGAATTCAGCTTGTCCTGGCGTGACAAGATAGAAACTGTGTGTGTGTGTGTGTGTGATGACCTTGTCTCTGCTCATCAACTCCTGACTGTCACACTACAACTCCATGATTGATTATATATCTCTAAAGAGCATCAGTTTCCTTTACATATCTCTACAGAGCTCCAGATGTGTTTAAGAATCTCTTTAAAAATTCAAGATATGCTCTTTCTTTAGAATTCCATGTGTCCATGTCCTGTATGTCTGTAGAATTACAGATGTGTCCATGTATTTTTATAGGATTGGCACACATACAAGAAACATGTCCACAAAACTCCAGAAGTGTCTATGTATCTAAAAAGAACTGTTTATCATTTCTACAGCACTCCAGATGTGTTCATAACTCTTTATGATCCTGGATGTGTTTACATATCTTTACAGAACTCCAGATGTGTCTATGTATCTCAAAGGAACTCCAGATGTGTTTATCCATCTCTACAGCACCCCAGATGTGACATTGTTTTTCCTATAGAACCCCAGATCGCTTACATATTTCTACAGAACAGCACGTTTACATATCTCTGCTGACCTCCAGATGTGCACATACATCTGCAGAACTCCAGCTATGTCTGTATATCTCTATACAACTCCAGAAATTTCTTTGTATCTCTATAGAGCCCCCCGTGTCTGAACAGTAGCCCTCTGGACTTTACTTGACACGCATGTCACCGCTTCCTAAAATACCTATAAATACTACTATAAAATACTACTGTACTAGATTAATAAATCAGTGTGCTTATAGGAGCCCAAGTCCCAATCTTTCGTTCTTGCTTTCTATCTTCATCCCACATCTCTCCCTCTCCTCCTCTCCATTCTCATGCCCTCTTTGTCATCTCCTTTCTGTCTCTGCTGTCTCCTTTTTCCATGAGCTTTCATTAAAGTCCATCAAATCTCTCTCTCTGCTTCCAGCCCCTCTTTCCTACCCAGCAGTTTCTCTCTCTCTCTCTCTGGGACCTATATCCAATCTTCATCTCCCCTCTCTGACTCTTCTTCCTCATCTCTCTTAAAGAAACCTCCATCAAAGGCGACAAGCGTCAAGTCTAAAATAACCTCGGTTTGAAAAGTTTTGTCATGAAAACATCCTGTAATGAAGGTTCAAAACTGTGGTGAGCCGAGTGGTCTCTGCTGCTGCTTTTTCCTGTGACTATCATCCAATGATGAGGGTTGAAAAACCTCAGAAATGTGGCGTTTTTATGAGAGTAATAAAGGATTTATGTCAGCTGCAGGCTGCTGGGGGAGCAGCGGAGGGTTGGCTGTTTAATTCATAAGATGAAACTTGGCTGAGAGTTGGATGTGTTTCATTTATCTCACTTCTACAGCTCATAGTCTGCAGGAAGAGCTAATGAGCCACACACACACACACACACACACACACACACACACACACACACACATGTACAGTAATTACAATAAGTAAGCCATCATACACACACCATAGACTATAGAAATAAATAGACATTTACCTACAGCTCACATGTGTTACATACACACAGACACACTGACTGATGTGAGAACAGTTTCCTCAGTTTAAATGTTTCAGGATTCGGACTGAGGCCGAATCAAATCTGTCAAACAACACAACTACAAACTTTTACAAATATCCTTACAACTATCAACTCACTCCCAGCTGTGAGATAGTACACAAAGTACTCCAGCACATCTGTTTACTATAGGAACCCTGCTACTGCTACATTCACCACTCCTGCTGTTACTGGTGCTAATACCACTAGTCTACTACTAAGTCCACTCATTTTGCTACTACAGCTACTGTGTGTACTGCAGCCAATAGCACTGTTACTTCTAGCACTGGTAACTGCTACTGTAGCTATATTAGTTGCTAAAGTTAGTGCATCTGTTGCTAAAGTAACTGTTGCTACTACTGTTATTTATGCATATACCTAACAGCTTCTGCTGTTGTAGGGGCCGCTGCTTCTAATGCTAAAGCTGCTGCTACTGTTAGTGCTACTATTGCTACCAATTTACTTAGACTACTACTTTTACTACTGTTGCTAAAGCTAGGGCTGATATTAGTACTACTGTTTCTGCTACTTATACTGCTAATGCTACTCTTAGGGCTACTACTACAGACAATACTGCCACTGCTAAAGCTACTACTAATACTGCTACTGCTAAATACTTAACATATAAAAGTACTGCTTAAGCTACTGCTGCTATTGCTGTTAATGCACCTAATTCTGATAAACATAGCAGGTGTCCTCTGCTATGTTGAGGACATACTGACACTGACAGAACGATCATGTTCTGGACTGATACGGAACATGTTATTATATCTGCAACATATTAGTGTTGTATGTTAACATATCACCACCGTACTGTAAACCCAGATTAATGCGGTTATCACCAGTAACTTGTGTGCGATCCTACCTGTCAGAGATCGAGTGACGGCGCTCTCGTACAGAGGAACTCCTTCTCCGGCATTATTGAACGCCTTCAGGGAAATCACATAGTGCGAGCTCGGCTCTGAGAGAGAGACAGAGAGAGTAATTTGAAATTATATTTAGCAAATACAGTTTAGCACATTATCTCCTAGATATAACTTTTTGCATGTTGACAGTGAAAGGGTGAAACTTGTTTCCCCCATTTTTAGGGATGTGACCTCCCTCTCTTCAGTCCAGACCTGACTTTGTGACCCAAAGACAGCACACGCATGTTGAAGACGTGACGACTGCAGACATATGAACTGATTGTCATGCAGCGGCTCGTCTTGGCAACGCTTGTCACACTTGATGTGATGATGCTGCATGTTCTCTCCTTGTGGCGTCAAACGCTCACATCAGTTAAACAAACACGCCTGCCCCGTTCCCCAGACGCCTTGCCACATGAATTAATGATCACTATGAATTATAAATGCCATGTATATATGTGCACTCGCTCCCATGTGTGCATGCAACACGACGATGGCTGGATTGTGTTTTTTCATTACTACTCTATTATGAGACCTGAGACAGGAATTTTCATCTGCGTGTAAAAATTCACCCAATTTGTTATTGTCTTCTTTGGCATGCAAATTGCTTGTTGCGGTCGCTGGAGAGGATGTTTTCTCTTTTTCAACCTCTGACAATTAGATTTCCACCTCAAGCAGCTTTCTTATTAAATTCCTTCAAATTATTGATTGTAATTAAATGGGGATTTCATCATCATAGTGAATTAATAGAACAGAGGAGCGCTGTGTCAATATTGGTACTCTGTTGGCAGGGGCATGCTGGGAATTTTTTATACTCAATGTGTTAAAATGTGAGCACCTTTGGGACCACAATACATAAAAGCATTCAGTATTTCTCCACCAGAATTTAATTACGGTCAGCGTGAAGAGGAGTTAGAAAGAGAATTTGAAATTATATGTTGGGAAATAAGAGAAGATTTATTCATCAGTCCATCAATTCCCTATAAAGATTTCTTGGAAATTTCCCTGGAAAGAATTGGAATCTGTTATCTGCTGCTAAGTAGAAGGAGACGCAGAGAGAGTTCAAAAAGTTATTTCAGCCAGCGGTTGCACACTTTCTCCAGAGAACTGCTTCATTCAAAGAAACCTTGCAGAACATATATTACAGTAGAACAGCTAACTAGATCAAATAATCATCCAGATAATGATTAAACTTTCTTTTTGTGTGGGTGGTGTGGATTGGTGGGGTTATATGTTGGTGAATCCAACGTATAACCTCAGAGACCCAAGCTCTAATTATAAGCTCTAATTATATTTGAAAATAACCAAAAGCAAACCCCAACCTGACCCAAGTTTGATGTCTGACACAACAAAATAGCCTGAAGTCAGTTTGAGTCTGTCCATGACCAACATGCAATTTCAAGTTGATTCACTGAGGCGTCTTGAAGACACTGTGAAACTTCTTCGGCTTAAGTAAGAGCTGAGAGATCTTCAGGGAAAAGTTTTCTAAAAATCAATATAACCTTTTTCCACAACTATTGATGGTGGTTTGCCTAAATGGAAGGAAATGGATTAAAATGAATCTGACTGCTCTACTGTCTGCTAGTGTTTCATGGTTGGGTTAAAGCTAAAGTAAGTAAAAATTCTCAATACATAATACCATTACGTTGTTTCAGTACAGCCAGTGGTGTCTGGAAAGCTGGTAAAATTATTTTTGTCCATCAGTGGCATGTCCTGGCGTAGCCTTGCTAGCTAGTGATACCTTTGCTAACATAGCTGTCTGTTGACCACTTTAAGGTTGATTTAACTTTTTAACTACTCCTTTACACTAAAATGAGATATAAATGTATCTGTAATGTGTTCACAGAAAAATATTATAAATCAGTCAGCTCTGGAGAAGTTGGAAGGTGTATTTTGTTATAATGAAACTTGCTAGTAGTTTTCCCATTCCTACCTGTCTTTGGGCTACACTAGGCTAAACGCCTGTTTGGACCTGTGTGTAACCTCACCCAGGTTTTCAATGGAGTAGTATCTCTGCTTGCTGTCCACCCTGACCGTCTCGGCGTAGGGACTTCCCACTCCGTATCCTATGATGTAACCACGGACCAGGATGTTGGGGCTGAGGGGCGGAGTCCAGGACATGATGATGCTGTTGGGCAGCGGCCTGACGTGCAAAGAGCTGGGCTGGTCAGGTACCTGGCTCTCTGCAAAAAACACAACCAATGAGACATTACACCAAAGAAGAAGATAACAAGATGATTGTAGTTCTTAAGACTCTGTAGTCCTGGCTACATGCCTGGCCTCTACCACCAGCAGTCTTAAAGCTAATACCCTCTTTGCAGCTGTTGTAGCAGGTACTTAGAGCAGCCTTAGCTAACAGATGCTAACCCTGTTAGCTGTGTGGTAAACCCTAATAAGCCCTGACACTTTCTGTTATTCCTCAGCATCAGATTAGATCAGATTAGCGTGCTCTCAGCCCTCAGGGGGAGATGCTCCATATCACTTTATTGAGTGATAATCCATTGAAATGAGATTTGCGTCTCCCTCTGTCCCAGCCTGGAAACACAGTTAGCATGGATGTGTTTGTTTTTTTTTATTTGGGCAGCTTCCTGCTGACCACAACGTCCTCCTCTGAGCTTTAGCCTGAGGTCAGCTTTTCTAATTATTTTTCTAGAAATTATCAGGCGACCGAACTCTTTCTCTCTTTCTTTCTAACTTTTGCAGAACTGTCTTCCCATTACTGATGATGATGTTTTATTTTTATTTAATTTTTTTTTTGGTCTACCAGACAAGTTGCCTTTAAACTTTAAACTTCTTTATGTTTTGAACAGCGGCCCAGGCAGACAGTATCTTTGTTAAACACCAACAAATGAAACTGTCTGAAGAATGAAAAATGGAGACAACTTCTGTTCTTACTTAGATACTTATCACTTGTGAGATAAAAAAAAGAAGAAAGAACTTCTAAATGGGGAAAAAATGCTTTAACCTAAATTCATCTCTAGCAACAGTATTTATTATATCTGTGACTTAACACTGTATTTATATTTATATTCGGTATATTTTAACATTTAATAAATGGATTATAAGAGACTGTAATCTAGTTGTATGCAGATAAAAGGAAATTTGAAATGGTTTCAATGTACAGTGCCCACAGGAGGAGTTATAGCTGTTGACAAATACATTAATAAAGACTTAAATCTTCCCAAAGCCCCATTACATGTGTCTAGTTTCTCATTCCGTCTTCATGTTGTGCTTATGCTTGTGAACGTAGGCAGTGCAGCTCATGTGAGCATTTACAAAATAATTCGAAAAGAATAGAAGCAGCAGAAGAAAGAGTTTTATATTTTTCCATTTGACAGCTAAAGCAAAGACAGGAGACCCCCCGAGTCTCTTTGCTTCAGCACTTTTTGCTAAAGAAATGGAGTTTAATCTTTTGAGGGTACAAAAAACACTCTCAAATGTCATTACATTTTTACTTTTCATACCACTGCTCTGCAACCTTAACTATAATATACACAAGTTTTTCTGTCTGCTGTTTCCTATGATCTCATAAACCATCTAATAAATGTTTATTTGCTGCCTATAAATAATAAATCAGGTGCTTCAAGTGAAGCGTTACCTTCTGTTTTAAATCTCTCTTATTTGCTGTCTTTGTTGATGATCAACAGTAAATTTCATGGAACTTTAACTTTTAATTTCTATACATTCACAATATTTTCTCAAACACTTTCATGTTATGTCCTGTCCATTAACTCCTCTCCTCTCTTTTCTGCTACTTTCTTTTCCTTTCCTCTCGCTTCCCCCTCCTCCTTCCAGCCCTCCTCTCCCATCCCTGCTCTCCCCTCCTGCCCTTCTCCTCCCGCCCTCCTCCCCTGAGGCGAATCCTCCATCCATCCATCCATCTCAGTCCTTAACCGGTTAAATATTTATGTGCGTGTTGGGACATTGGAGGTATTTACATGCTGTTGTACAGATCACTGCTACCACACACAAATACACACACACACACACACACACACATTCCCTCTGTTCTTACCGTCCAGGTCGTTCTCTGGCGTCTCAGCAGTGTACCAGTCACTGGCTGGACCCGTTCCATTGGCCGTCATGGCTGCTACCTGGAAACTGTACTGACTGCCCTTCTCTAGACCTGGAGAGAGAGAGAGAGAGAGAGAGAGAGAGAGAGAGAGAGAGAGAGAGAGAGAGAGAGAGAGAGAGAGAGAGATGATGTCATTTTAACTAACATTTAGCTACCTTAATTGTTTCTATGCGAACTCTACAGGTGTTCTCCTGATGGGCATGATGACTTTTAAGGATCTGAAACTCTGAGTTTAGGACTTGGACTTGATGGTCTTGAGACTTACTTCTGGAACCAGTAGCTCTTACTGTTATCAGATGTTTCTTAACAGCTAAGGTCTCTTGGACTTGTCTCCTGAAATGGTTGTGGACATGGTCTTGTATCCTTGACATTAACCTTTTTTCTTTCATGAACAGATAGTCCTGATCAGACTCCTCCTCCTCAGAGGATGAACCATTTCAATTTGAATGATCACGTGACCTTTCCTGCAGCGCAGCTCTAAGGCAACTCTGTCTCCTAGAAAATACATTTCTATGTAACTAAGCTGCAACAGCAAATACATATAGTAGGGAACATAATCTCCCTCCCCCTCTCCTCCTCCACCTCTTATGGCTCATCCTCCAGTCCTGTCGCCACTACATCTTCCCTGTCTCTCTAACTGGGCAGACTGGGAGTGAAATTGTTGTTGTCAGTCCAACAATAACTGAAGAAAACCCTGACAGTTATATAATCAGACTGCAGGGTAAAGCTGTGTGGACAACATCATTCCTCCATCTATGTAGGTTTGGTGCTGAGGTTAGATTTATTCAAGATAACGTTAGCTCGACATGAGGGTGAGGGTTGAAACTTGGTTGTGATTGGCCAGTGAGCCCAGTCCTGGAACGCACATGCAGCACACACTCACATGCACCCTGAACAGGGGTGAAGGAGGTTGTGGTGGACACCAACAACTTTCTAGTAATATACTGCCCCCTATTTCTTTGGCGTATTAATCGGACCATTTGCTTTGTGTTTTTTTTTTTTTTTTGCTGTTGGAGTTTGGTTGTAGCAGACACGTTAAGAAAGAACAAAATCATCAGTATGTTATTTATAACACTTTCATGTTGTTGATGTATAAAGCTCTGCAGCCTCTCCGGCATGCTTCAGGATTTCATTTCATTTCATTTCATTTCATTTTATCAAATCAGTTTTTGCTTAAGTTTTTGCTAAAGGAAGTCAGATTTTCTGTCTGAACC
The DNA here is from genome assembly GCF_017976425.1 of Toxotes jaculatrix. Classification (NCBI taxonomy): domain Eukaryota; kingdom Metazoa; phylum Chordata; class Actinopteri; family Toxotidae; genus Toxotes; species Toxotes jaculatrix. The sequence continues at coordinate 6,094,397 of NC_054409.1, read as the reverse complement.
CACCAACCTTTAGTTCCAGTTTCTGCCAAAATAACGAGCCACAGAGCAAACAGACGAGGTTAACCCCTCTGATTTTAATTTCTTCTGGAGATGTTATTACTTCTGCCACTTTTAAAGCTACTGTGTGGTGTAAATTGAAGAGTGAAATTAAAGTAACAAAGAGTAAATATTAAACATGTCACCTTCTAATCTCCTCAGCGAAGCTGCATTTTTTTTGGTTTTTAAATTTCATTTAATGAAATTCAGTCTTTTATGCTCATAAAGCAAAAAGGGTGATTATTGCTGACAGCGAGGCTTGCAGCGGGAGGATCAGATTCAACACGCATACACAAACACAAACACCTGTCACTGGGGAATGAATTCCTGCGCGCGACGAAGACAGATGAAGATAAACATCAGTGGAAAATAATGAAAAGGAAGATCAGTTTCATTTAAATCCTGCAAACCTCAAATTGAAATTATAGCTGGTGGCAGTTTGAATGCACACATACACACACACATATTCACATGCACAAACACGTGTAGATGTAAACTCTGCAAATGCACATTTTGTTTCACAGAAGAAGAAAAAAGAAAAACGCACACACACACACTTCCAGACACACATTGAGGCATCGAATCTGCTCTTTGTCTCTATTTCAATGACCATGTTGGACGACGTTGTCAGCCTCAGGTCTTCTTACTGGCACCAGATCCCATTAAAAGACCAAAACCATAAATGAAATGATCCCACTAACAACTGTGTTTGTGTGTATCAGAGGCCTGATATATCTAATTCCTGTGTACAAGAGTTTGTTTAAAAACTTTTGAAGACTAACCACATCTCCAGTTGTGTATTTACCTGCTGCTGAAAATAGTCCCCAGCAAATGCACTGTTTCCTTTTGTCTGATTCACCCTGCAGTGCCCCGCTGTTTTAGAAAATTACCAAGCCTTCAGAGAAAAGGAAACTTCATCTGTCTGAAGTAAATGACCATAACTTCTTAATTCAAACAAAGTAAAATAAGAATAAATTCCCCTGCGGGGGCCACACACCTGTGAACAGGTACCAGAAGTTGTTAGGTTCGATGGCCTCTTGGTCTCCACGCCGACCGGTCTTCCTGTATTTGATCTTGTAGGCAGTGATGATGCCGTTCTGGGCGCTACGCAGAGGCGGCTGCCACGACACCTTGATGCTCTGAAAAACAATTAAGACGGAGGAAATTTTAAGTAAACTAATTAAACTGCTGAGGACACTGACGGATTAGGAGGCAACGAGTCCCTGGGCACAGACAAGTAAAAGGGCCCACCTCCTACATGGGAGGAAAACCCTCCATCTGAAGGAGACTGTGGTGGTAGTGCATTCTTTGTCAGTGTTTTGTGTCACTTTGTGGGCGTTTTGTGTCTCTTTGTAGTTGTTCTGTGTTTCTTTGTGGTCATTTTACATCTCTTTGTTGTTGTTTACTCTGAGTCACTTCTGCCCATCAACATAAAATTCGATGCACGGACTGCGAGCGTGCTGAGGGAGAGATAATGTCAATTTCTCTTTGATGGCTCACATCACGACTGACTCACTGTATCTGAAATAAAAAATTAAAAAGACATGAAAACACGACACCATCTGTTTCTTTTCTGTTGAAACTCACACCAATTCAAATGTGATATGTCAAAACACAGTGAATTAATCTCCTGACTATTATCTTTACAACGAAGCCATGGGCGCACTCAGGGTTTTGGGTTTGTAAACTGTTTATAAGGTCTTAAAAAACAAAGGATGAAATGCACAGAGTTTTTAGAAGATCCCTAAGAGTACAACTTCAAACACTTTAACACGTGTATAAATCTGGTTTCACAAAGATATGACTTGAATGCAGCATTTTGTTTGAGTAGCTTTTCCAGCTATCATGAAGCTGGCTCACTTGTTACTGGGGTAGGTCACCACGGTAACCGTGTTGCACAGCTAACCTGCTTCAGAGCGGGTTAACTTCAGAGGATCAGATCTAAAACTGTCAACAGCCTGACCATTGACCAATCACATCACTGGAAACACAGAGTCATCATTCCTACGGGATCCTGATAGGGACAAAAGGGTTAAGAATTAAGTGACAAATAATAAAGAGCAATGTAGATCATAGGTCAGTAGAATCTTTTTGCTGTTCCAGACTTTCCACGTGTACCAGTTTACAACATTAAAAATCTACATGACGAGGATTGTAGCTGCTCTCACAGCATCACTGCAGCTCAGAATAACATGAGGAGACTTTGTGATGATGACAAGTAAGAACTATGCTCTCTGTATCTTTTATAAGAACAATAATCCACATACTGTTAGATATATTATAGATGCAACATTTCAGCAGACAGACTTCATCAGACATGAACTGCTCTTCTTTTCTCCTCTGTGCTTTGTCAGCAGAAACAGTATGACATTATTATAACTTCTTCATGTGCATCAAATATTCAGAGTAGTTTGTTTATTAACAGGAAAAAAATTCTCACTCTACAGTAAATACCTGTATAATAATTCCTGTACTTATTGACAGTACTGTCTGTCCTTAGCTTTACTTTGATATTTGGAAATAATTTCTACAGCTTCTTCTTAATATATAGTAGTAAAGTCATCATATTGCTTCCACCCAGTGGAATATCACTTTGAGCTGTCGATGCAACTCTCTGTTTCACCTCATATCATATTAAGTGTGTGGCTTTTGATTAACAGCTCCTCCTCTTTCATGTGAACACGCTCGTGGGTGGAAAAGAAAATCCAGAGTTATCAGAGGAAGCTGATAACCAGCTTTGTGATACAGTTTATTCAGGATGGCCACTGTGAGGTTCAGACCCTAAGAGAGTCAGACTAAGTTAAACTGGCTTTGTGGTCCAGGCCCCTGGTGTTTGCGTGTTTCGGGGTTTTATTGAATAGCGTGTGACTGGCCATCGGGCAAACTGGGACAAATCCTGTTGGGTTGGTGGACCATCAAAAAATCCATTAAGTGTTTTACTGGCCCTGTCAGTGTCTTTAGCAGCCCCCTCTGTGCCCCATCACTCAGGGTGCACATGAGAGCGTGTTGCATGTGCTGTTCCTGGGACTGGGCTCACTGGTGGTTAAGTCCAGTTTCTTTCCCAGTCCAACCCAGAATAAAATTCTCTACTTATTTGAATTTCACTATGTGTGTGTGTGTGTGTGTACCTGCGTCTATATTTTGCATCCGTTTCTATGTGTGCATCTGCATGTGTTTGTGTGCATGTTTGTATGTGTGTTGCATGAATTTTAATTGCTTTATTTGCATGTTAACAACCCACCTCTGACACACACACACACACACACAGCAGATGTTTGCTCGGCCCCCAGTGTGCTCTGCTCTGTCAGGCAGCTGCCATCAACCATCGTGCTGATATACTCAGTATAACCCTTTGTGTGTGTGTGTGTGTGTGTGTGTGGGCATTAATAAATGAAGATTAATGAATTAGAAAATTCAAAAATAGGATCTCTGTTGTACCTAGGTCTCTCTACCTCTTCCTCTTTTCAGATTTGGAGATTTGAGGACAACATAACAAAATCAGGTCTTTAACAAAATAACGTCAGTCCACTCTGAGCAGTGCAGCCAGAGAAACAGCTGCAAAACAATAAATTCCTTTTCCTGAGCATCATAAACAAAAAAAAAAACGACTCTATGTATTAACATAATTCCACAAAGAACCACATCAGTAAATGATTTTGGTTCATGTCTGCAGGAAGTCAGCATCTTAGTCAGACAGAAGGGCCAGAGGGAGGCACCTTGTGGAGTTTTAGACAGCTGGTAGAGCTTTGGAGAAACGGTTTAAAGAAAGTGCCCCAGTGTTTGGTAACATCTCATGCAGGTGAACTAGGACTAGGCGTGAAAGCATACGTGTGCTTGATGTGACACACACTCCTGCCAGTGGTTTCACGTTATTCCAGGTGGTGGTAAGATGCCAGGAAACATGGGAATGAAGCAAGAAAGAAGAACACAGCTCAAGATTATTCAAGATTACCTGCAGACTATTGTTTTCTATGTTCATGAGAACAGTCCGCTTGATCATCAGCCTATGAACACCATTATTTATTTTGACTCAGCCCCAAAGACACCCTCCAACTGTCCAAAATACTCCCTACAACACCAAACAGGGTTTAATCCGCTGCTGAAAATAGTCCCCAACAAATGAACTCTCCTCCTATTTTAGTAACGTTTCTTAAAAACTCCAGTGACTGGCTGTTTTAGGACAGGATTAGGATTAAAGAGCCTTATTTAGAAAATGAAAATATATATTTGTGGAATCCATTTTTAAATATTTAAAACATCAGTAGGAACCAGCAGGCCTGAGGCTTAGAGCCACACACAGAGTAAAGAAGTCACAAACTTCCAGAGTTCAAAAATCTCCCCCGGGTCCATTTGCAGTTAGAATATATCGCCTGCAGTAGGAAACAAAATGGCGGTTTAACTGCAAGGTGGAGCTGGGTTTGGGGCGACAGCTTTAAAAGACACTTGCCATCAAACCAACATTTTCTACTGCCGTGCCACAATATTCAGTAACAGCATGGACTGAAGTGGATTGTCATTTTATACAGAACACGCACAGCTCAGAACCAGACAGCCACTTACACATGTACAGATTGTATCACACACATTCATCCATCTGTTGTCGGTGTCATATTAACACACACACACACACACAGACGTTCATACACACACACAGAGTGATGGTGTGTGCAGCCCTCCATCAACTGTGGTGTAAGTCATCAGGCCAATGAGCAGTTTAAATATTCAGCCAGTGTTACTGTGACGATGGCCACAGAGGAATTCATTAACATTTAGCTGCACCTGTTCCCTCTGCTGCTCCTCATCGTGCTAATTGATTACAGCAGAACTGATTACTGAGAGGGAGGAGGGGGAGGGTGGGGGAGAATGGGAGGAGAGGCAGGCGAATGGTGGAAGAGAGAAAAGGGAAAAATGAAATAAATGAGTGTGTCGGCCAAATTCCTCCGTACTCTCTGTCTGTGCGGGCGTCGCCATGCACTTCATTAACTAATTAGCCACTTTGACAGGACCCAGTTGGATGTGAGGTCTCCATGGAAACAATACAGAAGTTACAGTCATGTTGGAACAACTCCCACAGAGGCACAAAGAGGCAAACCATCCATGAAGGAGGACAGTACCATCACACCGGGTCTCTACCTGGAGAGAAACACATCTCAGCTACCACGACAACAACAAACACAACAGCTACGACAACCATCACTGTTAATAAACTTACACCACAACATATAGGGCTGTAATTACAATACTGTCTGCATTTCCTGCCTTAATCACAGAGGCGACGGTGGATGTGAACCGTGGCCTCTGGTGTGACAGTCATGTGTTCGGTACCCATCATGCACCTCAACCTCCTCCTGCTGCCATTTGTAAATACAGTCTTCATTCATTACTTTAGCAGTTTAGTTGTATGTATATATATCATTTCTAGGGACAACAAATTGTGCTGCTTCTCCTGCTGCTGCTGTATTTTCTTCCAATCCAACCTTCCTCTCACCTGAAATGAAATATTGTGGATTTATCTGCAAAGCGTAAGTGAAACTGACCTGACATTACAATTCCCCCTCCATACTTCAGATTCCTACCTCTGTGTTTTTCAGATGTGTTTGTGCTGTTAGAGATTGGCCTTCAAAGTGAAAACCATCTCGCTGGTTAGCGTCAGACCTATATTGCACGTTACTGGCTGAAGTCTACTCTCCACCTTCTGCTAATGAAACAGCTGAACCACAGACTGCTGTGTTCATTAAGTTGTTGAGTTTCATCTCCTTTTAGGAGCTGACTGAACGAAACAGGCTCCGTGGATCAATTAAGCTGGTTTCAGATGTATTTTCTTTCCACGTGTGAATTAGAGGTGAAGTAGCCTCGGGCTGTATTGTAACACTGAATCATTTCTTTGTTTTTTTTGTTTTTTTCTGTCTGAGTGGAGCAGAAAATGTTAGGAGCAGAAATCTCCGCAGCAGCTGCTTTGTATTCAGATGTAGCTGACATTGTAAAGCAGCAGGGCAAGTGAAGCCGTGGCCTCGTTCACCGCCTTCAAACAGACCAAGAGCCTCCGTCTGTTTTAATTTTCCCTCAGAGGACGTAAGAAAATTACAGGGAGGCCTGCAGAAAGCTGATGACGATGACACTGATAATAATAATGAGCGCTGATAATAGTCAGAACAACAGTGATTATCACAAGAATCAGGGCCTGTCTGAGGGAAACTTAATGAACACTATGCTAATTCCGGGCACTTCCTCTCTTTTTGCTCTTAAAATAGACTGAATCCACAGTGGCGTAGATTTCACAAGATGCTGGAAACATCTGGAGGCTGTCTTAACGTCAGGTGACGTATAATGAGTGACCAACCACCATCAGGTGGATGAATGGGTCAACAAAATAAAGGACTTTGACAACAGAGACTGCCTAACCAAACCCTGACTCTTAACCACATGTTTATACTGCAACCATGACAACGAAGGACCAGTTCACCTGCCGCCACAGGGGGCAATATATCACGGGATGCTCCTATGGGTCGCCTCAGAAGGTAGGGACAAACGATATGGTCGTTCTGGTTGAAGGAGTTTGAGATTCTAGTCCATGTTGACATGACTGTATCCAATCATTTCTGCAGATTTATCAGATCCACATTCAATCTCCACATTATCATGTATCACACGCCACAAATGCTGTACAGACAAAAGTAATCGAGGTACAGAAGCCTCGAGACAGTCAGTGGTCATAATGTTTACGTTGGCTAGCTCAGCTATAATCTCAGGTTATATTTTTATTTATTTTTCATGTTTTATCTTCTCACTCGTACCTGAAACTACATGCCTCTATCAATGTAAAACATGGGGCTGTTTTCAGTCCCAGCACTGTTAACGTTGCCTATGCAAATGTAGGATGTTGTGTTATCGGTAACTGACTGTGATCACTGAGAGGAAGGACAGAATTTTGTGTGTTGAGAGTTGAGCAGGACACCGAGCTTCAGCTGCGTGTCTACTGCTTGTGCCTGAGGCAGAAACAAAGAGTGAGATGAGACTGTTTTTGTGAAGAAACCAGTCAGAAACTAACGTGGTCGTCGTAGGTCCTGACTTTAAACCTCCTCCCATGAACCTCCTGCTTCTTATTCTGAAACTCCTGTGTAGCTGATGCAGGACAGACGACACTGGCACTGGTGCATTTCATTTAGCAGTACAGTCAGTATTATTGCATTTCCACCTGTACTTGGACTCTTTGTACTGCTGAGCAGTTTGTCCGGTCGATGAATGAAAAAGCTTTGAAGGAAAACAAAACTTTAAACTGAAACTGGAATTAATTCAGTGGGTTTCTTCTCGTTTTTTGTTTTTTCTTTCTATGTGGAGCTGCAGTGTGAGGGCTGCATACAGAGCACCTCATCCACCCTGTGACCTCCACACACACACACGCACACACACACACACACACACACACACACACACACACACACACACACACACACACACACACACACACACACGCAAACACGCACAAACACAAGCACACATGCATACACATTCAATGTGATTGCGGCTTTCACCCAGAGGACATGAACAAACAATCACAGATTGAATTCAGGGAGTGTTTACTCACCTGGCCCTGTGTGCGTGCTTTCCTGTGCGCATGTGTGTGCGTGTGTGTGCGTGTGTGTGTTAATGTCCTCTGGGTAAAAGGAGCAATCACACTGAGGGCAGACTGTATCTATTTGCTTTGTGATACAACATGCAACGCCATATCGCGCCATGCAGTGTGTGTGTGTGTGAGTTATTTTACTGTGAAAGTTTGTTTACATCTGTAATTTCTGTAAACACAGTAGCAAAACAGGATGGATTTCCAGAAGGGTTCCGATCTTAAATAATCTAACAATAATACAACAATTCTTACAGAAATTAAGATGTTTAGTTAGTGAGTTAGTTAGTTAGTTAGTTAGTTAGTTTGTTTGTTTGTTTTCTGGGGCTTTTCGTTTCATGGAAAGCACCATAACCAATTTAATCATGATTTGTTATCTGCAAGACAAAAGCTAACGTATATACATGCAGAAAATGGAATTGTTTATCCCGAGGACCCTCTGTGGTCCAAACAGAGCTCAGCAGGGTACTGCTCTGTCCAATAAGGAATTTAGCTCCTGACGAAGTGGGCGGAGCCTCAAATTATGTTGGAATGATGCTTGATTTGAGGGAGAAGACAAGTGGAGGGTGAGACAGAGCTGAGTGAATGACAGTGAATGACAACAAACCGATGATTATGTTTGTGTTTTGGTTTCTGAGCGTGTAATCATCCTGTTACCACGACTCCCCGCAAAGCATCGGAGGGACGAGGGAAAGGTAATTATCAGCTGTTCAGTGACATCATCACAGGTATGTGAGACAGAGAGGCAGAGGCAGAGAGGATGCTGGACAGCATGAATGAATGAATGAATGAATGAAAGGAAGAAAGAAAAAATGATTAAATGAGAGAGTAAATGAATGAATGAATAAGAAAGACTGAATTAATGCACTGATAAATGAGTGGCAGACTGAATGAAAGACTGAACAAATGAATGACAGCTAAACGAGTGAATGAGTGAATGTGTGTGATTAAATGAATGAAAGGATCATTACAGTGTGTGTACTTCCTGGATTTTTGCTTAATATCTTTTACATACACTAGAAAATGCCTCTGTACATTTCTACAGACAAACACACATACCAAAGTGTGTGTGTGTGTGTGTGAGTGTGAGTGTGAGTGTGTGTGTGCGTATGTGTGTGACAGTTCAAACTGGCTGAAACTTTAAAAATCAAAACTTTTTTTCTCTCTCCTGACACAGTAAAGGTCACGTCCAGCGGCTCTTCATGGATCAGAAGCTTTCCTGAAATAACTCTGCCGCCAGTGAAGCTGCGTTACAGTAATAAAAACCCCCAGAGGACGTTCTGAGCTTTCATTAAGATTTTTTACAGAAATAACCAGGAATAAACTGTGAGACCGAGGAGCAAATGATTTTAATTAACTGAATCCGTTTTAACCACTAAAAAAAAACAAAAAACACTTTTGTATCTCAGTGTGAAGCATATATTTCATATCTGTGCTTTTCACATTAGAAACCTGGTGTAAAAATTACAGTGCACTGTTACATCAGATTTAAGGTTTAAATGCCGTTTACTCTGCCATACATTTATTTTTACTGTCTAATCACTGTTTGGTGTACGTGACATTTACTGGCACAGGACAGAAAGTTACTCCTTAACCAGAGAGTCTTTTTCAAAGCAGAAAATGCACATGCTTAACTTGTTTCAGGTCAAATTGAATTCAAATTTATTATCTATCTATTTGCCATAATAGCTCCTCTATTTATTTATTTATGTATATCTTATTTTTTACAGCAGCTATTTACTATTTTCTTAGTTTAGTCTCTTAGTTATTCTACTGTTGGAATAGTGCTTATTTAATCTTGTTCTGACCATATTGGTCTCTTACTTATATTTTACTTTCACTTACTGTACTGTACCCCTGCTGTTGCTAAATGCAATTTCCCCACTGAGGGACTAATAAAGGATTCTCTTATCTTATCTTATCTTATCTCTTAGTGTTATCTAGAAGGCATTAATATTTAGTACAGACTGACAGTGTCTTTACTGTAAACTGATTGATGGAATATCTGTCTGTAACATCACTGCAGTTCCAAAGACCCAACAGTTAAGTTAAACAGCAGGGCGGGGACAATGTTATCGCCCATTGCTCCAAACATGATTTGAGCTCCGTACCTCTCACTCTGCGGCTCACTCTGATAGTCTGTAATGTGACTGGAATCACAGGGTAATGAATAGAGCGTTGAGTTTGCAAGACTGCTCATGGCTCTACATTTTGACAGTCTGGTCATTTGCAATCATCGCAACTGGGCCCGTGAGGGAAGAGAAAGAAAACACTAACTAGACCTATTTGGTTCAATGTGGGACAAACACAGCACTGTGTGCAGGAGCTGCTGATGACTGTGCTGAGGCTGAAGATATTGAAAACACATTACTGAGCAGCACCTTATGGTGGGAATCATTGACATACTTCTTTCAACAGCACATCGCAGAAGCTGAAAACACGTCCCCTAGCAATGCCTGCTCTCAGACCTGAAGCTTAGACATTAATTCCAAAAAAAAAAAGAAAAAGAAAAAAATGTGTCCAACAGAATGAGGAGAATTTCTGTTACATTGCCATGGAACAGCTCTTTTCTACAATGATTGTATTAAAGGTCATTCTGCATGGTGAGTAACAGGTTTTTTTCTTTTTTTATTTTGGTGGTTTAGCTTGTTCGCTGAACAAAAGAGGGACACAGATTCTTCAGCTTGTGAGAGGCAACATGGAGAACTCAAACCTCGTCTGGACATCTGACTGTTCACGAAACTAGAGAGCGAACCAGGTCAGAGGACAGTTCTGTTGAGGCTGACCTTGATACACTATTTCAGAATTCTTTAAAAATCCTTTCAGAGTCACTTCAGTGCCTGCATTTCCTGTTCAAAGTGAAAATACACCTGTAGGAGTGAGAAATAAGTGGATAAGGGAGGGAAATGTGTGCACTTGAGAGTAAAATGGATGCACGGTATTCTGGAGTGAAAACACGTCTGTGTGAAAGGAGAACGAATGTATGAGCACCGACCACAGTGAATTATGGTTCGCGTCGTCTCGCTTTGTGAGAGTTTTCATAATGCGCCCGGTGAAACCTTATTTCATGTGCTCAGAAGTCAAATGAACACCTCACACTGAGCTCAGCTGGAACCTTCGCTGCTGGTTCTTTTAATTAATGCTTAAATGAGCCTCCAGGTTCTCCAGACTAACACATCAGATTCCTGCAGAGACTCATCAGGAGGCTTAATCGCTCCGGTGGGAACTCTTCCAAGGAGCTATTCTGAGAACTACTAGGTTTGATTCCCAAGAATCCAAGTCCTGATCCCAACTCTGACAGCCAGAGAGAGAGAGAGAGACAGTGACCCTGGCTGGACTCCCTGGAGAATTCTGGGTAAAAAAAAACTCCACAGAACTGGCTACTGTAAACTCTGGCTGTGTGTTCAACCATGCGTTGAACAGCACACACTCTGCACACACTGCGACAGCAACGCTCCGCCGAGTGGAGGAAAGTTGAGGAAACGTCAGATTTGTCTGAAAAGTTGGTTTGACAGCAGAAAGTTGACAAGAGCGGAAAGATTCACATTTTCTCCTTCAGCAACAAGCTGCAGGGAAACTGACTGAGGCTGTGCCCACACACACACACACACACACACACACACACACACACACACACACACACACACACACATTACATTACTGTGTGTGAGTAGCAATTAAGCAGTGAGCGGGATGCTGCAGTTCGGCACAGTTCTGAGTTCACATGCAGTTTTAATGGATTTCTTCATTAAAAACTAAACGTCTGCTGTGCAGTTGGGATGTTTTACTATATTTAAATTTCATCAGGCCAAACTGAGCAAATTACAACGTCCTCTGCTACGACTGCTGCTGCTAAAAATATTTATCTACTTACTTTTAGCTGCAAATTTTTCCGTGTCATGATCTCCACCACCCACACCTTTTAGAAACCCCATGTTCTTTAATGGGGGATGTGACCATTGTGAGTTGGCAAACTGAAATGAATTGTTGGCTACTGCTGGTTCCTAAACAATAAATCATGTCTTTAAATTAGCCTTTGAAAAGATGTAGCTGTCCTCAGCCACAGTAACCGATGAAGAGCTAATTGTGAGACCTCCTCACGTCTCCTGTTACATTTTTAATGGCTGCTGCAGGGCTAATTTCCTTTTAAGGGACAATAAAGTCAAGTGAACTCTTTTAAGCATGAGACTTAGACACGTTCTAAGAACTAAAAGCTTTTTGACCCTTTGACCCACCTGGCCACCTGCATTTTTTTTTTTTTTTTTTTTTTGTCAGTTGGACTCAGTGACCATGAAAATATGTTGAATCTTCCTCTGCAGCTTCACCCTCTCTAGACATTAAAGTAGACTGGTTCTAGTTTTTAGGTTGTGGGGATTAAACCTAGCACTGTCCTCACCATCAGGGTACCATGTGTTATTGATAGATGTCACTCAGACACATCTTTTGATCACTGTCAATGAATCTCAATAGTTAGATGAAACACAGTGGAGGTTGTCTGAGTTTGTGCTTGGCTGTGATTGGTACACTGAGGAAAATAGGCGGAGCTTTATCTATGAGTTAAAACGTCCTGAGGCAGCTGCTGATAATCTGTGTATTAATAAAACTAGAAAACCATAACATTTCTCTCTGTCTTGAGTCAAATCATCTCTTTCACCTTTATTTTTTTCTTTTCTTCAAATAAATGTTTGGTTAAGGAAAAATATTCCACCTTTTCAAACTCGTTTCATGAAGCTTTAAACTATCCCACAGCTCTGCCATCACCGATCGATAAGCCCTGACCCGAGAGCCGATCGGCAGAGAGATATCAATCACGTGCAGGAAAAATAAACAGACAGAAACCAAATGAGGTCAGCTCTCCACAGACGGTCGGACCCTCCTTCTTACGGACAGAAATTATGATCCGTTCACAGCGTCTCTGGAAACATTCCTCATTTTCTCTGCTGCTGCTTTGTAAGCAGGCTTCAAAAAATCACTATGACAATAACATCTGATGAACCAGGTTCCATTTCGATGATCAAGCTCTTATCTCCTATCACCTCTCTACCCATACATACACTGATCAGCCCCAAACTTAAAACCAGCCGCTGGTGTTAATGTTGCAGCTAAATGGTATCTGACCCTAGAGGAGGCACAAAGGAATAAGGAGGCTGTCAACACAGTGGATTCCTTTTTAGAGATGTCTTCATTTTTCACTGACTGCTCACGAAACCAGAGAGTGAATCAGGTCAGAGGACGGTTGCTGCCTCCATTAACTTGACTGGACATCAAGGTAGACCTTGATACACTATTTCAGCATTCATCAAAATCCTTCAGGAGCACTTCAATGCCTTCTACACTGCCAATGTAGTTCTTGTGGAAAGTGAAAATACGAATGAGGAATAAATGGAAAAAAGGAGCGAAAGCATTTGCCCTGGAGAGTAAAATGAAAGTAGCGTACGAGGTTGAATGTATGTGCGATCTATCTGTATCTTAAACAGGTACAGAGAAGGTTTAAGTGCTTGCGAACAGAGTCATCAGCATGTCCCTGTTTGAATAAAACAGAAAAAAAGACAAAGTCAGCCATTAAAGGAGGATTTTTACCTTTCAAAGAACAGTTTTGGCAGAGCTGATGGCTGACATTGTATTGATCTTATGTGGCCCAGACAATTTTATGTTTATTCCACCTTCAGTTTTGTCTCCTAGCTTCTGGTTCTGCTATTGCTGCTCGGCCCACCGATCGATTCATGCAGCCCACTGAACGGTCTTACGGTGATGACTGTTAGCTCAGATATGTGCTAAAATGTAGGTCCGGGTTGATGTCAATCCACACGACGTGACACATTCCCACTTACAGTGTAGACAGGAAGTTAAAAGACTTGAATAACAGAGTCAGAGCACCTGACAACACCACATCCCCACCACAGATACCAGATTTTAAAAAAATGATCTATGGAACAAGTTACCTAACCTGCAACTAACTCGACTAGCTTACTGGGTGCTCTCATGCTCTTAACTTACTATGATGTGAAAGCCACTCACCAGAAATTATAATGGTATAAGCACATTATAAAACACAAATGCACTGTGACCTGTCACCATGACTGTTACAAAAGAAAACCTGATCCCAGCACTGTGTGGGAGAACTGATCTAATTACATAACGGCCATTGTTTGTCACACTGCTGTGGGATAAAGCCATTTTCTTCCAGCTCTGTCAGAACGCTGCACCTCAGACTGTAAAACAGCTCAGATATCTGCTAAAATGTAGAGTTCATGTCAGTCTACACAGCGTGACACGTTTCCTCCATCCAGAGCAGACAGGAAGTTAAGAGACAGAATAACAGAGTCAGAGCACTTGTTGCTGAAGCACATCTGGTCCATAGACAATGGAAAAAACTTTGAAATGATAATGTCAAAGGAAATGTATTTAGATGTACTGGCCCTGTTTGGTCAGAGGATCAAACAGTAATTGATTTTCTGTGGTTATGAGCTGTTCTACACAAGATAAGAGTGAGATTATTTGCAGGACAGTGGACATTTTGTTTTTTTACTTTAAGCAAATCTCCAGACTCTTTTCCTCTGGACTGTCAAAATAAAATACAGGATTAATACAGGGAGCTTTCAGTTTACGTGGCCAGGCTGCTGCTGTCTGAGCACATAACATGACCTAGATGAAGACAACAGACAACAATGGACAGATGGAAACAGGTTTTTAGAATGTAAACCTGATTGTTTTACTAAAATAACTTGTAAGAACCAAATACAACATCGTCTGCACCTGAAAGCTTATTTGGAATGTTGTATATTATATTTAAGTTGATAAGTTAGATTTTATTATATTACAGTAAATGAATCTTTGGGTCTTCTTTTCCATCTCCAGCTTGGACTGTGTGTCCACTTATTAAACTGTCTGCTGCTTTTAAAGAGGATGAGAGGAGCTGATGTGATGTGATACCATTAGGCCAACAAGTTTTTAACCTTTTAACATAGGCTATGTAGTCCACATCCTCTGCTGGATTTTTAATGGCTACGGAAAGTGAACTCTCCTCTTCTGAGCATGTGACTTAGAAATATTCTAAGAAATAGAAACTTCAGGACCAGAGGCCGTGACAGAGTGTCCTTGACCTAGTTGTCCTCTGAGGTGGGCATAAGGGGGTCGTCCTTTTTTTTTTTTTTTTTTTTTTTTTTTTTTTTTTTTTTTTTTATATGATGAAAAATGTTTTTTTGGGTGGACTAGACTTGAATGTTGCATGGTCCTCTACAATGTTTTCATCCCATAAATCACACGGGCAGCTTGGACAGTAAAGAGAGGAAAATTAAATGAGTATGTAATAAAAAAAAAAAAAAAATATATATATATATATATATATTTTAAAGTCTGAGACCACGTTCCTATTCATTTGAATACATACACACACACAGTAAATATGTGTGTGTACATTTGCGCATTGCATCAATCAGTAAAATGAAGCCAGATCACTAGAGAGCATCTGTTGACTGATGGCAGTGTCACAGTTTAAATGTGTGTCAGAATAAACAGTCATCAGTCATCAGTCACTTCCAGGGGTGGAGGAAGCAGGAAAACCAGCCATGAATGTTCAGCCCGTCTCAGTGAGACCACGGCAACGTTTAAAAGTCTGTCTTTAAAGTATGTCCCGAATTCTTTTTTTTCTTTTTTTTATCTTATCACGACGAATGGAACAGAGCTGACTGCTGTCGTTGTTGTGGTTGTAGAGATGTTGGGACGGAGAGAGGAGCGAATAAAAATGTTTAAAAAGGGTCAACAACTCACCCTGGACAGGACAACCTCTAAGGTGATGTTCTGAGGAGGCGCACTGGGAACTGCAGAGACAAACAGAAACAGAAAAACATCAGATAAACAAACACCAGCTTATTCATGAGTCAAAGATTGAACTGACTTTTGATTTACCTATATGCTACATTGAATCGATATAAATTCTTAGACAGCATGCTAATGAATCATATCCACTTTCTAACAGTCTGTTGGAGACATGTGGGTCCAGACCTTAAATTCAAAGTAACTGTGTAACAGACAGAATACTGAATTCTCACCAAGCAGCCTGATGAGTGTACAGGTGTGTGTGGCTGTTCTGTAGCAGCCTGGTGTCATTTGCACATAATTTAATCACAGGTAAACACAGCGGACGACCCTGAGTGATGCAGCTGTGATCTGTCTGCACATTTATCACCGTGTGTGTCCTGCTGCCTTCAGATGCTGCAGAGGACAACACACATGCTACTTGTTAGAGATGATGTCGTATTGATAAGTTTTTTTTTTTTACAGTGTCATTGTGTGTTTGCTTATTTGCTGAGTGCTGCCGGCGTCAGATCACTCCTGCCAATCAATCAACATGATGACATCAGCACAGACAGGAAGCTGATGGACTGACGCCGGCGTTTCAGTCGGTGTGATCTGACTGTGTCACTGCAGCAAAAAACAAGATTACCGCCGCAAACATGACAGCTGCCATAACACAAACACACACACACACTGTCACTCTGTGTATGTGAGCATCATAGCAAAAAGTGAAACAAAAAAAATAAAGAAGAAAAGGAAAGTGAAGATGACAATTAGGCAAAGAAGCAGAGCACAGATGAATGTAGGCGGATGAAGAGGACAAACAGGAAAAGGAACTTGAAAAGGATAACAAGGAAAAAGAGGAGGAAAAGATTATAACAACAAGAGAGAGAAAAAAGAAAAGATAAAGACCAAAGTGAAGAGGATGAAAGAGAAGAAAATGAAGATCACAAAAGCCGAAGAAAACAAAGTAGAGGATAATGTAGAAAAGAGAGGGGAAAAAAGAGAACATGAAGATAAAAAGAGAGAAGATAAGAAGAAGAAGATGAAAACGAAAAATGAACGAAACAGGATGTAAAAGATGAATAAAAAACAAAGATAAAGAAGTAAATAAAGACGATGGAAGACGCAGGGAACGAGGTACACGAAGGAAACAAACGATGAGGCGCAGATGAGGAAGTAGATCGTGAAAACAAACAGTGTGAAAAATGAAAAACAAAAACATGGCGATGCTGAAGCAGGAGATAAATAAACAACAGGAGGAAGAGGATGGATAGACGGAGGATGATGAAGAGGCGGCAGATGTGCGATTCTGTCCAGTCAATCAGAGACAAAGTGTAATGTTCAAACTAGAGAATCAAAGTGTTTTGGTTTGAATGAACTCTGCGTCTGTCCAAGCGGACGCCTGATTAACTGTCAGGCGCTTATCTATTGATTCAGCTGCTCAATTCTTCTGTGTGTGTGTGTGTCGGTTGTATTGTGGATTCAATTAGTCCACAAGTCATTGTTATCATCGAGACGCAGCCAGAAGATTCACAATACAGCCACTCTGCATCTGTGTGTGTGTGTGTGTGTGTGTGTGTGTTTCAGATCATTTTATGGCGTGATTGCAGCTGGACAGATGCCTCCATTCTCTCTCACTGCTGATTTACGGAAGTTTATTAACAGCAACATCCCCATCTGTGCAGCAGTCAGCAGCTGAATGTTGAAGCACTGATATTAAAGGAGCAGCCTGTGGTGTAACTGTAAACCAGGATGTGGCCCCTCACCCACAAACCACACGACAGGAAGCTTTACTCACTCCCTAACTCACTCAAGGGCCTTTTTAAGATCATACAACAAAATAAAGTTTTTGGTTTTTTTTTATCTCCAATTCTGCTGCTTGAGTTTGATCCTTTTTGAAAAAAAAAAAAAAAAAATCATCCTAAAACTCAAATAACGGAAAAAAAAAACCATGATGGAAATGTCACATTTGTGTTTGTTTCATGTCTGAATCGGAGGAAGGCTCCGGTCTGCCCATCGCTCCACACAGATCCCATGCTGTCATCTCCTCAGTGGGAGAGGAAGCTTGAGTAGACGGTGAAGTCACATGCTTCGAGTGGATGGAAATGCACCTTGACCCAAGTGCGTTGTGACATTATCCTACTGCGTTAAACCTCAGAGAATAGTTCCTACTCTTGACTCATGTCATGTCAGTTTATCTTTTTTTTTTTTTTACATTTGACTGTTTGTTTATTTGTCTGCAGGATTTACACAAAAAGTGTAATATTCTGAAACAGAAAATGAACTCTCCATTTTTGTCATTTGTCCTTGGTGGAGGTGTGCGCTCTGCTGAGTGTCATTCTAGTTCACTGTCACATATTTTTTTTTCCCACTCTCATACATTTTAGAATACAGTGCTGAGCATTGTTAACACATTGTTAATGACGATATAATGTCCGACATGGACACTGGCTCCTGCTCATGTTTTATTCTCTGAATGTTTTTACCACTAATGAAAGTGTCTCTCTCTGCTCTGTCCCACACCACAACAAAACAAAGTACTTCACACACTTGTGTGGAGTGTGTGTGTGTGTGTGTGTGTGTGAGAGAGAGAGAGAGAGAGAGAGAGAGAGAGAGAGAGAGAGAGAGAGAGAGAGAGAGAGAGAGAGAGAGAGAGAGAGAGAGAGAGAGAGAGAAAGAGAGAGAGAGAAAGAGAGAGAGAAAGAGAGAGAGAGAGAGAGAGAGAGAGAGTGGACTCCATTACTGTGTCAGGCTGTGGGGCTAAATTGAAGCAGGTCTCATCTCCCTGCTTAATTAAAGACCCCTAATGAAACCAGTGACAGCAGGAGAGAGGGAGAGAGAGAAAGAGAGAGAGAGACAGACAGACAGAGAGAGAGAAAGAGAGAGAAAGACAGAGAGTTTCTTTGAGAATGTTTTATACTGAAAAACGTGTTGCTTTAATCTTCTTTCTGTATTTCCTTCTTCTTCATCCAAATTAATGGCCTCTTTCTCTTCTATCTCTCCACACACACACACACACACACACACACACACACACGCACGCACACACACACACACACACACACACACACACACACACACACACACACACACACACACACTCCTATTAACGCGCACACAGTGTGAAGTAATAGGAAGCACCTGGTCCAACAGTTTTCCAGACTCAGATGAACCAGCTACAGCTGCAGAGCTTCAAACTGGGACCAGTAGAAACCAGTCAGACTGCAGCATCAGAAAGACTCTCAGTATGCTGTTTATTGTTTATTTAACTAACACCACACCTAAATAAAATATTATACTTATGCATCAAGCTCTTCAGTCAAGCATTATACATTATATAACATTATATAACATTATATATCATTTATACTATTTTTATTTTTTGGTGGTAGCTGATAGTTGATTGATGGGTAACTGATATTATAGTGTATAATAGAGTATACTTCACCATCAACATGCTCGATTTGCCTTTATGTATAATGTTGCCATTTTTAAACAAAGAGCATTATGGTGCTTTCACAGACGCTCCGGCATTTGAGAACTGAGGCTCAGCTGCTAAAGAGGAACTTTTTAGTGCAAAGAAAAAAAGACTTTGTGTGATAAAATATTGGAAACTCAATGTTAACAGCTTTTTCCAGAGCTTTTGAGCACATCCAGCATCCTTCTTCAGCGACTGTAACTTGCCTAAATAATCACATCATGGGTGGATTAATCTGTGAGGAGGCCTGGGGGGAACAGAGCTGCTGCTGCTGCTAACCCTCGTCTCCTCACTCTGTGTAAACTGTGTGCGCATGTACATCGCTGTGGTGGAACATTTACACAGCCTCAGGTTTGCTGTGTTTTCATTAAACACAAATAAGAATCTGCACAGTGTGTAAACACATTCCCACAAACCCCCCAAAAACCCTGGTGTTCTGCAATGACCACGTTTGTGTAATCTGAGCTGCTGCCACACCGGATGAGTGAGGAGGTGCTGAGGCAGAACTCACCGTCTGATTGGGTGGTGACGCTGGCGGTCTCTGAAGCAGTGCCCGGTCCGTAGCGGTTGATCGCCAAAACCCGAACCGTGTACTCTGTGAACTTATTGAGTCCCTCCATTTTGTAGTTCAGTCCGTTCACTTCCACACTCTGAACACAAACACAGAGCTGCTGTTACCCTTCAGAAAGTCACAGCTGATTATCTTATGACATTTAAACAACCTCCACATGGTGGTCTGACAGGTTGTGGTCTGACTGGTCGTACTACGTCTATAATGGTTGCAGACCTGTTCCTTGCCAGACGGGCTCTCGGTCCACAGAAGTCTGTAGCCCAGGATGGGGCCGTTTGGTTGGCTGGGAGGCTCCCAGCTCACCTGGACAGAGGTGGGAGACAGAGCCTCCGCTCGGAGAGACTCCACCCTGCTGGGAACCTGGACTGTAGAGACACAGAGACAACACACTGCTCACACACAATTTTTTTTTATGGCTATTACAGTTGAAAAAGTGGGGGGTGGTATTTTTTTTTTCAAGGGCTGGGAATTAAAATCCTGATATTCTCTTTGACCGGAGTGTGTCCCTGTGTTATACAGTGAGCCTGTCACATTAAAGAGGTGCTCCAGTGATTTAGTGTTGGACTACCTTAAAGTTCAGGGACTCATAAGAGACACACAAAAAAAACGAATGGTTAAAATTGAGGCGGCAAAGGCCGAGATATCCCGTATTTGAGTATTTGGGTCAAACTCCAAAAACACTGGATGAAAAAATAAAATCCTGCAGAAAACTGGTTGGTTTCTTCATATCTGTGCCTGGACTCAGTCTGTCCAAGAAGTGTTTAGTTCCAACACTTGAACCTACGGGAGTTTCTGATGGCTCATCTAAAATGTTTTATTTGCCTCAGAGGAAATAAATTCCTGACAAGTGAAAATGAGTCCAAAGTGTCTCTTGATGTCTTTATTACAGAGACAGGCCAGGGACCAAGTCGTCTGTCAGGCTCCCAACAATTATCAATGTCACATCCTGTCATCATGAGGAGTTTAAAAAGAGTCTGAAAAATGTTGCTAACAGCCCAGAAAAAAAAAAAAAAAACCCTTCAGAGCACTTTCAAAGGCCTGACAGGAGAGTGTGAGGATGTGACTGATAAACAGGATGAAGAATTATGTTGCTACGTTCTGCTTCAATAAAAGTGTTTTATGTTTCGAGAGATAGAGAGAGAGAGAGAGCACTTGAAGGATGAACACCTCTGGATGAAGAGCTCTCCTGACAGAAATGGCCCACTAACAAGTTTCTTAACTTCAGAAAGTATTTTTCCAAAAACAAGAGTCGGAGTAAGAGGCAGGGGTTGGTTAGTGTACACCTGGGCTCAGGAGGGTTGATCCTCAGGTCCTCCAGTCCACATGTCCAAGTCTCACACACCATCAGTGTGTGAGAGTGTGTGCATGAATGTGCGTGTGTGAATGGTACGTATTTCCATACCATATTAAGAAATATAAAGAAATGTGCACGATACAGAGGACACAGATTCATATGGGTTATGTGTAGGTGAAGTTATTCGTGTGTTATTTGTTATTGTCAGTTCTTTGCGTGTTCGTGTCTGTGTCTCACGGTCGGGTTTGGTGGTGATCCTCAGGGAGGCGGAGCTCTCTCCTGGTCCCACGTCATTGTAGGCGATGACTCTGAAGCTGTAGCTCTCCTCTGGTTTCAGGTTGGAAACCGTCAGCTCCAAAGACTCGGGCTCCGACACGTTCACTGACCGCTCCCTGACACAGGAAAACACAAAGAAACAAATACATTTTTTTCATTAACTATAAACACATTGTTCTTTTTCATATTTCATATTTAACATTTAATTATTTAATTACGTTAAACCACTTATTTTCTGTTCGTTTGACTTACTATATTGACTTGTGTCATAAAACTGTCATCATGCCTAAACCTTTTAAACCAAGAGGTGATACACACACCCATATGAGAGACAGCCTAGTTTTATTTTGCAGCAGCGCAGATAATCGGAGCTCTAATCAGATGTAATCTGTGTAATCCCTCCCATGACTCCGGCTAATCCTCAGATTACAGCACCTCTGCAACCTCCACAGTCCTCAACTGATCAGCAAATAACTGAAGAAACAGATGCAACAATTATAGTGTATTTACAGTGTATTTACACTGCATTTATAGCATACAGCGTGTTTCCACTGCTGCATCAAATGCGCAACTGTGGCTTCACTGTACAGAGGCTGCAGAAAATATTGTTGGAGTGATTTTCATCTGAAGGCTTTTATTTGTTATTTATTTATTTTTTAATTTTGCTTTCCAAAAAAAAAAAAAAAAGTGGACTTTTATCTCAATTTGATTTTATCCAGTGAGAAACACAAAGACACAGCCCACACAAGAGAGAGCGTGTGTGTGTTTGGTTTCTGGATTGTAACTGATCCAGAACTGAGAGAATAAAAACCGTTCAAATAGTTTAAAATCAGTGAAGAAAAAATTTTGTTTCCACTAAATAAATTACTGCCACCAGGGAGTGAGAGAGTAAATGAGCAGAAAGCAATGAAGAATGAATCACAATTACTGCTCTTAAGTAGGTTCGACGTGCATGACTGTTCAGCTCATTTCAAGGTTTTACAAAGTGTAACAAAGTGCGATTCTTAAAGGAACATTTTAGATAATAACCTTATTCATTTACAAAGAGTGAGATGAGAATAAATAAATATCAATCATGAGCTGTAACCATTTCTGGAAGAACTACGGTTTATTCCTCCACCGCTGCCTTTTGTGTTACAGATACAGTCAGTGAACATAGGGTTTTGGTTTTTGGTCTGTAGAGACATGAAGGTGCCAAACACATCAATGGTCATTATGATTCAAAGGCCTCATGAAGCTGAATACAATCACTTTGGCTGTTGTTGTTAGGAAACAGTTCCAGCACCTGAGATTCAGAGGAGGATGAAAATGTGTGATTCATCAATGTGGGACCAGTACAGACACGTGTGTTTAGCCTAGCTTAGCACAAAGAGTGGAAGCAAGGGGAAACTACTAGCCTATGTCCGTCAAAGAAGAAGATCCACCTTCAAACTTTTTTTTTTTTTTTGTATGAGTAAGACCCCTCATGATTAATCAATACCCATAAAACCCATTAATTTTTCAATTAAGGTCCAACATCCGGGAAGCGTTGTTACTCCGTTATACGGTTGACTGAAGATTTTTAAGGAGTTTTAATGGGTATTCTGCACAGTTTAAAAAATTCCACTAGTCTCTTAAACCATTTACACGTAAAACCATTTACATAAAATACAGTTGTGTAATAGCATTGCCAATTCTCCACCATTTGGTTAACTCTAGGTTTTTCTTTTACCCCCTAACTTTTATGATGTCACAAAGCCGGGGCTTTATGGGGTTTTAACCCATTAAACATACATTCACAAGTTCCACTGATGACCCCTTAAAATGTAACAGCCCATTACTGTGTTGCCAGGTTTGAGCTCTCTCAGCAAAACCCAGTCAACTGTGAGTTTTCACCTTAATTGGAAGTATGTGTTAATGGTAACTTTGTACCCTTCAAAAAACCATCAAACCGTGCACAAAATACGTCACAAATATATTAATAAATAGCAATTAATTTAGTAATCCCAATTTGAGTCCCATTACACACCACATGCATCTCATATCAGACAGTTAAGTGAATTTCTTGGGAAAGTTTGTCAAGATGTCATCAGAATCCTCAGGATTCATCCTCTGCAGGCCACGAATGTCCCGTCAACCAGGCTGTTGGGGTGTCCACGTCTTTGGATCACAGACAGACACACTAACAACGCAACAAATCAACCAACATCAGCAGCAGCAGCAGGAGCAGCAGCAGTCAAGACACAAAGGCTAAAGAAAATACAAAAGGTGAGCAGAGTTCTCGGGGTTCACGAATCCATATTTTCCTCTGAGCTGCTGAGCAAAAGGCAGACGGTCCGAGCTGGATGTCGAGTTAAGCAGCAGGTTTCTGTTTCTGTCCCACAGTGTGAACTCTGTTTGCCCTTCAAAGGCCACAGTCTGAGGTCAGGCTGCAGGAAAACAAATGACCCTCAGACAGAGACTCTGCTTTCGCTGCTTACACTTTCACTCATTTCCTCCCATCCGTCCGGCTTTTCTTCTCGTTTTTCCTTGGTTTGTAGGAAGAATGGACCAAACATCTCTCACTTGTCTGTTTTTAGGCTTTTAGGCTAACTCACATCAAATGTATTTACATCTACGCTGATGAGAGGAGCAGATGAAGGAGATCCATCCATGAGCTGCGTGTATTATAGCAGGTAGATGAGTCATTGGACCAAATCTGTCACCTGACAACAACATCAATACGGGACAATTCTACATAACCCTGCATTACATTCAGTGACCATGTCTTTAGCTTTGTCAGTGGTCTGTCTCTATGGAAGTCAGTGTCTGTCTGTCTGTCTGTCTGTCTGTCTGTCCACCACTTTGATCCAGATCCAATATCTCAACAACTATTGGATGGATTGCCGTGAAATTTGGAACCCACACAGGTGACACCCTCATTAGAACTTCCTGTCAGGTGATCAAATAGCTCGAAACCTCCTACCCCCTAGCCACGCTAGTAGCCTCACAGAGCTGCCAGCATGGCTGCAGACTCTTAGTCTTGTTTCATATCCAGTGTTAACGTTTTTAAAATTCTTGCATCTGACATTATCTGCACATGGCAAAGTATGGATAGGTCTGTGACTGTTTGCATGTACAGTAAGTCGTATGGTGTGGAATCATCCAACATAGACAGAATTCCTAAGGATACTGGGAGGAAAGTCCTGCACAGACCCACTAATTCAAGGCTCTGGGTTCTAGGGGAAATCCAGTCTACAGTCACAAAATATGCAGGGACCAGAGACACCAACACCTGGTCCACCTTGTTATCATGTAAATAGTTAAACTACTTGCTTGTGACAGGTCGTCGGCAATTTGTGCACCTAGGCAGCACCTGTGCACCTTAGTGGACCGACAGCATTTATTTCTAAGAGCAGGTGTTACTGCTGACTGAGTGCAAAAGGTACACTGTCATGTGGCTGTTAACATGAGTGACATTGCTTTTTGTGACAGACTGAGCCTGTGTTATCACAGGTGAAACTCAGAAAAGAAAAAAGGAAAAAGAAAAAAATCAACCCTGCAGTGAATAAAATGAAAACCAACCTCGTCTTTGTTCTGTTTGATTTAAAAGCCCAACGTTTCAAATTGCATGAAACTGTTCCTTTTCATAAAAACAGGCCTTGAGTAAATATAATATCGCTGGCATGCAAAATAATGGTATTTATGACTACCCTAACGTATTCTGAAAATAATAATATCTGGTATGCTGGGACATGTAGGGACTCTGTCAAAAGCCTTTAAATAAAGAGACAAAAGAATTTCATCTTCTCACTCCCGTCTTGCCATCTCCCTCTCTCCTGTAATCTCTCATTTTCTCTCTCTGTGTCTCTTCCTCCCTCCCTCCTCGCCCATTTTCTGCAAGTTATTAGTGCTGACAAAATCCATCTCTGTATTTTTCTCTAAGTCATTAGAACTGACAAAACCTCTGCCTCTGTTCCGTCTGTAAGTCATTAGGACTGACAGAATCTCTCTGTCATATTGTTTCATGATGAAACCTCAGCGGCTCTTTTGTCCAGCGTACTGTTCAGAGCCCTAAAGCACTGCAGGCCAGTTTGTCCCTGAGGTAACAAAGCTTAAAAGCCTGGATGTGAGAGCCTTCAGCTGTAGCCCCGACTGTCAGAGGTTACCATTTAACATCAGCAGGGGACTCGCCAATATGTCACCCAGGCATTTTCTACTAAATGTTCAGAACTGCTGTGTGCAGCAGAGCTGGGAGTGTGGGAAAGAAGTGTTGTCTTTAGGATACAGTTAGTTTACAACTCTACACCATCAGGCCTTTGTCCCTATATAACAACATGAAGCTTCCTGTTTTACAGGATCACAGTCCTAAAAGGAGGACCTGGAGTTCACACACTCTCAAGTCTACAATAAAGGTTCATCCACCTTATTTGCTACATTTTCAGCATGGCTCTATAAATGGCAGCGTCGGGTCCAACACTGTGGCCCAGACCCAAATATCTCAGCAACTTTAGGAGGGATTTCCATGAAAATTTCTGACTTTGGTGATCTCTTGACTTCTCCTGCACCAGCATGGTTGAAATTCAACCATTCTGAGGTTTGGACTGTTGATTGGAAGGTGTCACTTTGAGTTCTGCGTAATATTGGCTTTTTTTTTTTTACTATTTTATGACATTTTGTTTGGTTTACAAAATGTTATAAAATGTTACTATTTTATAACATCTTGTAAACCAAACAATAAAGGGAAGGAAATAGCTAGCAGATGAATCCATAACGTATCTTACATAGTAAAATGCTGCTTGAACATCAATTCTTCACAATAATAACAACATCTATAGTAGACCTGCCTATCAGTCTCAGCTGTATTTCACAGGAAAGTCTGAAAATGTAAACAGCCTGTGTTCCGACCTCCTGGCTGGGATCCAGATCCACTGCCTTAGAGGAAGGATTCAGAAACTATGTCAGACCACACATACCAAAAAAAAAAAAAATCCTGTCTTACCTCTCGACTCCATCCTGGGAGTAATAAACGCCATAGGTCTGCACAGCTCCTCCAGACTCCTCCGGGGGGCGCCAGCTGAGTCGGACAAATCGGCTGGACACTAGGACAGGGACCAGGTCGCGGGGGGCAGAGGGGAGGGCAACGCCTGGGCTGGGGGACACTGGTGGGGGATCAGAGTAGGAGGAGTAAGTCAAAGGGGTGCCAGAAGGAGCAGGAGGAGCAGGAAGAGCAGGAGGAGGGCGAGGAGGAGGAGGTGTGTGGGTGGGTCTATACTGAGAGGGTGTGGCCTCTGTTAAGAGTACATTCAGGCCAAAGGGGGTGGAGGTGGGGGGTGGGGGGGTTGCAGGGACAAGGACAAAGGACGACGGGGGGCAGGTGGAGAGGAGGTGCAGGGGACGAGCAAAGGAGGCGAAGCAAATAAAAAACGAAAGGAGTAAATGACAGATGAGCAGATAAGGAACAGAAAAGATGTGGAAAAGACAAGAAGGAAGAAAAGGAGGAAGAAAGTGGTAAAGAAGATCACAGGCAAGAAGAAAAAGCGACAGAGCATCTAAAAAGCTTAGCTATCAATCAACAGATCAATCAGTCAATCATCTGAAAGTAAAGAGTGCTGCCTGCTCTCATGTTAAATCACAGCTCAGAATACTCTGATCTTATTCATGACTGACAGCTCAGCTTTAGTGGTTTCACATTTCAGACACATGTTCTTCAGAGTCAGGATTTTGCTCCTTTCAGAAAATGATACATGGGGTTTTGGAACTTTGGACTTTTTTTTAGTGTAGTTAATACACTCATATAGCACTAGGTCAGTTCTACATCCTGAGGTAGAACGTGAGCAGTTCCTGAACAAGTTATAAGACAAAAATGAGAGACCACGGACTTCAAATCCTGAATCTTTGAACCAATATAAACCAGTGATCTGTATCTGGATATTTCAACTGGACAGTGACATCTGATCATGGGCCTTTCTATTTATACTGTGTATTAATAGATGATCTCTAAAGGTGACATTGTGATTGGATATTAAAATGCAAGTTATGAAGGCAGAGCTGGCTGATACAACGTACAAGGCAAGGGTCACATGACAGATGGAGACAGGTGAAGTCTTCACAAAATCTATGGTTAGTGACGGAAGGACTACTTACAAGGCTGGCTGTGTAAACTACTGCAAGCTAACTGCTATGAAAGTAGCCAGCTGAGAACACGCTAGCGCGAATCAGTCACAGTAGATCAGTAGTTTTTTCTATTCCCTCTGGCCTAACCCAGCCCTCCAGCCATTTTGTTCTCAGGACTGAACATGTGAAGTTACCAAGCTAGTTTGCTAACTGTCTGTCTACTGGTCAGTCTACGTTCCTACTCTCACCTATGGACAGGAGCTTTGGTTTGTGACTGAAAAGACAAGATCTCAGATACAAGTGGTCGAAATGAGTTTCCTCCGCAGGGTGGCTGGGCGCGCCCTTAGAGATAAGGTGAGGAGCTCAGTCATCCAGGAGGAGCTTGGAGTACGGCCGCTGCTGCTCCACATCGAGAGAAGCCAACTGAAGTGGCTTGAGCATCTATTTAGGATGCCCCCTGGACGCCTCCCTGGGGAGGTGTTCCATGCATGTCCCACTGGGAGGAGGCCCCGGGGAAGATCTAGGACATGCTGAAGGGACTATGTCTCTCGGCTGGCTTGGGAACGCCTCGGGGTTTCTCCGGAAGAGCTAGAAGAAGTGTCCAGGGAGAGGGAAGTCTGGACGTCCCTGCTTAGACTGACTGCTGCCCCCGCGACCCGGCCCCGGATAAGCAGATGAAGATGAAGCTTATTCAAAAGACATCTTTGTACTATTAATTACTGTCTCATAACAGTAATTAATAGTCTTATACATGACTTATCAAGAGTCACCCAATGGGCAGACTGAGATAACAGGAAGAGGTGGAGGAACTGTGTGACCTTTCAACTTATAGAGTGGACATTTTTCATAAGAATGTGTCCTCCATGTGTTTTCCTGATCCAGATAAGATTTCCATATACAGATCACAGGTTAATACCAGGTGGGGGTCACTGTCCATCACTGGCACATTTTTGGCACAAACCATAAATAATGAATCATTTATTCTTTTATCTCAGCCACACATGAAGTTTTCACACTACAGGAAATATACACTAGCGGTTCCTGGTCACAGAAGAGAACGTGCAGTGAACATGGTTTCCTGAATATGCAGATTTGTTTTCTGAAAATGCTGATGTAAATAAAAGAATGAAAATAGAAAGAAAGAAAAATGACTGGATGTGCAGGTTGGACACTAAAACACTTTCTTTTGTGATTGCTCAGATTATTTCATAATTTTATTGTTAATCACTCTCTGTATTCAGGATCAGGTCAAACTTGTTCTTAAAGATTTCAGTATCAATTTCCATCTTACATTCTCTGAGCAAGAATACACAATTTTAGACACTTCTAAAATCTTAATTACCCGGCAACTCCAGTGAGGCAGAATCATTTCTGACGTTCAAATGTTTGACAGTATCAAGCTCTTATGCCAATATGTAACCAATCGACCAAACATAAAACATTACTGTGGCATTACAGTTGCTGAATTGTATAAATGCTCCTGTTTTCACTGGTTTATTTGCTTGCCACATTTTCCTGAGGCTTTAAACACTCGTACTGAACCCTTTGTGTCTTCTATTCTTTGTTTAGCTCATCCTTCCTGTCTGCCTTCTTTCATTTCATGAGTCTTAGTTTGTGTACTTTGGCTTTTGAACATAGAAGTCAACTCTAAACGAGAACAAGAGGACGAAGTAAGCTCATTATGTGATTGGGACAACAGCCTTCTTCATTCTCTTCACTGTGATACAATTTAATAGTGTTCTATTTAAGTCTGGAGACAAGTTTATATTTAAGGACTCAAAAGAACATGGAGGCAGAACGTTAACTACTCAATAAACACATTAACCTGAACTCTACCTTCAGCCAAAAGAGCTTTGGCACCAATAAACTTTCAACCTCAACTCAAAAGCCCAATGTTTTCAACAAGTCTTCCAAATCACGTTGCCCACTCCCTCTAGAACAACACATTTGATTAGGCTCAGAAATGATTTAGTTAGGTTCAGGGAAAGATCATGCTTTAGGGGCTTTATTTTGGGGCCTTGCTGAAATGCCTGATGCTATCAAAGTCTCAAAGTTTTTCAACCTAAAGGAATTCTAAGTTATCTTGTGTTTGAAAGGCATCACTGCCACCTGATGTGAATTACCCAGAGCTGCTGAGATAAGACTCTTCTTAACAGAATGACAACAGACACTTTCACCCAGCCAGAGAGAGGAAATGTTGACCACACACTCGAAATCTAAAGAAATCTCAAAACTGCTTTTGGTGATGCAACATCAGTTTTAGTTATGACTCTGGCAAACATCCTCTAATATTGTTGATGCGTTTGAAATGCATTCTGGGAGACAAAAACACCCTCGATAAAATGTGGGCAGGAGAAGCACATCTGAGCATTTGGTACAGCTAAATGTGGACTTCGAATTGGGACAGTACTGATAACGTCTCTCAAGTTCAAAAGAGCCTGAGTGGAGACGGGAAATCGCCCCGAGTCCCCGGAGCAGAGCGTTTGATGTGTGTGTGTGTCTGTGTGATCAGCAGTGTTACTGTAGTTGTTGCTTTTAAGTTCCCACTAATCATGCTGATGTAGAGAGCAATCCTCAAGGAGGAACACGGCAATAATCAATGTACCACACACACACACACACACACACACACACACACACACACACACACACACACACACACACACACACAGCTGAGAGAAATCTAATTTATCCCTCAGGTCAAAGGTTGTGATCGTCCACAGAGTCTTTAAATGCTTTTGTCTGTCATGTCAATAAAGCTTCACTGAACACACCCACATTTCACACACATGATCGCTGTAACTATGATGTGATGGGGGAGGTGGAAAAAAAAGGGGAGAAAACGGGAGGGGAGAAAAGGAGAAAGATGGAGAAACTGAGGCAGAAAAACAAGAGAAAGAGAAGGACGTGATGAAGAGAAAGAGGAGGAGAGAAGATGAGGAAATGGAGGAGGAAGATTTGAAGAAAAGGGCGATGGAGGAAGAAAATGAAGAAAGAGGAGGAGAGGAAGGAAGGAAAAATGACAGGTGGAGACTAAGAAAAGAAAAGGATGAAGAAAAGAAGAAGAAAAGACCAGAATAGAGAAAAGGATGGAAGGAAAAGAAACATGGATATGAATATAAAAGGGAGAAACAGCAGAAGAGATGAAGGAAGAGAAAGAGGAGGAGGAAAGATGGGGAAATAGTGGAGGAATATTTGAAGAAAAAGGAGGCGATGGAGGAAGAAAATGAAGAAAGAGAAGGAGAGGAAGGAAGAAAAAAGGATAGTTGGAGAGTCAGAAAAGAAAAAGATTAAGAAAAAGAGGGAGAAAAGACTAGAATAGAGAAAAGGACGGAAGGGAAAGAAACATGGATATGAATACAAGGGAGAGACAGGAGAGGAGATGAAGGAAGAGAAAGAGGAGACAGAAAAGGAGGAGGAGAAACTCAAGGACAGGAGGAGATGGAAGAAGAGAAGGAGGAGAAAGAGGAGGGGGATGTGGAAGGAAAACAAAAGAATGGAGGAGAAGATTTGAAAAATAGGAGAATGGAAAAGAGGAGGAGAAAAAACAAGAAAGAGGAGGAGACTGAGGAGAAAGAGGAGGAAGACAAAGGGGAAGAAAGCAAGAAGGAAGGAAGTGATACAAGGAAAGATAGGAGAAACGAAGGAGAAGAATGGAGAGAAAAATGAGGAGGAGGTATGGGGAGAAAAAGAGGAGTAGATGGTAACAGAGGAGTGTTAACACACCTCCTCTCGTCTCTGTGTGAGATGAGATTTCGGGGTGTGAAGGGCGGATTCGTTCCTGCTCGGTGACCCGGCCACAAAAAAGCCGAGCTGGCGCTGAGCAGTAAAGCGTCGCTCTCTGCCGAAAATAGACCGGTAGTCTAGATAATAGAGTCAGACACCACAGAAAAAGCGCTGGAAAACAATCTGAATAAGTGCTGAAAATTACACTGCAGTCTGCACGACGACAGATGATACCTGTGCGTGGACACACACACACACACACACACATTTTCCCATCACTGTGTCCATTTTCTACAAGCTGCTCTGCATTTATATTGTTTCTGCAGCTTGAATGATCTTTAGGGGAGTTTGGTTTCAACTCTGAGGCCTCAACAGTCAAGAAATCTGGTATTATTTTGTTTTCATTTTTTTGTGTTATTTTGAAAAAAAAAAAAATTATGCACAGGAGAATCACAGCTAATGCATAACAAAAGACTGATTCTACGATGCCGCAAAACTAAACACAACAACAAAGGCTGTCATTTCAGCACAAAACACAGTTTGTGAACTTTAACGTGTGATTTTATAAATAAAGGCACAACTACTACCTGAAACAACATTTATACACACACAGACGACCTTATATATATACAGCAAAGCATTGTGTGTAATACACAGTGCAACAGTTGTGTCCACAGTGCTATAGAAATATATAATAGGTCTCCACTTCAGACAGTGTATGTCCACATTCCACTACATGTATAATGACTATAATGATTAGACACAGAGGATAATGGCAGATGAAGTGTTACATTCATGAGTCTGATCAGGCTGTTGGACTGAGGTTAAGAAAACACGAGTTGAACACCTGAGTCATTCTGTTACTGGGGGAACATTTCACCTCAACAAATACTGTGTTTCTCAGTAAAACAATCAGCTGTTCCTTCAGTTTAAAATACTTTCTAGCTGCAAAGCACTGAATCATTTTTTTTTTATATGCTAAGGGAAAGTAGGTTTTCCCTTTGCCAGCTGTGTTACAGACAAACTGTATGCCATTACAGACGTCCTACAGAAGCTCTGCGTTTCATGTGACATTCATTATTAAGGACTCTTGTGTTGACAGTGACATATGTACATTTTTCTCACAAATCTGCCTTGCAGGTCACTTTGATAGTTCTAAGAGATTTTATGCTGAGAGGGTACGCCGCTAACCATCAGCTCTATATTCATACAGAACACTACATTTTACATTTACTCACAAGTGAGGAAAAAAAAAACCCAACTACATATTAGAGGAACAAGCTTTTGTATGATAAAACATTCAAATAAATATTCCAGTAACTGGTGAAGGGTTCAAACAAGTGCTTTTAACTCACATTCAGAATTGAATTCATTCAATTCATACTGAACATTACAATTACTGAACATAAATATAGATTTATTTATAATAACTTAAAGTGACTTATACATGAGTCAAAGAACAAACACACAGCCCTCCTCATGATTCACTCACAGACACACACACACTCTCACACACACCCGTCCTCATGCAGTTCTGAGGGACGACAAAATACACTGATCTACATCACATTAAAAACGTTACCCATGAGTGGGCCCTATATTGGGGCAACTTGGTTGCCAGGTAACCCCATTTACAGTTTCCCTATTTTGACTCATGATTTCAGGGGCAGACTCTGTCTGCCTGAGCAGAACCTCAAATCTGAACAAAAACATGATGAACCATTATGATGTAGGTAGCATGTTAATATCATGTGTTATGTTAGATAATGTCTTTAAAATGTCCACTGAGGGAAAATGACATCATGTGACACAGGTGGCCAGGAAAAAAAAAATGTAGTATGGAGAATTTCAAAATAAGTTAAAAAAAAATAGAAAATATTGAGTTTAAGGATATTATTCATTATTTTTAAACCAGACAAACGTGACAAAAACTGTCAATTTAAGAACATCATGACTGTTTCAAGCTAAATGATCGTGGTGCTGCTAACTGTCAGTGTTGCTGCTGCAGCAACAACTTTTACTATCTGGTGTGTTAATCTGACTGTTATCTCACACTTACATACACAGCTGAAATACACAGACACATACTTTTACTTTCTGTGGTACTAAAGTCGTATAAATACATTAAGGATGACCTCTGAAATGTAGAACAGATGCAGGCTAAATCTCTCCCTCTCCCTCTTCATCATTTGGCCCATAAATATTCTCCATATCCCTCTCCCCCCCCCCCACACACACTTTCTCTCCTTCTTTTTTAACCTCTATTTATGCAGAGGAAGACTGCTGAGCTTGTTCACTCGCCTCAGCTTCACCCTGCTCTCTCTCTCTCTCTCTCTCTCTCTCTCTCTCTCTCTCTGCACTCAATTTCAGGGCTCATTTCAGCCAGCTGCTGTTAAAAACGTCTGTACCACACACACACACACACACACACACACACACACACACACACACACACACACTCACACACACACACACACACACACACACAAACACACCTCCTCTGTGCCCTCTAGTTTTAAATTCCTCTAAAATGGATATTTATTCCTGTAAATCTCCATTGCTGTGGGTGAGTGAGTAAAATCTCTAACATCTTAAGTGTGTGTGCATGTGTGTGTGTGTGTGTGTGTGTGTGTGTGTGTGTGTGTGTGTGAACTGTGTGAACTGTGTGAACTGTGTGAACTGTGTGACCTGACCGACCTGAAGGGGGAAATTTACTTTAAAGGATGAAAGTTGAATAGAAGCACGTAGACACACAGAAAAAAAAAACGAAAAAAAAAACCAAGCAGACAGGACAGGTCGAAGTGAATACACCAGCACAGGATAACAACTTCTTTTGCCATTTAGCTTTTTGCAGATTTCCTTTCTTACATTAATTAAAGTTTAGTTTTTCTCACCATGAACAAATCCCATGCACAGAGCCAAACCAACAACGGATGTGTGCTACTAACAAGTGTTTTGTGTGTTTCATGGCTTCATTGTTGTCCAAAAATGATTAAAAACACACTGAGAGACACGGTTGCACCGGGTGACATGCTTCTCCATCACCATGAACACACACACTGTAGTTCATTTTGACTGTTTTACCACACACACATACACCGCCCTGCTGCCCCAAATGTGGATTAATCCGCCAGAGAGAATAGTCCCCAACAAATGCAATTTTCTCCTACTTGAGTGATGTTTCATTCTCATTTTCACATTTCTATTTCGCACATGTTAAACACAACAACATGACCCAACATGTCAATAACACATGTATTGTATACGTGTGTGTGTGTTTTCTAATTTGGAGTGAAAGCTCTGTGTGTGTCTGTAGTTTTATAGCTACTCATGACAGTGTGTCTGTGTTTGCAGTAATTTACTGTGAAAGCTGAGTGTGTACATTAATTTGCCCTGAAAGCTGTGTGCACTGTGTGTCTTTGCATACGTGTGTATGTGTGTGTGTGTGTGTGATTTCCAGTAAAAGCTCAGTGTTACAGTGCAGTAATTCCAGGTGTTTTTCTGTGGTGCCACATGCTGTTCTCTGTGTTATTACTGTGAAAGCAGGAAATGCGGGTCACACACACCAAACTTTGAGACTGTTACCACGGCTGAAAAAAAAAACAAAAAAAAAAAAAAACGCAAACACACACTGAGGTGACCTTAGACAGCTGACCTAACAATCTGAACAGCCTGTAACAGTCTGTAGTTCTGAGTAAGAACACATCTACGCTCAAGTTCACCACAACATGACGCACTTTAAGTCCAAAATACCAGACTCACAGTGGGTTGATTTACATCATCAATGTGCACCAGGACAGAAAAACCAGAGCCTTAAAAATCCTGTCTGATAAATCTATGAATTTCAGCTGAAAAAGAAAACGGTGGCAATGATCCTGCTTCAGGGTTTGGCAGCGCTCTAGCCCTGATCCAGGGCCATCAGAGTACACATATCACAATCTGGGAATGTGGACGTTTCGGTTCACTCTGTGGCTCATGAGATCCACTACAGGAAGAAAGCTGTTTGTTACAGACTCTGGATGATAGGCAAGCATTTTAGATAAAAATGTTTTTTGTTTTTTTTTTACGAGCTCCAGGTGAACGTGATCCAGGACTTGTTATAAGCAGTACGATGGTCCTGGATCAGAGCATCCACCATGGCTCAACATGGACAGCTAGAGTCTCTATGGCTGTGCAATGGAAGGTCACCTATAATCAAGATGAAAGCACAAAGTGACCAAATTTGAATGTGGGGTTCAGAGGAATATCAGAGCAACATTCATGGCCTAGGGAAGCACTGCTACGTGGTTTGGCGTCTTCGCTCTCTCCACTGGTCAACGAGATTCAGTATAACTATGGACAGTATAACTGGTAGTAGTTTAGATATTTTCTTTCAGTTTCCCGGGACTAAAGAGTGAATAAATGCAATTCAATACAAACTCCTCTGAATGATTTCCGCTGCCTGATGTAAGCAGAGTGTGATGACTCTGTGAAACCAGATTTATCCAGCTTCATCTCATTTCCTCTCATGTTTTCGCCTCAGACTCGCTCTATCTCAGCTTTCCCAGCAGATGTGAAGCCTTCCCGTCTTATCACACCCAACATTTTAACACCTCATGTTTTGCATAATTTTTACTAGAAAAATCATGGACTGACGGCGCCAGATAAAAAAATGAAACATTAGCAGTTAGAAGTTTGAGGTCTCGGGTTGATTCGATCAAAAGTTTTACAGAAATGTTAAATTTGTTTGGTGGCACAGTTTATTTAAGATTCTTTGTTGCGGTTGGAGAAAAAAATGGTGGATGCATCATGGGTAGATTTGTCTCCAACTAGTCTTGACCAAGAGCGGTCGACTCAACAAAAATTTCACTTTCACTCAAAGTGGAAAATATATATTGCAAATAAATATTGCAATGCAATCAACTGACTGCATTCATCCACTGCCCTGTATGAACGAGCCCAAGCTGCAGGGTGCAGCAGTGTCCGGTGATTATCCATAGCCCTGTATCGATGCACCAGTGCTGCAGTCATCCAGGAATTATCCATATCCACAGCACCTGACGTCAGAGCCAACTTTGTACCGAAAACGTCCCAAACCGTGACGCCAAAAAACCGAGCTACATTTTGAAACATGGATTTTGTGTACTGCTGCACCCTTTGTACATTACCAGCAACTTACACCAGCTTACTGTTCACTCTGTCTTTAAAGCAGGGTACGTTTTTATCTGCTGTTTTTAACTTATTTCACACTGTGAAATGTATTTTAAAAAGAAGCTTCGTGTTTCCTGGAGCTCTGCTTTCTGTGAACAGCAGGATTCATTCAGTAACTGAGGAGGAGCGTAAAAGACACAAGTGTGGGTTAATTCACACACACAGACACGCACACACACACACACACACACACACACACACACACACACACACACACACGCCTCTTTCTTCCTCCTCCTGCTGAGTGATGATGAAGGGGCTGATGGGAAGGTGTTTCATCACAAAGGAGATCAATGTTGGAAGTGACAACACACACCCATATAAACACACACCAACACATGGTGACACATTTAGGTGTAGGCAGTGAGGTACAAACCTCCAACCTCTTACCAATCGATAGGCACACACACACACACACACACACACACACGCACACACAGACTATATGGATGACCTTCCACTTTCTCCGATCGATAAAGACCGACGTCGCAGAAACATCAGCGCCATGAGAAGAGAGAAGATAAATATTTTCCTCTCTTCTTCCATCGCTCCCTCTCTTCTTTGTGGCTTTTTATGCAGGGCGGGAGGGATGGGGTTTTAATGGCAGAGAGAGGACGACGCGGAAAAATGGATGGTTAAGGAAAGGTGGGGGTTCAGAAACCAAACTATAGCAATGAGCCATTCATTTTATTTTTGAAAAAGTCCAATCTGTTCTACATCTCTGTTCTTTTGTTGTTTTTAAGCTACTGTCAATAGAACTTAACACTGTCCGCACTTAAAGGGGACAACCCCTGGCTTTCCTGCTGTATTTTCAATGTAAAAACAACAGTACAGGAAGTGTTGAGTTTTAATGACAGCAGTCTAACAGTGATAAAAAAAAAAAATCGCAAAGTAGAATGAATTAGCGAATGAAAGTGGTATTTGTGTTAAAAAGAGAGCAGCAGTTCTGTTCCCAGTTTGATCTGTGATGAATCCTCAGGACTCTCGCTGTAGTGGAGCTGTATAGATTCATGGCTACATCTTGTAAAACTGAAATCTTTAAAGCTCTGGAGTCTTGGTTCAGTCTAGTTCGTTTGTTATTTCCAACAGTCTGTGAATTCAATCTCTGTTCTTCAGCTCACCACACAAAAGCATGGTATCCTTATTTTTTTTTTTTTTTTTTTAGCACAAACACTGCTTGCAAGCATGATACGGGTACACAAAAAGGTACAGATCTTTAGTTATAATTATTCAAAATATTAATAGAAAACTTGGGTTGAAAAAAGAAAATTATTTAACTTTATATGCATAAACAGCAGAAAAGTATAAGAAAGAAAACTACAATCTTTTTTCATGTAAAATTATTTTTATCTCAACTGGTTTTTGTGCCTTTTTTTTTTTTTTAATTCATGACATGACTGAGAAACAGTGTGGAAGGTTCACATCAGCAACCAGCTGCTTTTCTCTGTTTGTCTCTCTGTGATATATAAGTAAAGTGATGTTACTCTAAATAAAGTGCTCCGTATATTCACAGTCTGGAGGACAGCGGTGAAATGTGGGATCTGAAAAGCTGCTGGTGGCGCCACAATCTCTGCTTCTCATTTTGTGACAGTCAAGAAACGCTACAGTGTTAGCGGCTAATGCTGCAACTGCTCCCAGCTGAAGGAGAAAAAAACTGATTCTGAAGCCTGTGCTGTTTTTATTTTCAGAGACGTGTGCCCACACAGCCTTACTGAAAATGCCAAATTCATAAGGACGACTCTGACCCAAAGACCTGAGGTTAACCACATCCAGTCAGCAACATTTTTAGCGAGAAATTCATCCTCCTAAAGCTTTGGAAGAAGATTAGCTGAAACCCATAAACGGCTGAACAAACCACACATAATGACTGTTTCCACCAACTCACACAGATTTTTTTTTTTTTCAGGAAGGAGCATGAACTTCATGACAACACACCGAACCCACAGTGCCTGCAAGAACAAAATTTTTTTGTGTCTACAGATAGAATAGTTGGAATCGCCACGCTCTCCTCCTTCTTCTTCTTTTGTTTTTTTACTGGAACACCTCCCCTTAGACAAAACCCAGTTGAAGTTTATGACATGATTGAAAAACCTAACAATAGAATCTCTGCGTATCACACGCTGTGATTAATCTGCCGAAGGTCTGACTGATCCAGACTGAAACAAACCAGGTCCAACCTGGTCCCATCCGTTGTCACACACACACATGGATCATATTCATAACGTGACGTGATTTTCTGGGACTTTTCCGACTCAAAAGTATCAAATTCTCATCGCGATGGAGTCAAATCCCATCTGCTCTGAAACACTACTGTCCTGTCACAAATTTATTCATTTAATGTTTGTACTGGATCTATTCTGTTCTACGTATTCTACATATACATACATACACGTCTGAATCTCAAAGGCTCCTATGACTTTCTCTCTTTCTCTTTCTCTCTCTCTCTCTCTCTCTTTCTTTCTCCCTCCATATCAAGGAGGTGTTATTGAGCCGAATCTCATTAAATCTGTCCTCGCCAGGTGCTTTGAAGCCATTTCTGGGCGTCACTGGGTCGCCGCCCGCCGCTTGCTGTGGATTGAAATGACACTCCAGCAGACAGATTGCTGCAGAGTCTGGATTTGTTTTGTTGTTTCAGAGGTGGAGGTGGAAGGGGAGGGGGGGGGGTGTCAGAGCAGCACCTGTCTGTCACTAAAAAACTGTCTGTCAGGAGAAGGAGGGACATTGGGAGGAACAGAAGGATGAGGGAGAGGTGAGGGGGGAGGAAAAGGGGAAGGAGATGACCAGGATGAGGAGGAGGGAGAAAAGGATGAGGGGGAGAATGAGGAGCTGAAAGAGAGAGAAGTAGGAGGTAAAGAGAGGAAAGAATAGGAAGAGGAGTATCAGCATTTTGTACTGTGAAGGATCAAAGGAATCATCAGGTCCCTTCAGCTCTACCTGTAGGTTGTTTAGTGTCTTTCAGCTCATTGTTTTAGTTTGATATCATGATCCCAGTTGAATGAGTCTGCTGGACGTGCAACTGTTTGCTAACAGGTTCAACATTTCAACTTCCACCTGCCCCACCGAAGGGCAGTTTAAACACTGTTGTCATTGTTGGTAAATGTATTCATAAACACACAGTCATTAAAGTGGGTTGTTGTGTGTTGTTTATATCCTGCTCATAAATGCTGAGTACTGGTGTTAACAAGTTCAAGATTTGGTGGAGGCCACAGCTCCCACACTCAAACAGTTTAGAGCCGACTGTGAACAGCAGCTAACTTCCAATTAGAGAAGTGACTTTTCCAGTACACGCGCTGAACCTGAATGCAGCGTCACAGCAGACTTATCGACTAACGTGGGCTTTCAGCCAAGGCACGCAAATCTTTAGGTTTGGCAATAATCTATCAGATTTGACCGGAGAAAATCTTATTCATGTTTCTTTTTTTTTAAATTAAATGAATAAAATTGAAACTTGTTATCACATTTTGTTATGTGATTATGGGATTAATAACATTAATAACACTCTCTCTCAGGCAGCCAGTAAACATGTAAACAGGAAACTGATGGTGTGATGACTGATGTTCCTTTTTCATATTTTAATTCACTACATTTAGTTATTCTGTCAAACAGCGACGCACAGGACACACACGACACACACACACACACACACACACACACACACACACACACACACACACACACACACACACACACACAGTGGAGTTCTTTCTTTTGCTCTCAGGCAAACACTTAATATGTATCTCTACCTGTCACACACACACACACACACACACACTCACACACACTCATTTAGTCCTCTCAGGATAGAGGATGGTAGAGGAGAGGAGGCTACGGTCGCCATGGCAACAGACAGAGACCCCCATACCACCCACCCCACATTCTCCTCCCACACACACACACACTTCTGCTGTAGAGTGGGGGTAAAGTCTCTCAGTGTGTGGATGTGTGTGTGTGTGTGTGTGTGTGTATAGAGAGAGTGGAGGTGACGGAGTAAAAGCATTTCTCTGTGTGTGAAAGATAAAGTATGTGTGTGTGTGTGTGGGTGTGTGTGTGTGTGTGTGTGATGGGTTTGCTAAGGTCAGGCGCTCACAGTGGAATACAAATCTGTCATGGCTGACACACTTCCTACTCTCTCTCTACACCTCTCTCTCTCACTCGCCCTGCCCTTCGCTTGACCCTCCCGTCTCTTAGTTTCTTTCTTCTCTTCTCCTCTCTCTCTCTCTCTCTCTCCATCCATCTCCATCCATATCCTTCCTCTATCTTTTCTCTTCCAGCCTCCACAGAATTGTGTTGGATGATTGAATTTTATCTCTCCTTCTCTCTTTTTCCTCTTCATCTCTTCTTTTCTTTTTCTCCCTCAGTCTTTCTCTCTCTCTCTCTCTCTCTCTCTCTCTCTCTCTCTCTCTCTCTCTCTCTCTCTCTCCATCCATTCTGATCACACCTCTGTCTCTTCTTTTCCAGCAGCCTGAAAATGATCTGGGAAGACTATCTCGCTTTCTCTTTTTCTATCTGAAAATGCCCTTAATTTCCAATGAGAGTGCTGAAAGATGGGGAGAGGAAAAGAAAGGAAGCAGAAGAAGAGAGCAAGAAAAGAGGAGAAGAAAGAAAAGATTTTAAAAGAGAGAAGAAAAAGTAAATGATGTGTTTTAATCACAGACACATTGTTATGTTTCATCATACTTCATTTTCTTCATCGACTTTTCTTCATCGATTTGGGTTTTTTTTTTCAGGGGTTTTGGGGCTTTGTTTCATTTTTTTCCTCTTATTTCATCTATTTGTCCTTTTTTTGTATTTGTATTCACATTGTTCTATTATGATTATATAAGAAGAAAACATAAAGTGTTCTTCACAGAAACTGAAGTTAAAGATGGGAGATAAGAGAAAGAGAAAAAGGAAAAGAGAGAACAGAGTGAACGAAGAGGAGAACAGAGAGAAACGTGTCCTATGAGTAATTACTAATTTGCGACAGGAAATTATATTTTGAGAGCAACAGAAGCTCACCTGGATTATGTTTTTTATAAACATAATGAGGACACATTTGTGATTAACGTATCTGAAGTTTTGGAACCAAATGTATCTGCAAAATGTTCACTGACGACAGCGTCCCGTTCAGACGTGGCATTAACATGCGTCTCGGGGGGATCCAATCACGGGTGGACAGCTCAAAGTACGTACATTCATTAAAATGCGCCTCCACGTGCGTCTCCAGTGACCACTTGTGATCTGATCTCACTTCCCCACTCTCCATGCAAATAAACCCGTACATCATTTCCGTTTACAAATGTGTTGTGCATTGGAAAGTAAAAAAAGAAGAAGAAATCAAATCAACACTTGTGGGTCTGTTCCAGGCAAAACGAATCGCCCAAGATGCCAGAGAGACAGAGGACATCAGTTGAGTATGTGGCCCAGTGACACACTTCTAAAACAGTGTGGCCATATGCAGCGTAGACCACCTCCCAATGTGGTTTGAATGATCGGACCTCAAATGTGTCCTGGATGGGTTCACACCTGTACTTAGAGCTGTCCACTTGTGATCGGGTCACCTGAGATGCATGCTGATGTCAGGTGTGAACAGGGCCAAAGAAGCTGTCTGAGAACAGATGGACAGCTTGTGTTCTGAAAACAACAGGAAGTTAGTTACTGTGACACACAGCTCATGGTACTCAGTGTATCACAGAAAAATTGTATTTGATGAGAGACAACAGAGTAACACTGGGCATCATTTGAAATTTACCCATACTCACAATACTTACTGCACTGCACAACTGCACTTTAGTTTCAGTGCTGATATCAAAACATGGTTAATATTGATTTAATTTTGAGAAATATAAACTTTGTTCCTTAAAAAAAAAATTTTTTAAAATCACTATTTATTGAACAAAAGCCAAAGTACACAGTTAAAATTGCAAAACGTACACGAAGTTATAGAATCAGATCGCAAGGTAAACCTGTGTGGAAAATATTATACTTCAATCCATGCAGGTTTGGCAATATGTCAACGTCTGCCCTTTGCTGGGGTGAGTTTTACTCAAGCTAACGTTAGCTTTAAAGTGAGGGCTGAAACATGGTTATGATTGGCCGGTGAGCCCAGTGCTGGAACAAGCTCTCACGCAAACACCCCGAACGACAGGTACACAAACAGGACCAGTAAAAAAAACTGTGTGGATTTTTTTGATGATCGACCAGCAAAGGGTGTATTTCCTTGGTGGAAACGACAACTTTCAGGTAAAATGCTGTCCCCTGTTTGTTTGGACTATGAGTTTGACTGTTGGCCAATTCTTACACACTTGCCCTTTAAATGTTGTCTAAATACAAGCTGCCATACAATAATTTTATCTCGATAGAGCAGTTTACTGTCAGAATTATGAGTTATACGCAACAGATATGCTAAAGAACAGAGAAGAAGAAGAAGAAGAGAGAGTATGTGTATTGACAGCTGAAAGGTTTACCTGCACACATACACACACATACACACACACATACACACTGTGACCTAGTTTGGTCTCCCTCAGGACTGAGTTTCTGTAAAACGCGGAACAGTAAGAAACAAACAAAACACAACAAATACTATCAGTGTACTCACACATAAACTACCAGGGGACCAACAACACAAAGGGTAAACAACAGCAACACACAGCGCAAGGATCACTTTCAATCGCTGAGTTTCTGTCCAAAATGTAGAGCAAATTTTTGGCTGAATTTCAACAAACGTATCCACGTTTTGCATCTGCTGCCGTGACGCAAAAGATGAAGAGTGGGTTCATGGAGATGAACAGCAGGTGGCACTTAAGTAAAACCACTGCACAAGCGTCGGTGTTTCAGTCACGTGTGGGTCATGATTTATTCACGGTCACAAACTGTAAAATACACAAAAAACAGTAACACCACTAACATACGTGCCTTTCTGTTCATGTGACATTGTGCTTCAGCACTGCGTGTCACATAAGGGTGTAATCTCCACTGCAGATGATGGGAACGTGTTATTAAAG
This sequence comes from Toxotes jaculatrix, assembly GCF_017976425.1. Taxonomy (NCBI): domain Eukaryota; kingdom Metazoa; phylum Chordata; class Actinopteri; family Toxotidae; genus Toxotes; species Toxotes jaculatrix. Next base: position 6,051,344 of record NC_054409.1, on the reverse strand, counting down.
TCCATCTGATCTAAGCAGTGTCTTCTGACTGATGAAAAGTTGATGGTCCTCTGAGCCTTTATTATAAATATCACTCTGAGCAGCAGCAAGTGGTTTGCTGACGTTTACTTGCCCCGGGTTTGGCCTCTAAGGCAACATCGTGGCGGTTGTTGGGACTGTAAGGAGCCCGAGCTGCTGCAAATGAAACCAGAAACAGTGGAGCCGTTTCAAAGAAAGGAGGAAGAAAGGATGGAAAAAAGAAATACAAATAAGGAAGGATGGAAACCATTAAAGAACAAAAGAGCCAATTAGACTAAGAAGAGAGGGAACAATTAAAGTTCTGAGCGAAGGAAGACAACAAGGATGGACGAAAAAAACAAAACAAATTTAAACCAAGGGACCAAGAAGAAGGAAAGACAGAAACATGAACAAGCAAATGATGAAAAGATGAAGATAAAAAGGGGGAAACAGCAGAGGGAAGGAAAGGATAAAGGAAAAGTTTAAGAGTGGGAGAGGAGATAGATAGATAGATAGATAGATAGATAGATAGATAGATAGATAGATAGATAGATAGATAGATAGATAGATAGATAGATAGATAGATAGATAGGAAAAAAGTGAATAATCATGGTGCTGTTGTTTGTGTGTGAGTAAACATTAAAGTGGAGAGAAATAAAACAGTAGTCACAGACAAACTGAGAGAGAAGAGACAGAGGACATGGCAAATAATGGAGGGACGGGGGGCGGGGGGGCAGAGGAAATTGAGACAGAAGGACAAGATGAGACCAAAAGACGGAGATCAAATTAGCAGTCTGAGGTTTAAATCCTGATCCAGCTTTTAGATCAGATCCAGACCAGGGTTTGGTGAGACTGCAGTGCAGAGGGGGTGAGAGAGGACTGAGGAGACTGTAAAACAGAGAGAGAGGGAGATGGGGCTAATGTCTTTCACACTCATATATGAATATATTAACATACACACTGAAAATACACACCATCAAGCTCTCAACCTCTCTCTGTGTGACACACACACACACACACACACACACACAAACACACTATGATTTATTATTTTTATAACTAAACAGAACTGTGCACCTGAAAACTAAAATAAGAAAAATACAAATGTGTTTCAGCTCCTCTGTTTATATACAGTACTTAGCACTCTATTAGGAACACCTGCCTTTTATGCAGTCAGCCAATCACGTGGCAGCAGTTCAGTGCACATAATCCTACAGGTACAGGTCAGGAGCTTCAGTAATGTTCACATCAAACATCGGAATGAGAAAAAAAATGTGATCTCAGTGACTTTGACTGTGGCAGGAGTGTTGGTTTGAGTGTTTCTGAAACTACTGATCTAGAGACTGATCTCCTGGGATTTTCAGTCTCTAGAGTTTAACTCAGAACGGTGAGGAAAAACAAGAAGAAAAGAAAAAAAAAAACAAAACATGATGGCAATTTACCATCTTCTAATGGCTACTTCCAGCGTGAGAGGTCGTCTCAACGTGGAGCAGAATCTCAAAGACATCTGTCCAAAACCTTTGGGAATCCATGAGAGCAGAGGGAGGAGCGCTGTGTTAGCATGGTGTTCCTAATAAAGAGGTCAGGGAGTGTATTATCTGATGAACACGCTGTGTTTGTGAGAGGGAAATTAATAGGGGATCATGTTACTAGCAACAAGATACTAAACAATGCGTGTGTGTCTGTGTGTGTGAAAAATATACTTCTATAAATACATGTTCTCACGCAAGTGAGAGAACAAAACCGTTGCATTATTTACTTATTATGTGTGTGTGCTTGTGTGTGTCTGTGCATGTGTGTGTGTGTGTGCATGTGTGAAAAGTCACTCAAGGATCAAGAGGCCTGGCTTTGTCAAGGGTAACAAGGTGGTATGCTGACAATCATACACACACACACACACATGCCCACACCCCTGCCGTGATTTCTCGTGGGAACGTCTGATTGGCCGCTGTGAGCATGCTGGGATGCTTGGTTCCCGTGGCGATAGTAACCAAGCGATAACACCAGCCATCTGACCCTCTTAATGTCTGTGCGTGCGTGTGTGTGTGTCTGTGTCTGTGTGTTGCCATCTGTGCTGCTGGCTCAGGGGAGAAGCAACACACTGAACAGTGATTAAAGCAGAGACAAAGAAAGAAAGAAGGCGAGAAAAGAAAAGACAGAAGGATAGAAAGGTGTGGCCCATGCAGGTGACAGCGCTGAGTCAGCCACACAGACATCCAGCTCGTGAGCTTATAGCAGCTCGTTAGTTAGCTACTCACTAGCCAGTACCTCAGTTACTTAATTAGTTGGCTACCTATTATGTTAGCTATCCGGCTGCTTAGTTAGTTACTTAACTACTTAATTAGTTTCTTTTTTTTCAGTGCAGTGAGTCACACAGTCAGTAAAGGAGATCACTAGTGCATGGAGCCCGATGTGATACCTGCCTCAGCTGTTCACGTGTTAGAATGATCACATTACAGATTCAGGGTCTCTGTTACAGGATTAGCCAGGTTTCACATACAAAGGATCCTACAGACTCACACAGTCACAGCCACAATAAGATACAGTGTGAATACAACTGTGCTCTCTCACTCGATTTCATCCTCTCTCACCCAAATACACACACACACACAGTCACAGCCGCTGGTCCATTTAGATGCAGATGTGCTGACTCAAATGTTCTGCAGACTGGCTGAGCTGTTCACATCTTCATATTTCTGTGTATGCGTGTGTGTTTCTGTTTGTGTGTGTGTGTCAGATGGTAGTAGCTGCTGTCACGCCACATGACTAACTGAATTTTAACCCCCGACACAAACACCCACCGAACACAACAAACAGTGACTTTGCCAAAACCAGTGGAGTCCTGCTGCTCTGTCAGCTGTGACTCTGTCTGACCGACTGTAATCTGATTACTGAGTAACTGAACATCAGAGGAGCGCCTCCTCCCGGGAGAGAAAAAAAAAAAAAATCAGTGACTCGCCGCCCCAATGTGAGGCTTTAAGTTGTAAACCAAAACATTTAGTGACGTCGCGAATCTCTGAGCAGGACGTCGAGCGGTAAACAGCAACTAAAGAAAACAGTTTGAAGTTATCTCTCTTTGTCCTGCGTGGTCACATCAAACTGTCCAGCTGTAAAAGAGTCAATCACACATCTATAGAAATCTTACGTAACTAATTATCATGACTTTCTGCGACACTTTCAATTATGACTTCGGTAACTCGTAATTTATCACTTACAGAAATCGTAGATCTCAGATTTCTGTAATTATGACTTCTGTGATACGTAATTAGGATTATCCATAACTCGTAATTATGACTGACAACAGACATAATTACATCTTCCAATATACATAATTATTGCAACACAATGAAATAAAAAAAAAAAAAAATCAAAGTGATATCACCGCAAACACAGCAAAGTCAGAGAGGAAATGATATGACAGAAATTAAGCTGACAGGTGATGAGAGCCCATTGTGTTTATCAATGAGCAGCAACAGGGAGATCACAATCACATGTATCGGTTGTGTGTGTCTGTGTGTGAGTGTGTGTCTGTGTGTTCCTACCTGGCTCTCGGAGCAGCAGCTGAGCCATCGCCTGTGAGCTTCCTGCTGAGTTCTCAGCGACGCACTGATAAAATCCTTCATCTGATTTCACCAAACCCAAAATCTGTAGGTTACTGCCATCCTGAACAACAACAACAACAACAACAAACACAAATGTCACGTCACAGAAACAATTCAAACTTCCACATACACAAAGTCTGGCAAAAACCATTATACAAACAACAAAGTGTTTATAAAAACCAAGAAAAGAAGGTGTGTGTGTGAGAGAGTGAGGGAATATGTATGAGTGAATGTGTGTGTATGTTTGTGCCATCACTTTACAGAAGATTATGGGACTACAGATTACAGTGAGTGATACCTGTATTGTGAGATTAACTTTCTCTTTTTAACACAAACACTCACTCATTCATTCACTCTTTAATTCCCGGGGCTTCCTGCAGTTTGTTGATGTGACTGTAAAGGTATCACTAATTAAAATCAACACATCCTGCAGAGTGTTTCACATTAAAAGTCCGTATAGGTCCTTGTAAGTCTGGATCCAATTGATGGCTTGTCCTCATGAGTGGTCCTGTTCAGGGTGCATGGATGTTTGTTTACATGTAAGACTATTAACTGGTCTGTATTTTTGCCTTTTCATGTTAACCTTTTTCTATTCATACTTCACACTAATTTCATTGTGCAGGAAAAGCCTTAAAAAAAAAACAGCAAAGCAGTCGAGACCATAATTAATAGGTTAATGAAACCTTGTTGTTGTTGTGCTAATTGAAGTGCTTCGTTGTGCTGAATGTATCAAGACAACAGGGGAACATGGAGGAAATGTTGCATTTCCTTTAACTGTTGGAAGCACCATAGTTATTTTCACCATGAAGATTGGATTCATAGCATATGTGTGTGGTATGTGTACCCATCCCCTCGGCTCTGTTCGACTCACCACTATCTGGAAGTAGTCGCTGGGGATGACTTCCTCTCCGTTCTTCATCCAGCGGACTGTCGGTGCAGGGTTTCCTGTCACGGCACACTCCAGCTCGATGTCGGTGGACTCGTAGGCGTACGTGTTGGTCGGGTAGTTCAGGAACTGAGGAGGCACTGCGGGAAAGACACAACAGTACAACATGTAAACAATAGAGGAGCATCTCAGTACTCCCCCCCCCCCCCCCCCCCCCCCTCCCCCCACACACACACTTCTTCTCCCTGCTGAAACCAGTAAAACGCTGAGTCACATGCAGTGTTGTTCTTGTATTTGTTGTCCAGTGTCGTTCAGAAACTTTTACTCACTTTCCCTCAGGACTGTGTTTCAGATCAGTGAGTTTCTGTAATGACGGCAGTTCTTTACAGACTAATTAACACAATTACAAACTCTTCAGGTGCAGTCGGCTGTTTATTGTGGAGCTGAATGTGTTTGATCTCATTACCCTCCATGGGTCGTCACACCCTCATCTCCTCGTGGTCAGCTGCAAATTCATTTGACATTTTCAGGTTTTAATCTGCGGGTTGTTTTCTAATTTCCTCAGACAGAAAGGCTTCACCCAAATCTTAGATGAAAGGTTAACACAGCAGTGACAGAGTTTAGTAGATCAACCAGGTGGTTTGGTTTTTGGTTGATCATCAAGTCAGGATATTTTCAGTGTGTCAGTTTTCTGTGCACTCCTGATACAAAACAATGTCTGCTGTTGAACAAATGATGTTTGACTTAAAATGATGCACAGGACATCTGGAACCAGTTAATATTAACTGTTCACATAAGTATTACCAGAAAGATTAAGTTGGCAATGTCTTCTTCTCATCCCTGAGTCCAAACCACACTATCAACCACCAGAAGGATCAGGCAGCCTGTTTGCTGTCTGTAACCTGAGAGGTGAAACTTAGAAGAAGAAAAAAAAAAAGTCTGCAAAGCTCTCGCTGCACCACTCTCTCTACAGCTCGTCGCTGTGAGCACACGGCAAAAACTGCAGGTGGCTCAGATGAGTCAACACTTTCACCAGCTCAGATCTTCTCTCATCTGGACTATGGAGACAGGAGGACAACGTCCAGAGAGAGCCAGATTACGTTCCTCAGCTAGAAGTGAGGGAATATTGAATTTCCATTTGTCAGGTGGACACAAACAAAACTCCAAACTGGTGACATTTGGTGCTGTGTGTGTGTGTGTGTGCTGGATGAGCAGGTAATATGTTACTGTTTGCTAACACATTTTGCCACATCAGCATTATAAGATAATATATGTCATTGCTGCACAGTTTTAGCTCATTGTCACAGGATGTTCCCACTTTTTTTTTTTAACATTACAAGATTATTTTAAGGCAAATTTTCAGCACGTTGACATTTTCTTGCTGGCATAAGCAGGACTGGGCCAAATTTCAGCATGAGTTTGAACAGGTTACCGTGTTTTTTTTTTTTTTTAACATATATTCGTACATTCATTAAACTGAACCAGCAGCAGTCTGGACTCAGTCCTGATCAGTGACAGCAGTTTGAAGTTGTCGGGATGTGAAGTGATGGATACAGAAGACACGTGTTCAGGTACACGCTCGTGTGACTGCTGGTAAAACCGTCTACCGGCTCACTAGATTTTAAACAGACAGACAGGAGGGTGAGGCGGCTGCCACGTCTCTGCTCTGCTATCGTTGAATGTCGTCTATGAAAAAGCCGTGGCATCTCGTGACTGTGGGAGCACAGATGTGAGACAGAAGCCATTTTGAGCCTCAACAGAGACGAGGATGAAGCCTGAAGGATCTCATGTAGCACCGAGCACCACGGCAATGCTGTCAGCACTCCAAGACAACAAACATTGTCCCTGTCAGCAAACACACACACACGCACACACAGAGGAACGTCCTGTAACAAAAAACAGACACGTATATTCATAACGTCACAGCTTCCTGAGCACTGTTATATAAACACACAAAACATGGGGCCAAAAGTGTGTGGACAACAAAGCTGTATATGTGATTATTTAACATGTCTGACAAAGAAGGAAAGGAAAGTGAGATATGGGTGAAGAAAAAAAAAAAAAAAGAAAAGAAAAGCAGGGAGGGAGGGAATGAAAGAGGAAATGACAAGAGTAAAATGGAGGTAAAGGGAAAAAATGAGGAAGAGAAAGAGAGACAGGAGAAGAATGAGAGTAAGAGTGGGAGAAAAAAGAAGGAAAGAAATGAAAGAAGAAATAAAAAAAAACAGGAGAGGTAGAAAGTTAGTAGGGGAGGTAAGTTGTGTGTGCGTGTGTCCCGTCGATACATCATTATCTGGAGGTGTAACTTTATCACTGCAGTAATGCTCTAATTAAGAGCTAACGATTTCCTTTAAACTCTGAGCTGCTGCAGCTTCACCACACCATCAACTACACACTGATACACAAACAACACGCACTACTACTACTACTACACATGCCCAGGAATTAGTCTGAGACACTAAACACCGGAGACGCAGGAGAGCAGGTCTAAACCAATCGGCAGCCCCAACATCTGAGTGCTTGAGTCGGAGCCGAAGCTCAGCTGCAGTTCACCTAATGTCCACTAGGTGCTGCTGTGGTAAAATGTCGACCGTAAATCAACGTACTTTACTGCTTTATTGTAACAGGACATTATGCAATACCTCCTCTGTTAGATGGCAGTGAAACCACCCACCCCCAGTTATTACTCTCTGCACCTGTGACAGTGATATCCACCGTACAGCAATGATCGCATTTGTGTAATTATCAGCCCTTTGTGCGATCAAAAATTCTGACTTGTACTTTTCTGGAGTGAATGAAGCTGATTTGGAACCAGTCTGATGATTCATGACACAATAACAATGTCAGTAATGTATTATGCCAAACTGTCCCAGAGTCACATCCGCTGACTGCTCGTAGGACAACCACAGTCACTATTTACAATCACTTATAAGCTCTTTGTCACTGTAGTTCACAAGTTTGTGGTGCGGTTCATGGTGCAAGAAATAGCTACCTGTAAGCTAGTTGTTTACACCCTAGGATGCACACAGTGTCCTGATGCACAATGTACCCTGCATAATAAACGCTGGCCTGTCGTCGGAGCCCATTACAGTTACACTGCAAACCAGTGGATGTACTGTGAAGCACGGCACAGATCTTCACACACCCCTCACTTCATGATTTCATTTTGAGATGTTAAAGAAAAGGTCAACACCTTGAGGATGATTTCAGGCACGATCAGTTCTGCAAGGATTGCTAACGTTAGCTTTTTTGGAATTCAGTGTATAAACATGGCTTTGCTACAAGGTAGGCTTCATAAGTTGTGGAGGGGATGATACCTAATAAGTTGTATGTTCCATGATTATAATGACAGCCCTCCTCAGTGTCTCTCTTCCTCTGTGGAGCCAATCAAAACATCTTATTTTGAAGGGTGATCATGTGTTTATTCTTGTTTTACCTGTGGCAAATACGATGATAATCTATTTGTACGACTCAGATTATCTCCAGTTTGTTTATGTCTAATCTCTAAACCCTTTGGCTGTTTGAAAAGTTTTCTCAAAAGTTCAAATAAAGAGGAAAAGTTGTGTGTTTCTTCCTCTTCAGCGGTCTCCCTCCTTCCGATGGAAGGTGACTGCTCACCAGCTGATTAGCCTTTGTTGAGGGAATTCCCCTAGGATCCATTGATTGTTTGGATTTTTTTTCTTTCTTTCTTTTTTTTTCTACAGAGCTGCGAGTGTAACACTGATTACCTGGTCATCTGAGAAGACATGTTTACAAAAGCGTTTGTGCTTCCCGGTGGGTCCTTTGTGATATGAACGACAACAGGCAAGACGCCCCGTTAATGCGAATCTACTTCCTGCTGGAAACGGCTGAGAGCGACCATTCATATGGTAATTTGATGCATCAACAACCGAGGCTGACCTCTATCAGACACAACACGCCTGACTCCCCTGAGCCACCACACACACACACACACACACACACCTGGATTGTCATTTATACCTGAGATTATGACAATCTTTAAGAGCTAATGCAATCTGATGTGACAAAGACGATTTTAAAACAGTAAGGAGAGAATGTGGTGCTGTGATCCCTGTCTCTTACAGCACACACACACACACACACATACACACACACTGTGTCAGTGATGCTGACTCTCTATAGCTGCGCCATAATAACTTCCACTCAGTATTCAAATGGAAATCTTCTCTATCATTCATTTCAATGAACATCTGCTGTGTGTGCATATGTGTGTGTGTGTGTGTGTGTGTGTGTGTGTGCGTGTGTGATGATGATAGTACCCAGTGAAGGACATTCGCACTCGAACACACACAACTACAGCTTTAGATAGTCACACACACACTCAGCCTGAGTTAAACTCTGTCTGCGTGAACAGAAACTTGTTAACAACCTCTCTCAATCTGTGCTTAGCAACCAATTATCTGTCATTAAATACACACACACACACACACACCTTATCATTCACTCTGTGGACACAAGGTCTGGAATAGTAAAAGGGCGTTAAAGCCTCTATGGACCATGGGTAAGTTTGTACTCTGCACGCACAGACTGATGACATCACGGTGACATCATCAAGCTTATCTCCTCAGACTTCTCCTCCACAACGACAGAAAACGTTACGCAATCGCTTTTATGAAGATGAAGGAGTGGACTGACCTTTGTGTGAAAAATGAGTGGAGCACACCTCCTGATATTTTGTGTTTATCATATAGTACTGAATATTATCCACTAAATACCATATTATTGATGTACAATATAGACATAAAAGGTGCAAATATAGAAATTGATGAGGTACTGCATGAGGCTGGAAGAGCCAGTACTCAATCACCTAATGATCAGCTAATGATCCATTATATGCAAAACCAAAAAAGCCACTTATGGCGACTGTTATTTTGAAAATCTGCTGTTTCCTCCCATGGCATAGCACCATATGCTGACAAAACAAATGCACACTGCAACTCTCACACCAGCTTCAGGTGTTTCGCTCAAATACGCAGCTAAGTAATGATCCCATAATGTAAAACTGTCTTGTTTTCTAAATTTTACTTAAGTGAAAGTAAGCCAAATGTAATTAAAGGATCAAAATTTGAATTACTCACTATGTAAAATGGCCCATATCAGTGTTATGTTCTTAGCACTTTCATTTTGGAACTGGCTGAGGTTATTTTACTTATTTTATATACAACCATACCAGTAACTCCAGCTGTCAGATAAATGTAATGAAGTAAAACCTACAATATCTCTGCTTGTTAAATGAAATGGAGTGGGACTCTGTCTCCAAATTGCATCAGCAAATATGTCTTATTGGAAACGTAACTGCCTCCAGATTCTGGTTATTATTAGTATAATGAAGATTTGTTCTTAATTTACGTCTTTGGCAAGTTACAAATACGTTGATTCTGAGCATATCAGTAAAATGTTCACAGACGTATTTGTTTTCCACCATAAGAGCTGATTCTGCAGTCTAGTCTCCACATGTAGCAACTACACCATTATTAAACTTTATCATTGTTAATTGTAAAAACCAACTTCCTCAGTTCTGAGCAGCTGAGAAATCCAGAAAAGCTTCTCTCCTCATCAGTGAAGATTTGGTTCTACAGCTGAAGTTGAAAACAAAATAATTGTCCATTAAAGTGAGGCGCTTTGCTGCCTTCATGTCTCAGCGGACTGAGACTGAATAGATTCATTTCAGCCCAGACAGAAAACTTCCCTCGTTGCAGGAATCAAATATTCAGACTGAGAGCTGCTGATCTTTCTCTCCGTGCGTCTCTTCCACAAACATTCATTTTGGACACAACCACTGAGTGAGCACAAAACAAATCTGAATGGTAATGAAAATGCAAATCAAAATCTGGCAGGGACAGAGGAGGAGCAGCTCACAGTTTAGACAGCAGTGATGGTGTCACGGTAGCTAAAGCGTCAGCATGTTGCTCTGTCTAGGACTTACACATCGATGCTGTAAAGGTGCATCCATTCTCAGAACACGCTAACAACGACACAAATGAACTGAATGTTGGGTTTGACTCGAAACTGTTCAAATTAGCCATCAGTGCCTTGCTCGAGGACGCTACAACAGAGCTTAGCTGTTTAGCAGGACTCTTAAAGTACTGCTCCGCTGATCCTCTCCTGACTCAATGCTGACAAAAAAAAAAAAAAAATACAAGTAAAATCTAATTTCCAAACAGGATTAAAGTGAAATGATTTTTATCACAAAGAGAGCAGAGAGACATGTGATTACAGGAGCAATGAAGGTCAAAACACCAGGGAAAACCTACAAAAATGAAATTATAAAATAGTGGACAAGCCGCAACTAAAGAGAAGGAGGCTTTAATTTGAAATTATGTTAGAGACAAGCTTTTATTTCTAATGAGAGTAGATTTAATAGTAATTTAAAAATAATTTTAAAAGCCCCCAAATAATATTATATTCTTGTTATGTAATCTTTAACTACTTATCTGGTTTGTTCAACATAAACATGTAGTGTTCAGTAGTGTGTTTATTTTAATATGAACATATTCTGCCGCATCAATGGTTTGACGTGAGCCTGCTGTATAAACAGAGTAAAACCAATCTACTTTCATTTTATTGCATATAATTGGTTGTTTCATGCATTTTGTCCTTTTTCATGTGATTGGCTGTGGGGCAGGGTTTGGAGCGAGGCAGGTGAGCAAGAATGTTAGACTGAAGACCAGTGAAAAGCAGCGAGTGTGTGGGCACTGTGAGCAGGTAGTTTGTCTTGATTATTGTGTAGTAAACGTGTAGATAGATTTTCCAGCGAACCTGCTTGGCTAGTCATGAGCAGCGTTTCTGAATTAAGCAGACAGCACTGCAGGGGCCCAGGACGGAGCCTGGAAGCTTCTCTGGCTACGTGAGAGAGAGAGAGAGAGAGAGAGAGAGAGAGAGAAGATTTTTCCAGTCGACCGTCACAATTAGCCGTCAGCCATTAGCACACTGTGACGGTGACTTCTTTTATTTCTGCTTGACTGCTTCTGCAACAAGAGCTGATGTGACTTAACATAACGAGGTTATGGAGTCATTTAAAGCTGCCATAGGAATTCTTTGTTGCTATTTTTAATGCCAGATTTTATTCACTTATTTATCTATTTATTAGGTGTAAATTTAATTTTTCTTAACATTTACATTTTTTCCTATTTAGTTAATAAATCTGAGTTAATTTGGGGAACATACTGTATTGTGGTATCTGTTACATACAAAGGTAAACATAGTGAAGCCTAGACGTAGAAGGGAACGCATACAGAAGTTAGTAGTACTACAATGTATGCAGAACATTTAAACATGTCATTCTTGACTCAGCCTTTGTTTGTCTGGGTTCTTATCTGAGTCTGTCCATTTTCCACCTCTGTTGCTGTTTCTAAAGCTGATAAAACCTGTGTGACTGATAGTTCTTTGCTGTCTAACACAGAAATGAAGGACAGCTGTGCGTTTTGGGGATTTCTTCCTTAGCTGAAGCTCAGCAGGAAAGTGGACTTCCAGTTGGTTACCATGGCAGCAGTTTAACGGGCAGCGGCGGTGGTCACTGTGGCAGGATGACACAGTGGTTATTTACAGTGTCTGATTAGTTCAGTTGGGCTCTTGCTGTCCGACAGCTCTGACCCAGATCCTGTCAGATCAGTACAATCGCGTTCCTGCTGAGAGACGCGGGAGGGCTGAGACACGCGAGGCCGACCTCACCTGTCCGTCCCAGCTGGAGCTGTCTGTCCGGAAACACAGGTAAAGCCGGGCGTGAAGGTAATTGCTGCAAACAGGCAGGAAGGAGGATGCTGACAAACTGACATGAAGAAACCAACACAGACTGAGAGAGAGCAGTGTAAGGTCAAAGGTCAAACAAGCTGCTGAATGTGGATACAAGCTACAGCCTTAAGCTCGATGGTTTGAGTGTAGGAGGAACGTAAGGAAGGAAGGAAGGAAGGAAGGAAGGAAGGAGGGGGAGTCATCATTTCACTTTAAGACTTTGTAGGACGACAGACTGAGCTAGAACTGAAGAGTATTTTACATAATAGGAATTACAACACACAGATGGCAGGATTAAAGATGGCAACCAAGAAGGAAACGGACGGCCAGTTGACCCGCAAGTAGAAACAGGACTCTCGAAAGACTCATCACAAACGTCCAAACAATCCTGCGACGACAACAGATGGTAAAAATGAACAGATGTCTGTCACTGATCACCTGACACTCTTCACCGTCATGAGGCATTTCTTCTCTCCAGGACAAGCAGAGGAAGACGCTTCACCCACAAGGTGACACGTGATGAGTCATTTCCCATCATCAGGTGTTGGAGTTTAAGCTCAGACAGAGCATGATGGGTAGTAAACACCAGGTCCGTTCATTCAAGGTCAGGCTGCTGAAAAGTCACGTTAAGTCCTCTCCCATTGCCTCCCGCTGTGACTTGATTGAGTTCAAATCCTGGATTACAAAGCTTAAGAAACAAAGACGGGTCAGGTTGATTTGATTCGTCGGTGGGATCGACTCAGCGAGCACATTAAAAACCTGCCATCACGCAGAAAGAAATGAGCAGCAGCAGCAGCAGCAGCAGTGGTGCACTGGACAGACTGAGATTATAACATTATAACATTAAACAGTCTGGACATACGTGACCGATGAGCCGGCGACGCTTTAATCTGCAAGAGTTCATGAAGACACGCCGATTAAGTGAGGACGGGCCGGGTGGTTTACTGAGAGACCCCCGCCCCCCATGCTATCTATGTATACCTGCTGATGCTATTTACGCACACACAGTGGATCACCAGTTATCTCCTCACCCAGGGTTTCCCACTGGGACGCCAAACATGTCTGACTGAAGACTCGGAAAAGAATGGTTGGAATTCAGAGGCCAAGATGTCCTGACTAGTATTGCTCAAGGTCCTGAGAACACTGGTTCCCACACTCCTCATAATGAAACCTGTCAGCATCCTTCACTAGACCTTCCCTGCTGTAAATACCATGCCTTACAAACTCCTCCAGTTTGTTTCCTGGCTTCCTGTTAAAAAATTCAGCCATATTTTTTTATGTGGTGATGGGAGAAGGTCCAGGTGAAAACAAAGTTCATTTCAGTTTGTCTGTGCCAAAAAAAAAACAGACAAAAACTTACTGACAAAAACTTAAAAGCTGACTGGAACATTTTCTGTGCACTGTTAGGATAGTTTCCTCTCTGCTCTCGCACTGTGTGGCAGACTTCATCACTGAAGTGGAATATCAGTGCAACCTCAATTATTCATTATCCTGCACAACACAACTCATCTACTGAAAACTGATGATCTTCTAAGTAGCTGAGGATTAACATCAGTAAATGTCTAAGTGTGTTAACATATACATCAACTGCATTATTGTTGTTACTAAAGAAAATGTCTTTAAGTGATGATAAAGAGCCAAGACTTTGATTGATGCCTTCATCTTTGCTATGAACACTCCTGCACATCTACATCTGATCCTTTAGTATCACATCTTCCATCTCCATCAGACTCACTCTCCAAAAAAATAACAGAGGCTCAGTGAAATCTGAAATGAATCTGTGAAAGTAAAAGTGAGGCCAGAGTTCAAACACATCCAGCTGTGCTCTCGCAGCTTCTGGTCCCATCTCTGTTCTCGAAAGGCGCAGAGATGTCACTGATGAAAACTGAAACTTTATTGAATGTGGGAGAATCATGGCTGTGGAATGACAGAGCGAATGCAGGGATCACTTTTAGGTTTTACTTTGTATTAGTGCTCCATTTTTACGTAACGCTTTTCTTGCTGTTGGCAGCTCGTAGTTAGCTTTAAGAGACATGAATCCCTCTGTTCCCTTCACCTTCTCCTTTTTACTTCAAATTAAATTGAAGTTATTTTTGGATTTAAAAAAAACAAAAAACAAAACTGCTTCCAGGACACTGTGTTTTTATCCAACATGGAGCCACAGTGGAACAAGTCCAAAATATCTGAGAGGAGCAGTTTTGGCAGTTAAATCCTTCTGACCAGGTGGAAAACTAGTCCTGGTCTTGGCTGGAGCTGCGCCCATACCGATGGACTTAAATGCACCATACGTATTAGTGATGGCTTCCCCCTCTCTCTACGGGAGCTCGGTGACCCCCTCCCCCCCCTCTCTCTTTCTCCTCTTTCTCTTTCATGTCTTTCAGTCGGCACTTCGGTCTATCCGGGTCTCGCGGCAGCAGGCCTGCCGGTGGATCAGCGGGGGAGTTTGGCAGCTTGTTAAATGTTTTCTAAAACACCCACAGTAATTCACAGAGCCTGTAATTAATCAGGAGAGGAGCCCCGCAGGCCACAACCAGGAGGGTGTGTGTGCGTTATTGTGTGTATGTCGTCTTTCCTAGAGAGTGAAGTGAGACAATCACCGCAAACCACAGAGACTAAACCGATCTGTGTTTCACTGCTGTGAATTAGTCTGAGTATGTGTGTGTGTGTGTGCCTGATTGACTGCAGTACATTTTTAGCTGCATTAGAAACGTTTCAATTAACACTGAACCGCTCTTGTTTGAAATACAAACGTGTAAAGCTTCGGCTCAGATGTGTTTGTGCCGCGGCACTGACTCACTCACTTGATGTCGGGCTTCCGCAACAGTGTTATTGTGTTTCCTCTAATAAACACAGGTATTCTGGGAAACTGTGATGTCACAGTTTGAAGACACTTTCATAATACATTATAACAGCTTTAGTATTGGTGGATTTTAAATATACTATAGCAGCTGTAAGACCTTGAAGCAGGATTTCTACTCCTTCGCAAATACCTTTCGGATGTCGGATGGCGTTTGTGTCCCTGACCACTTCTCTAACTTTTCCAAACCATGATTGGTCAGCTGTTGCGGAGACGAGGAAAGAAACAGGAGGACAACTCTGGGTGACATTATGAATGTCTTCCAGGAGACACTGTCTGGAAATGGGAGCTGCTGTCCCTGTTTTAAAAACAATATCAAAGTCTAAACCCACTGTGACGGCTCGCTTTTCACTCTGCCTTCCAGTGTCCACTTTTGATTTCGTACGTGATCAGACAGCTTAAGAAGTAGCTCTGTGAGACCATAAACCAGCCACACTGCCATGACAACACTATAACACCATTACAACACTGTGCAAACACTAAAACACGACAAAACACCCTTACATCGCCCTCATCACTATGCTATAAACACTACACCACATGTAATACATACTGTAAGACTAAAAGTAGTCCCAAAGAAGGGATATTCAGTTTTACTTTAAAACCATCATCAGGCAGAAAAACAACAGCAAATTAAACCGAGGAACACCAACACAAATGAACACACAACGCTCACAACATTCTGCAAACAATCTCACTTCTTTGGAGGCTTTTAAACCACTGTTCATGGAAGGTTTCTATCTGTCGATATTCAAAAAGTTTGTGTTGTTGCTGTTTAATCTCACAGGCTGTGCAGAGCTGTGATACTGTGATATCATTAGTCTAACTGAAAAATAATCAACCCAATGATGTGGCGGTTACAGGGCAGTCTATCGCCCAGCCTGCAAGATTTTTGATTGATTTATTTATTTATTTTCACCGGCGCTAACATCAGCCGGCTGTGCTGACAGCAGCACCGTGAATATGACTGATAGCTGCAGTGCTGGGTCTGTTTCTCATTGCTTTCATTAAGCTGCTAACAGGAAGCGGCTAACGAGCCAGGCTGCACTCATTATTATGGGAAACAACACAAACATTCGTTATCCTAATCATCTAATCATGGTCACTGCCCTGTGGAGTCAGAACGCACACATCTCCATACATCACTACGCTGTGGATATTCATCAGCTTCTAACTGCCTCCATTTGGAAAAACAAAGTGTAATGGGGCATATTAGCACAACATATTTCTTCTTTATTAGTTTAATGCAAATGCAGGGAAGAGACTGGAGAAGTCAGCTCGTCACGTATACGGCCAACTTTTTCATCAAAATTCTTTTTTTTTTTTCTTTAATTTTATCCATGGGGCTTTTATGAGAAATACAGAAACACTGACTGGTTAAAAAAAAAAAGATACTGCTGAACTCTTTTTGCTCGACCTCAGATGACCGTTTCCCTCTAACAAAGATTTTAGAGGCCATAAACGGTGGGGTTTAATTCTAAAATCCTTAAAGCTAATTAGCAGATAAAAATGAGTTTATGAACAAGCAACGTGTAAAACATTTACAGCATATAATCTGAAATAATAGCCATGAGAGTTTCTGTTTTTACACAATCATCTCAGTCACTAATTACTTCCATTTGCTTCTACTTTGCTGTTTTCTGGATCATGGTTTAGCTACCACCAATGAAACTTAACACTTCCTGAAGATGTGTCACATTAAAAGCCTACCTAAAAAGGAGGAGTTACGCCCTTTGAGAATCTGGAAGGCTTTTAATGTGATATATCTATTCAGGAAGTGTCAAGCTTCACTGACAGTAGAATTACAGCAACTGAAAAAAAAAATTGGCAAAGTAGATGCAATTGGAAATAATTAGTAAAACAATCCCTGTACAAAGTCCATAAATATGAGGATACCATGTGGAAACGTAGCATGTAAGCAAACTGCCCACCTTCTCACATATATTTAATTTGAGAGAGAGAGATAAAAGGCAGACAGATGGAGGAGTGAATAAATAAATCCAGAGTGTATTCACAGATAGCCACAGGCACATCATGATAAGAAAATCTCACTTTAAATCCTTGTCTCCTTCAGCTCTGAAATGTTTTATCGAAGACCATTTAAAGGGAAGAAATGACAGAAAAACGATTCAAATATGTTCATATAGTATAAGAAATGTGTTTATCATCAATGCTGAAATTCCTCTGAGGGATCATCCTGAGCGCGTCAGCTTCGAAATTTGGATTTCGTTTAATTGATTTCCTTTCTTCCTTCATTTTTTCTCCTTCCTTTTCCTGTCGCCTTTCTTACTTTGTCTTTTCTTCCTTTCATTCTTTTCTCACCGTATCTTTTCTTTCTTTTCTGTAACCACTGGCACAAGATGACTAGATCAAGTTAAATGTGTCACTTAAGTTTAGCCAGTGAAAGAAGTTATATAATGTGGTTTATATTTCTTTAACTTTTAATATTGGTTTATTCCTATGCACTCGTGTTCTTCAGTTTGCCATGACCTTGGGGTATGTTAAACTTGTTGTATTGTTTGTGCATTAAGGTTTAGATCAAGGTTTCCCTCCTGAAATTCTTCATGCTTTGTTTTATTTATTAATGGTGAAACCAGCCGTACCAGGAGAATATACATAACACTGGAGAAAGCTTCTCTCTCTTTTACAAGTGAAAAATAATTTCAGGCCTAAATCCTTTTTGCACCGTAAAAGCGTTTCAGGTCACAGTACTTCTCAGACACATCCAGGGACTTTAAGCTGCTCTGAAAGAGACATAACGCGGTTTTGTTGAACGGTGACAATAATGTTTACATGTCACAGCACAACACTTTATGATCAATTCCCAGACCTGGCATTCTGTTTATTGTTAACATCATGTGATGTTTGCAGGCAGCGACGACTGTTGAGAGCAGAGTGTAAACAGAATATGAATGCGATGTCAACACAGAGACAGACTCAAGAGGGGACGCTGAGACAAAGACATGAAAGGACGGAGACAAGCAGAGAGGCCCAGCTGGAAGGAGAACTGAAAACACCCGAAGGTTAATTTGCAGATTTTCTCCTGAGAGTCAAACAAACAACAGCTGCTTCTGTTTGATGTTAACTCTCTGCTCGCAGAAAAAAAAAGAAAAGAAGGAAAAACTCTTTGTTTCATTAAAAGTGCAATCCACGATCTTACTATAGAAGAAAACATAAAGAGATGTAATTGTTATCTGATGATAGTCCCTGCATTCAAAATCCTGCTCATCAAAGCCCCAAAAGTCATTTGCTTTTGACCTTGTGTGTGATTTTACAATCCTTCCCTTATGCACAGGAACACACAAAGAAATGAGGAAACAAGTATCTTCATGAACTCCAAAGACCAGATGTTTCCTCTGATAATTTCTTTCACTGAATCCCTTTCTATCCATCATTTAGTGTCTATCATAAGCTGTTTTCACATATGAACTCTGGACAATAGCCAGAAAATCAGGCACGGCCACTGTCTGACTCGGAGTTGCCCCTTTCACATATGTAGCACACAAGAGACGCATTCAACCCCACCGGAAATAATCCCATGGGTTTAGGTGAGCGGTGAATGCAGGACAAAAAGTACGCTGTGGAAATCTCAGTGTTTTGTTCGCAGCACATCGAAGACGGTCTGTTGATTCTGGCGTCCCCCACAGAAGCTCCTGAATCTCATCATCTCTCCAGTTAGACATTTTCGTTGGCACCTTTGTGTAAATGACCTTTCTTCTTCACCCTGGGATGTTTGTATTCTTTTTGGGTTTCACTCTACTCGCATGAGAGAAACGTCAAAACACCCGCCCGCTCGCTGACAGTGACCTGCTCTATTCACACGTCGGCTCAATCAGACATTACACAGACTGTGCTAGGGAAGAGGGGCAGGAGAAAGTCCGTTTAATGTCCATTTCTACTCCTTTCTACTGAGGACTCCCACAAGAGAACCACCACACTCAACATAACAAAATGTCATATGGCTATATTCTGCAGTAGCTCACAACCATCACAACAGAACATGAAACAATGGCCGCTGTGATAACAATCCAGACTTTCAAATGCTGGGATCCTAAATTCCTAAATTGTTTTTCATGTTTCATCAGTACTTGATGCAGCTCAAGCTGTTTTACTGCTGTTTTCGATATGAATACCTTCCTTGGCAGAATCAGCTGACCTCCCTGCTCACTGCCCATAAACAGGAATGGCACCAAACTAATTTGCACACAGCTGCGTGCGGCTTATTTGCTGCAGCTCTTCGAGACTTTGGCCTCAGTGAATCGACTGATCGAATGATTGCATATGGACAAACATATATTTGTCCTGGTGTTATGTTGTGAGAGCTGCAGTTCTGACTTCAGCTTGGTGATAAGAAGTCAGAACTTTGGTGGGGAAATTTGAGGCTGTCCTCAAAGTCAGGAGGGACATGTCAGCATAAATCTGCACCTTAAGCTTAAGAAGCCATTTTGAGTCTATTGTTTGTACAAAACAACAATATAACAAGAGCTTATTTTGTAACAGGAGTGCTTACAAAAAAAGTCATTTATGTATATACAAACGCACATTCATACACAGACAAAATGAGCTTTTGTTGTGAGTTAAGGTGTGTTTTGCAAAATAAAAGCAACAGTTCTGTAGAATAACTGTTTAGAATGTCAATACTTTTCTTAATATCATCTTTTTATCGTAAAAAATTGCCCATATTTTTGTTATTTGTTATGTAAATCCAATAAGATTACGGCAAAATATATATATTTTATGCTGTTTGCTTCTAACCGTACCTACAATCAGATGCTGTTCAGGTGTCTGAATTCACCTGAATGCATGAGCAGCTTTAATGTGAATCCACCAGCAGCCGAGGAGCCGTCAGACAATGAATACAAACATATTTTATTTATGAAAACCTCCTGAAGCAAACAGACGGCTCCGATTTTATATTTCATGACTGCATTTGATTGTGGATGTGATTCCCTGTCCCTGAGAGTGTCTGCAGACAGGAGGGTTTCTGTCAGCCGAGGGACGTGGACGATTTTGTATTCTGCGTTATTTATTTTTATGGTTCTGGGGAAGGCTCTTCACAGTTTCCAGTCAGGATTTTTTTTTTTTTTTTAGTTCTTCCCTTGGGAGCTTTGAGAAGTGACATGGCTTCTTCCTTTTACTTTCTACACAACACTGAGATCTGAAGGTGTATGTGTTCTTGTACTTGGACTAAGCTCTCTGTTAAAGGTATGAAAGACTTTTAGGGTTAATGTGAGAATTAGGTTGCAATGGGCAAATGCAACATCGCTAGTTCAAGTCTATCATCCCTTCTACCCCCCCACGACACACAACATGCCCCACCCCCCAAAAAAACATGTTTTTACTTACCCAGCACACTGAGCTCTGCCTGCGCAGTGATGTTGTGGATTTTGTTGGAGGCCGTACAGCTGTAGCTGCCAGAGTCGTCATCAGTGACACTCCTGATGATCAGGTTACTGCCGGCCAGCAGGGAGTATTTCTTATTCCTACAGTGACAGGAAGAATGAGGCAGTTTTTATTTTTGTCTTCGTTTGTTTCAAAGGATACAAATATATATTTTACTTTAAAGAAAAAAAAAAAAAAAAAACAGGCTCAGTAATTTCCATTAGTCAGGAAAAAAATGTGCATTTGTTTGGGACTATTTTCAGAGGCATTTTCATCCACATTTGGTGATTTACTGACTATTTCTGGCAGCACGACAGCGTCCAATGTGGCCAGTGTGTAAATTAAACTCAGTCTGTTTCACTGTAAATCAGATCAGAGAGTAATTCAGACTCACCAGCTCTGGATCAGTTCCTCTCCTCTCCTCCACTGGATGACTGGAGTCGGATATCCAGAAGCAGAACACTCCAGCACGGCGTCGGTTCCCAGCAGAGCCATTACTCTGGACGGACGCTGGAGGAACTGAAGGTTCCTGGTGACCCCGGGTTCTGAAAGAAAGAAAGTGGAAACAAGACAGAGAGGAGGGAGTCAAAAGCTGAAACATGGTCCACAGTCTGAGGTACACTACATGGCAAAAAAGTCAGTCTGGTTAGCTGACGATGCCGTTCCAGAACCATGGGCGTTAATCTAATGCTACAACAGCCTCCACAGTTCAGCTTTGCCTTTAAGATTATGGAACCTGGCTGCAGAGTGTTGCAGGAGCATTCTTGAGGTCCAACACTGATGTTGGGCGATAAAGCCTGACTGGGCTGAGGTCAGGGCTCTGTGCAGGCCAGTCAAGCTCTTCAACACCAAACTGGGAAACCCAGATTAAGGACATGGTTTTATGCACGGGGACTTTGTCAGGTTGAAACAGAAAACTGTCAGGAAATATCATTGTGTACTGTAGCACAGATATACTTCTGTTTCCATAAACATGTCAATCCACAATGACTCAGAGACGCCACTGTGGTTTCAGTCTGTTTCTTTTCTTGTCTACCCAG
Organism: Toxotes jaculatrix; assembly: GCF_017976425.1. Lineage (NCBI taxonomy): Eukaryota > Metazoa > Chordata > Actinopteri > Toxotidae > Toxotes > Toxotes jaculatrix. Next base: position 6,029,828 of record NC_054409.1, on the reverse strand, counting down.
TGAAGCGTAACCCCGACAGGCAGCCATTAACTTTCCTACATTCTTTATGTTGTGAGACTTCACCTCCAACAGTCAATTAAGCTGCCCAGCATCACTGTGAGCTTTCTGCATCAGAGAGCAGGCAACGCTATAAACGAATCAATAAATTAAAACAACATCCGATTCCCCTCTCGTTTAATTAGCATGCGCTGCTGAAACCTGTTGGTCCATGTGACATACAAAGTTTTGGCGTATACTTGTTGTAAGTCTGCCCTGTGAGGACAGCCGATGCTGTCGCTGTCCTTGGTGCTGAAAGGACAGCAGACTGTGAGGACAGAGGTGGAAAGCTCATCGGTGCATTCACAACCACACAAGAAGCCAAGTGACTGGGACAGATCAGGACAGGAGGTGATACTGAATTTTGGCCTGATGACGGCACTAGATGAAAGGTTAGGGCTCATCTTCTGGGGAACATGAATGCTTGTATTAAATTCCATGGCTGTTTTCCTACAGCCCAACAAGTGCTCCAGAATGACTCCGGTGCTGTGGTTATGGTTTGGTTAGGGTTAGGGAAAGATCATAGTTTGGGTTAAAGTTAGGATATCTGATCTCCTGTGCTTTAGTCTAACTTTTGTTGACCCATTTATCGAACCCCCCCACGGACTCTGTCACAGTGTAACAATGTCAAACTGTGACATATGTTGTTTTGTGGCATTTGCTGAAATGACTGATGCTATAGTTTTTACGTGGGAGGCCAGTCTCCAGAACCGCACAGTCACTGCAGCTAAAACAAGAAAAGACAAAAATATCAAGCACCACAGTTTGCACAGTAAGGTAAATAAAAAAAGTGATTCAATGTGCAGCAAAAATGCCAAAAAATGTGCTGGGAACACAAAAAGGAACCTGATAAAGCCTCACGATGTTCTTGAAAGTACATGAAAAAAATCGGAATTTCAGGCCAGATGTGGCAGTTCCTCCTCCGACGGGCCGACCACATGATGTAACGCTGTCTTTAATCCACTCACACAGATGACTGTGAGTATTGGCTTTTGAAAGAGCCGACATAGTTCGAAGCTTTCATGTTTTCAGACACTGATTTTCTATCAGATCTCATCTAACAAAAAGTGAGGCCTGAGGACACACACACACACACACACACTCCCGCAGTGGGTCAGGTGGTGTATTCGCCCTCAGGTTGGCCTGAGGGCTGGAAAGTTCTCAAAGAGGGATGAGATGATTTCCTTCAAGAGAGGGGAAGTTACATCAACACACCCCATAGCACTGACACATACACACAAACACACACACTCACTGATATACACACAAACACACAAATAACCCCCCCCCCCCTCCCGTGAAGCTCTAAGGCTTCAGGATTCAGGAACAAAATACAAAAGAAACAGAAACTGAAAATAAAATCATCAGCAGTAACCTGAGAGTGTGAACACAAGGAGACAGAAGAAGAAGAGGAAGCAGGGGAAATGTCCACACAGCAGATTTTTTTTTTTTTTTTCGGTGGGTTACAGAGACGAGTAAAGAGTCGGGGATCACAGAGATAATCACTGAGCGACAACGTGACATCTTTAATGTTTTCATGGACACGCCGCTCAAGGTGGCTGTCAGCAAATCAGATGACACACTGACGCCGCTTGCATCACAATGATGCACACAATACACGCAAAATATACAATCCATTACGGTTTGCAACCCTGTCTCCTGGAAAATACATTTCTATGCAACTAAATTGCAAGAGCTAATACATTTTGTAGGAAAGGTAATCTCTGGCTGGATTAAGTTCAGAGGCAACTCCTATTTCGAATGAACAGAGCATTACATTTATTAATGGCAGCAGAGTCAGCAGGAGGTGGTTGAGGTGGACCGGGGGTTCACAACAACAGTCCCGTCTGTGGTTAAGGCAGAAAAGTGTTTCAGTATCAATGTATTTTCCACTTGCCTTATATGTAAATGAACAAATATATCCCACTGTGCACCTCTGATATGTTGAAGAAAGGTGAACTGCTCCATTTAAAGAGTCTCTAAACGCAGTTATTGGATTATTCATTTCGTTCACTTTCAAAACGGGAGTCAAGTGGACTCTTTTTTTGCTTTTTACAGGCCACAGAAACATTAAAATGTCATGTTATGTGTTTCTGACCTCGTTACCTTTATTTTTCAGTGAACCCGTGAAAAGGATACAAATAAAGGTAACAAATCAGACTGTCAGAGTTCCTCTTTTCAAAACTGCAAAGGATATTTATGCCATTGGTGCATCCTTCTTTAGGGGCAACACCTATAGTGAAGTATATGTTTATACATGAATTCACAGTCACGATAAGCTGTGCAGAAACAATATCAGTTATGTTATGCTATGAGTCACGAATCAGAGCTTTCTGCTCACAGCTGGGAACAAAACACGCTGCCATGGTTACGAGATTCACCCCAAACCGATCCACAATCTGAAAGTCAACCAACACAAACTGTTGGATGTTTTCTTAAGTTTCAGCTAAACATTAGAGGAAAATGCAACAGAGCTTTAGATCATCAGTCTATATCAAACGGGCACATACGTATATTGAGACTGTGTTTGGTCAGTGAAATCATTCCTCTGTCCATACCGGCCACACAGAGACTTGCCACACAGAGATCCCTTCTTCTCTTAATTCCGATGAAACACACAAATGACAAAATGAAAATGTATTCCGAAGTTCAGCTGGAGTTTAATATAAGGCTCCGGTGCTCTGAGTTAGACGTATCAGCTGGGGATCTTCCAAAGTTACCGTGTTATTAGCATAAAATTGCATCTTTGCATTTCCAAGGACAGTGTTTCCTTGCTCAGTTGCAATGGAGGGGAAGTAACCCAGAGAGAGAACTTAGTGCTAAAACGACTCATATTATCTTCAGCTGAAGTTTAGGATTTCAGAAGTGAAGAGTTTATCCCTCATCTCTTGCATTAGTATCAAGTTTGAAAGGGAAATCTCCACAGACAGAACAGAGAGGAGGAACAACAGCATCCAAAAACTGTTCTTTTTTTTTTTTAAACACTGTTTCTCTGGATTGAGCTTTAGAGGAAATAGTGGGTGGACTTTCATACCTGGCTACCTGGTTTCCCCTCATTCAGTCCTCATGCTAAGCTAACCTAACTAGCTTACTTTTCTGACAGTAACTCATCTTTTGTACTGATGACAGAAAGCGTGTCACGTCCATCCAAACCTTTAAGACCCCCAAATGGCAGAAAATGAAGTTATTACAACCCTTCACACACCTACATGTCAGAGTGTTGCTACCCGTCTGAAAACTGATGGTTATACCGGTTGTAAAAACACACGAGTCACCAGAGTTTACATCTAATCTCTTTAGCGATTAAGCTGATTGGTTTATCCAGACTGGAACAGAGCAGAAAGTAGGTCATACAGACATGCATTATCTGGAGATGACACATGGGAATCAGATGGGAATATTTGATAATCTCTGACCTTTGACCTCTGAGTCCCAGTGACAGTTCCATCTGATAAAAACTTTATAAAGTCAAAGTTAATAAAATCTTTATGGAGTCAGAATCATTAAAGATTAATCCAACTGATCCACTAAATGTTCAAACAGATCAAAAAGAAAAGGGGGTAAAAAAAAAAAAAAAAAAGAAGAAGAAAAGTATTAAACTGGAAACCTCGTTATCTAAAACCATCTGCGTGGCAACACGGAGGGAAAATAAACTGGACCTTTAACAACATCTTTATGAAGTGAAAATCATTAAACTTGCATCAATGGGATCCATTAAAACTTTCTACAGATCAAAGAGGTAAAACTGGGGACGCAAGAAATTCAGTGGGTGATGAATTTAAGAAGAGATGTGTGAGAAATCCTCTGAAGCCTCTGCTAACCTACCATGCTTAGTGAAATCTCATTGTTTTCCACTTTCCGATAGCTCAAAGCTGTCTGATATACACGTACACAAATTTGCTGTTGCTACTTTGCCAGTTATCCTGCTGCTCAAGGACTCAGACCTAGGTAAGAGAAAAAATAAGTAGGAACAAGCAGTGTGTGCATGTGAGGGTGAGGTGTCTGGCATGAACAGGAGCAGCACAAGGCACAGGTGTCCAACCTGGTGAGACACAGGAGATGCCAGGCCTGGAGTCGGTCCATAGTGCCCAGAACTATCCATCAGCACAGCAAGTCTAACAGGAGGTGGATTAAATAGCCTGCTGCTCATACGACTTCACAGTGGAAGCGGTTTGATGAAGATGTCCACTAAATTCTGGAGGCAACACTAAAGGGTGAGTTTAACAGGAAGCTTCAAGACTGAAGACAAGATTGTTAGTATTGCCAGCTGAATGGTTCGGAGAAAACGGGAAGAAAGGCTTTGAACTGCTTTCTTAAAGGGGCATGAGAAGAACAGCACATTGGCTCTGAGGGACATCCAGTCCACCCGCAACCCATCTGGATGACTCGACTTGAAATCCATGGATCTGGCCAACCACGGAAGTTCAAAGCCTGGGTGCATCAGTGTGGCATTCTTCCCAGAATCCTGTGGCCCCTCCTTGTCTATGCAGTGCCAATATGGACAGTCAAGACCTTAAAGAGGAGGGTCAGCACTTCAGGAGCTGGCTGGGCCTGAACAACACGACAATCTGTCACTGCCCTTCAAAGGTGACAAGTACAGGGACTCAAAAGCTAAAAGCAGGGATCCAGGTGAGGACTGGCAGGAAGTGGAGCGCAGAGGAAGGAAGCAGAAGCAAAAGCTGCATCACAAGAGGTTGGTGGGAGTTGTCACACAAGACCAAACTGGGCTGGGATCATTTCCAGGCTGACACCACCAAAGGGAAGGATAGGTGACGCCTAGTTCAGGAGAAAGTGAGAGCAGCAGTGTAGGAGATGAAGCAGCAGGGAGCTTGGACAACATGAGAGAATGCTGTGGAGGGGAAAGTGGCCATCGAGGGGGGAGAGAGGAAGAGGAGAGCCGTCCACAGCACCACCAGAGAGGCCTTCAAGATGGCCGGGGCTAAAAAGAGGTCAGTCATGGAGTCAGAAGAGAAATAAAGCTTGTCCTCAGGATAAAAACTGGGATCTGATCAGCCCTGACTGTGTCACCTGGAGGAGGGTGTGTGATGCTGAAAGGCCAGAAACACCCAATGATTCCAGGATCATCACAGACGATGTGTCTAGGGCAGATCTGAACAAAGTTTGTAAACCTTTCAGTTTTTATTTACTAAATCTTTACGTATTTAAGCAATTTTTTCTTGATTGTTTGTGTTTTTAATTACTTCTTATTACATTATTACTTCTTATTTTTCTGTGTACATCCATATTTATTTTTTATAATTGTCTTGTTTTCTAATTGGTTATGGTTTGCATCCAGCCCTTCTGAGGGCTTTTTGCACATATGTATCAGTATGTGTCTTTTGTTTCTGTGTAAATGAATAAAAAATATCTATCCAAATCAAACAACATCCATTCAAATCAAAATGCACTTGTCTGTTAGTTATTGGTTCGTTCTGAGATTTGACTCTGAGCTTTTGCCCTGAAACTTTGCCTTCGAGCTGCCTGGTCAGATGAGGATTAACTGCTGAAAACCTGTTAAAGCACTTCCAGTTGTGTGTGTGTGTGTGTGTGTGTGTCTGTGCTGGGGGTGCACATTTGTGATGAAAAGCTGGAGGGGAGTTTGAAATGCAAAGTACATGTGATTATCCCGCTGAAGGTCGACGCGTGTGCTCCAGGGACAGCCCCCCCCCCCCCCCCTCATGAGCCCCCCCCCCCCCCCCCCTTCATGAGAACACTTCATGAGCCTGAGTCGAAGTGGGCGTTTAACCAGGACGAGAGCGAGCTAACCTGAGCTGGAATCTGAGTGATGAACTAGCCGGTGGACGGACTGGTATATAATTGCACGGTGCGGAGCGCGTGGCAGCATCAGCTGCTGTCATCCTCCCTGCAGACGGAGGAGAAGCTGCTTCCTCTCAGCCCAGACACATTATTAAAATCATATTTTACACTCTATATATTCGTTACATCACATTTCATTTTAAAATCAGACATGTGGTGTCTCTGAGGAAATGAGCAGGAATTACGACCTGACAAAATGACGACTGCAGGAATAGTATGATTCACTATTAAGTAAAATTGCTGGAGCAGTACTTCACTGTAACCAGACTGAAAATCCAAATCAGTCAGCGTTTGGATGACTGATTTCAACTGGCTGATAAAACAAATAATATTTAAATATGTCTCATAAGTTAGGTTCATCAGGCAGAAAAGCCAAACATCACAGGACACCAAAACTCACAGATAAATAAAACTATTAGGCTCAGTGGCTCTTTAAGGCAGGAAGACTTATTGATAAATTGATTGGTGCCCAGTGGGATCAATAAACCAAGCAGCCATGTAGTTTACAGTATATCCCATTCCATTTCTTTATCAGTCACCTGGGAGCACTCGGAGCTCGGCGTCTGTCCCCGTCCTGGTGCTGCCGGGGTTGTCGGCCAAACAGCGGTACGTGGCTGAGTCCGGCGGCTGGACACGGCTGACCTGCAGCGAGCCGGAGGGCAGCACCGCCAGGCGGGAGTCAGGGTCAAAGGTCACCGCCAGGTCCTCCCGGTTCTTCTGCCAGCGGATGATGGGTGTTGGGTCACCAGAGACTTCACAGCGCAGCAGAGCCGTGTCGCCGAGGTATGAGGAGACGGACTCGGTGGGGACGACCACCTTCAGCGGACCTGGAGGGAGACGAGAGGGGGAGGGGTTTAAACAGAACAGAAAAAGCGGAGTATTGATAAACACATGGTATTGATCCTTTCTTTGATTCTCCCCTAAAGCTCCCTCTTTTCCCTGCATGGAGTCATTTTTCTTTTTCACTCTGTTGGTTGTAATAGTGGAACTGAAACTAAAACTGCTGTCAGTACTGCAGCTGGTACAGCTGTAATGTTACTAATAGTGTTTGCGTGTTAGAAACAAAAGAGACACAGCAGCAGCAGCAGGAGAGAAGAAGAAGAGGTGAGCTGACAGTAAAGGTTTTTCAGGTCGACAAGAAGAAGGAATGATGAAGACAAAGATGGACCAGAAAGAGAAGCGAGGCACAGTGGGTGTGGACGTGTGAGAGAGAAAGAGTTGGACTCATGAGCAGCAGGAGGACAGAGGAAAGTCAGAGCCTAAAGTCAGAGAGACAGGGACAGTGTGGACGGGCAGTGTCCAGCCTGCTGTGTTTAGGACACACGCCGTTCCCTGTCTGATCCGATTGACTTCAATGAGAAACAGCCTGTAGCCACACGTGACCATGCGAGCGTCCTCCTGACGGCCAGGCTCACACTCCGGTGGAGCACTGAATGCATGGCCATGATTTAATTTCAACATGGCTGCCGGGGCCTCTGGAATCTGCAGGAATGTCAGAAATTCAATAAAGACAGATTTCTTTTCTTCTCTGTGTCAGTGTTGTGGTGAGATTTCCAGCCCCCTTGAAACAGGTTTGAACGATTAAATGAGAATATTTTCATGCCGGAATATTTAAATACTAAACTTTTTTCTTGCCTATCTTGGTGGGGGTGGGTGGGGGGTGGGGGGTGGGGGGAGAGGGGGTCAGTGCTCCATCACAGGGATCAGAAACAACAGTGTGTTTTCATTTCATCCTCCTGTGCAGTGACTCTGCAAGGGACGTCACCACCTCTGGCAGACGGCAAGAAATATTTTACAGCACATAGATTGTGACTGGATTAGGTAATGTTATTAATCCTCAGAGGGGAAATTAGTTTGTTCGCCCATGCATAGTGACAACAAATAACAGACACAAGTCAGGCAGGTCGCAGCTAAACTGTTTTTTTGTTTTGTTTTTTTTTTGCGTTTCTGTTTGTCTGAGTGAATTAGTGAGCTTTAGAGATGTTGCTAGTTCGTAATTCTTTACTTTTTGGATTTTGATTTTGAAAAAATACTTTAAAATGTGGCTTTACAAATATTTTATTTGGAAGGAAATACATTCACAGCCTGTTTGTTTGAGCTCAAGAACACACACAGTGTAGTTTTGGGTGAGTAACACTGATGATTCTATTTCCAAAAAACGATTTCTGTAAACCAATGACTCTTCTAATGATCCAGCAAAGTTAGCAAATGCTAAATTGTTTATTTACAGACAACTCATCACCCTGTTCTTCACTGAAACATCATGAAAGCATGAAGCAGTCTCTCTCTCTCTCTCTCTCTCTCTCTCACTCTCTCTCTCTCACTCTCTCTCTCTCTCTCACACACTCTTCCATGGCAGACAGGTGAGCACATGGAGGGCACAGTGTCTGCTTCCTTTGTTCTCTTCTTTGGACATTTCATGCTTTTTTTTTTTTTTTCTTTTCGAGAGTGCCAGGAGAGAGATGACAGGAAGTGAGGGAGAGAGACATGCAATAAAAGTCCCCAGCTGGACTCGAACCAGGAATGTTGTGGTTCATTCACTTGGCATCTCAGCCCCTGAGGTGTGTGTGTTCACTTTGAATCAAACGGTAAACCTGTAAGAAGTTACTTTACCCTCTGCAGTCATTTTGTTTCTTTGATTTCTAGAAAAGTGACATTTCATAAGCACGTTATGTGTCCTTTAGCACATTTAAAATGAGCTTTCGGACAATAAACATTGTAGTTAGTATAAAAAAAAAACACAAAACTTTAGGTTTATTTTCTCACTGTTACACACTACGTTTTGAACAACTTTCCAAATCCCAAGAGTCCTAAATTTCTGTCCGCATATGAATCCTAATGAAGACTGAATAAATGCTGTTTGTTGTCTGATCTTCCTCTTGGTTTGTTTGTGCAAACAGCAGAGAAACTTTAACTCTGACACAGAGGCAAACTTTCTCGCTTTCTGTTTTGTGACATTGGAAAAGATTCGGTTTGACTCTTGAGACGTGGGACGGGCTGCCGCTGCGTGCCGGTTTGTGCGTCTTTGCGGCACAGAGGGCTTGAGCCGGTGTGACATCACACAGATAGGAGGCGATGGGAACGCTGATATGAATTTGGATTGTGTGTCTTATATAAGTTGCTGCTGTCTGGTCCTGTGTCTGTCACACTGCTGCCTGCAGCTGTGCACACACGCACACACACATAAAAAAAAATGAAATAATAAAACAACCTCCTGTTTTTGTCATTTGTGGAGACCAAATACAAATTGACGCAGGTTTCATTCCTGGATTTATAGCCCAGGATGTTTTAAGGCCATTGTCAACCTTATCCCCTGTCATGATGATTGGTTTACATTGTTGGGACCTGCTTCCTGCTCACTGTCCCTTCAAGTCTTGTGAGTCCTCATGAGGTTGGTGTATAAACACAGTTTTGGCCCCATGGGATTAATACATTCACATACAACAACAACAACAGCTTCAAAGAATTTCCCATGATGCCTTTTTCTGTGTCCTCCACTGAAACCTGTTATTTAAGTAATACAAAATATTAGATTGACAGTGAAGGGGCTTATTCTTCTTTATCACTATACATACATCTGACTTGATGCTAAATCGTATGGAAAGTAAAATGTGTTTGGAAGGCGAGGTCACTAAAATTAAGCCTGATCCTGATTTAAAGATGCTTTATCACCATCTTATCGGGACTATTTTTACTGCAATCACACAGCAGTAGCACAGCACTATAGAAACTGTCCATCCTGTCTGATTCACACTCCAAGAACTATGAGTCACCATGACGGGTGAACCCATGGGAATCATTAGTCTGACAATCAGGCTGAATTGCCTTTTTATTTCACTTCATTCGTGTTGTCCTGGGGTTAGAGCGACACGCCTGTACCACCGATGCTGTTTTTAGTCGACAGAGAAGCAGGTGTCAGGCGGTTGCTAAGCGCGGTTAGCTTAACATTTTTGATGAAATACATATTGATTTAAGAGTTGTTATTTCTGTACATTGCCTTTCATCAACTTGTACATCCTGTTACACACTGACCCTGTAGTGGATAAAACCACCAATGAAGTTAAGTCACTCTGTTTGTTTTCTAATGAAAAAAAAAGTGGATTCTCATCAACAAGGACTTTCCTGAAAGTTGTTATAAAAATTATTTTGTATTATAATTGTTTTAAACTTTACAAAAACTATAATAACCGTAAAAGAACCATTATTATCGCAGCAAATTCAGCATTCAGTTACAGAACAAACAGTTTTGAGACTTTTGTTTTCTTTTAGTATGAGTACAAACAGGCATATTTATAGTTTTTTGTTATTTTATGAATCAGACTGGCGTCGTGTGGCTTTTTAATTGGAAGTGATCTGAGAACACGTTGCCTGAATTTGATAAAACAGAGTGAGCTGCCTCATGAATACAACATGCAGAGCCGAGAGTTTACGGAGAACAGGAAAAAAAAGAAGATGAAGGGAAAAGCAAGAAGGGAAGTCAGAGAGGAAGAGAAACGGGTCACACCATAAGGAGGAGAGGAGAGGAGAGGAGAGGAGAGGAAAGGAGGAATTAGGGAAGAAAATTAGCATCAATGAGAAAGTAGTGAGAAGAAGCTAAGAAGACAAGACGTCACAGATTTCCATGGCGACAGTGGCTGTTGTATTCCTGCTGTTTTCATCCCCCTTAGACAAATGGACCAAAATAACTCTAACAACGTGGAACTCACAGTAAACAGATGAGGGCAGTGGAGGGATTCATGGACGCTCCTGCTCTCGATCTCCACCTTGGGAACAATTATTATCTGCTTCTGTGATTGAACCTCGCTCCTCCTCAGCCCCATTAATTGGGATCTGTCCAAGCCCCCCAGAGAGTCAACAGCTAATTGAAGATGGAGGGACTGAAGGCCGCTTTGTCTCTCCCTCCACCACTTTGAACTCAGGACTTTAAAAGATGATAGTTTGCCTTTGGAGAGGCAGAGAAACATCACCTCTCTGAGCCTGAGACACCTCAGCCTGAGCTGAGCTGCGACAAACGTTGGCTAATGTTCACACAGTAATTAGGGAACGTCTAGAGAAACATTTAAATGCTAACAGCCTGCATTATCCCCACACTCATTCTCATTAATAGCCTATAGACACCAAAAGTCCCATTAACTTAAATGTAATAATGTTGCACTAATGTTAACTTACCTCTGTACAAACATTAGCCTGCATGTGTTAGGGTGAGGGTAACCCTAACCTATTACATTAGCTAACATCGCTAGCAGAGACATAATGTTGTTACTGAGACGCAAAGTGTAGCTTATTAGTTCAACAGGTCAAGCAGCTACACAGGCCGTCACACAGCAGATAGTCTGACTTGTGAGGAAAACACAGGTGTTGGTAATAATATTAACAACAGCAGAAACCACCTGCATCAACGTAATAATAATAATAATAATAATAATAAGAGCAATCATTCTCTCACTCCGCTCTTTATCCCTGTTTCCTCTCTCCTCACTCTCAGTCTTTCTCTCCACCCCTCTCTCTCTCTATCTCAGTGTTCAGTGTTTCTAATTAATTCCCAGTTTACAGTCATCTCCACACACACCCACACACACCCACACACACACACAGCACAGCACAGACTGCTAATTGAATTTTTAAGCCTCTGCTGCTCATTAGCATTTTGCCTTGTAATGTGTTATGCACTGCCTGTATATGTGTGTATGTGTAGGTGTGTGTGTGTGTGTGTGCGCGCGTGTGTGTGTGTGAGTGAATGACATACAGGCAGAACTGATTCATATTTGAATGTCATATTAGGATCTCACTGAATTTCTTTGGACTCAGTGTGTGTTTTGTTTTTTTCATGGGCGTTCAAACTCAAACTCAGACTAGAAATTATGTTTCTATACAACTAAACTGCAACAGCAAATACAATTGCAAAAGGATGATGTTTGCTATTAACATAATGAGGAAACATTAATTTACACATTTGGTGTTGATTCAGTTTTGACATTGCTGGATCTTTAACTACAGCCCCAGTTTAAAAGTCCAGGTTATGCAAATGAGTTGTTTACAAAAGTTTTACAATATGGTGGGAGTGATAAACCATGAAACTACAGATACAAAAGACAGGTCTCTCTCTCTCTCTCTCTCTCTCTCTCTCTCTCTCTCTCTCTCTCTCTCTCTCTCTCTCTCATATGCTCACACACACACACACACTTTCTCACCTCCCTGTGAGCTGCAGCTGCTGGTCTCCTGTCTCTTTAATCGCTCTAATTGACTGGGAGGATGGAGAGTCACTCCAGAGACCAAAACACTCAAACACAAAGAGCTGAGTGCGCTAAAGAGACAACCAGCTGATACACACACTGTGATACTGAGTGTGTATGTGTATGTGTGTGTGTTCTCCACAACCTCGTTATCTGAGTCTCAGAAATGATCAGTGTGTTGTTCAGGCTATCATTTCTTTTTCCACCTGCCGGCTGAGGAGAAGCCACTTGAGCGAGTGGGAGTGGCAAACTTTCTGACGTTTAAAGTCCAATCCTGCAGCTTCTCTCTCAGAATTAGGCCATGAGACATTTACCGTTTGACATCATCTAAAACACTGTGTTTTAGATGTCCACACAATAATTTAAAGTCAGTAAGTAGTAAAGTTTCTCAGAAAATGTTTCCAAAATGCTTTGATTCAGTAGTTGACCTGTTAAATATAATAAATGATTAATAGAAGTTCTCATTAACCGAAATTATATTTTTTTTAGATAAATTAAAAATGCAAGCAGACAAATCTATCATGTATGACCTGACTGATGGAAGACATTATCATGGACACCGCTGATCGGTTTCAGTTGAAGCAGCTGCAGTGAAGTGGTGATCAAAGCTTCATTCAGCAGGAACCCAGCAGTATTACAGGCCGACTGTGACGGCGTGAACTTCGACCTGCCATTCACTACATCCTAAACCTAAACATTTTATGTTCATGATGAGAGCACTGACTTAATTCATCTGTGACCAAGTGACCAGAGTTTTCTGTTGCACCATGAAACTTTTCTTTTCCTTCAAAGCAAATATAAAGGTGAAATCCCTTAAACTGATGCACAGCCATCACACAGTATGTTTCAGTGCAGTGCAGCTTTGGTGAAGATGATGCACTTAAGCCTCTGTGCCACTTTGTCTATTAATGTCGTTCATAAACTGTATTGATCTTAAACCATACTCCACTTACTAAATTACATTACAGGTGAATTACTTTGGTTCTCTTAAATAAATATGAACAGTAAAATGAAGGAGCTAAGCAATATTGTGTGTGTGTGTGTCTGTGTGTGTGTATCTACCATAACTGTCAAGGACAGGTCAAGGTGTTGCGGAAACATAAATGTGAATGAGGGAATCTCCTCCTCCTCCTCCTCTCCTCATTTTCATCATCCTCATATTCCATGTTAATTCTGACTTTTGTGACACCATGCAGCACACAGTGTTGGTCATGTAGTGAAATTTATAGTGTGTATCATTATATACACAGAAAAAGATGAGGACCTACAGTTGAACCCTGTGGGACACTGTAACTGATATCTGCAGGTGAGGAGGTTTGTTAAAGTCATTCAACTAACAGGTTAATAGAATAGAATGGAACAGTCTCTTACCGGCCACGGTCACCTTGGCGGTCCGGCTCACGATGCTCCCCAGTCCGTCCAGCGTGGCGAGGCACTGGTACTCTCCCTCGTCGGGCCGATGGTGCCTTGAGTGCACCACGTTCTGCACCAGCAGCGAGCCGTTATTCAGCTGCCGCCGCCGTTCGTCCACCACAGTGCTCAGCAGCACGCCGTCCTTACGCCACGTGATGGTGAGGGGCCTCGCCACCGCGTCGGACTGTACCTGGCAGTCGAGCTGCAGCACGCCCCCTCGCACTGTCACCGTGTCCTGAGGCTCCTGGGTGAAAGAGAAGTCCACGAAACCTCCGAGGCTAGAGGAGGAAGAGGATGTGGAGGAAGATGAGGAGGCGTCTGAGGCTGTGGGAGGAAAAGAGAAAAGGAGGAACATGAGATCACCAACAGCATCAGTGATTTATTGATGCTAATACTCTCAGCCACATAAACTGACAAAAGAGCTGCAACCAAACACAGGTGTGGTTCACAACAGGGATGAAATACAAGCGAGTGTCCAGCGGGGGAGGTGTCACACTCAATACACGGTGCAATAAATCAAAGGCAGATAAATAAATCAGTAAGTCCGGAGGTGAAGAAACACGTCATAATGTGAGATCAAAAACCATCATCGCAAACAAGGTGGGCAACTGCTGCAGGGCCCAAGACCCTCAGGGGCCCCAGAGGCCTCACATTCATTCTGTGTTAGCAATCAGATTAATTGCATATTTGTTTAGGAATACACAACACAAGCATCATTTTAATTGACACAACAAGAAGCTTAAGGTGTGTCTTACATTATTGACTGTCTTAATAACCACAAACAGGAGGGTCACCGGGGGGGCAAACAGAAATAATATTTGCCCCGGGGCCCCCTCCGGTAGGTTAATGTGGTCGTGGTTGTAATGGCTGTGTAATATAAATAGATTATAGACAGACAACAGAGATAAATCCCTAACATCGACTCCTGTGTCATTGACACAGTGGAATTTTCCTTTTATCCCGATGAATTCTGCAGGATTAACTGATCAGACGTCGGCTCCTGCTGCGCCGGTAAGGGCCCCACACGCACACACTGGCAGCTTATGATGCAGGTAAAAACATCCACTGTCACCTGTTTTTCTATGTATGCCCACACACACAGGTGCTGGCTTGACACGTGTCATTGTGAGTTGCTGCACGTCGATGCACTCTGTCCTCCTGAGGTCCTGCAGCGCCATAAACATTGCTGCTAATTCCCTGGTTTTATCCCACACGACGAGCTTCATCCATCCATTTTCTAATCCGTCAGGGTCGTGGGGGAGCTGGAGCCTATCCCAGCTGACTACAGACGAGAGGCGCAGTACACCCTGGACTGGTCGCCAGTCAATCACAGGGCTGACACATAAAGACAGACAACCACACACACACACACCTAGGGGCAAAGTAGAGTAGCCAATCAACCTAATGTGCATGTATTTGGGATTGGTGGAGGAAGCCAGAGTACCCGGAGAAAACCCACACAGGCACAGGGAGAACATGCAAAGTCCACACAGAAGAGGTTCCACACCACGGTTCGCCCACGACAAGCTTCAGCAGACAACACATCCTGCACGACAAAGACACTGGACAGACATGCTGTTCACTATAATCACACTTAACATAGGCTTAGTGTGTTAAGTAAATGCACTAAGTTACAATAGTAACCTCCTGAGTCGCCCTTAAAAATATGAAAGTCACCATCACTGGGTGTGTCCTTGATTAGACAGCTACTGTCACTGTTATGGACTGGAGATCTTCTTTGTTTTCTTATGCTTTTATCAGCTTATTTGCTTATTCCTGTTTCAGTTGATGTGTTTACTCGTATATGTCATTAGTTTTGTCGAACGTGTCTCTTCACCGCAGAGAACGTTGCTGACTTTAACCTCCAATCTGTGGTGTCTTGCTCTGCAGGATAACTCATCCTCTTTATCAAAGCCACATAAACCTGTTGTATTCTTTGTTTTTAGGTTTTTATATTTTTGTTTAATCTCGCGAAAAGGCTCTGACAGCAGTGAGCGGTGGCGTCTCCTCCCGTCTTTGATGTCGGTGCTGTTAAAAAGTCTTTCATCCTGATCAGAGAGGCAGTTTGTTCCGTCAAAGCCGCCATTGAGCGTCTGTGTCTTTCCTGGAAAGTCTGAGCGGAGGCTCAGAACAACCAGGAGGCACGTCGAAATGACGCAAAGTTGAATCTGAAGCACAGCAGAAATTCTTTCTTTGTTTTTGATTTTGCTGACGTTCCTGATAAAGCCTCACAGATTCAGTTTCTCCTACAGGAAAAAACGCAGATCATCAGGTATGAAGACGAAATACTCTCTGGGCCTGGTTCCAGAAATACCTGCAAATACTTGCGTGCACAAGGATGATTGTCCTAAGACAAAACATCAGAGTACAAAAAATATATTTATGACTTGAGTATAAAAGCAGATTGGTGAAGGCGTGGTCAATCCCGCTGATCACGATCATGACCCACTTTTGTTTTTACACATGCAACATCAGGATCAGAGTTTGAGCAGCAAATGTATGATTTGATCTGTGACCCTACAACTTTAATGTTTAATATTTCTCATCAATTCTTATCAGCACCGAGGAGCTTTTGTGCCAGTACCTTGTCAAAAATGATGAGTCTCAACAGTGATCGACGGCCTGCTGGTTCTAAGCTTTACCCTGGTTCATTACAGGAATGTAGCTGGTAACGTTAACAGGCTTTTACAGAGGCCAGCGTCACAACGCATGAAACCCTGCCTCCCATAAATCACATTTATGTAGAACTAAATCTTTCTCCCAGTTACATTATGGTGGCAAACATAACTTTCCTGGAATATGTTTTTAAAAAAAACAAACAAAAACAAAACCTAAAACTCCAAGTTTCCAGAGGAAATACAGTGGACATGACGTGTCCTTAGCTGTAGTTAATGCAGTTACAGTTAGTGTGAGATCTGGGATCAGGATCAGTGAAATCTAAACAGCACCGTGAACTGTGGACACCTTCCGTCCTCCCTTATATCTTTTGTTCCCAAGACATCCTTCTCTACCCGTCTCTCCTTGTTTCGCCCTGTTCACCTTTCATTTCTTCTTTGTCTGTCTTTCTTGTCCTTTACGGTTTCCTTCTTATCGATTCCCCTTTTGCTCAGCCCCCCCCATCCCAACCCGTCACACACACACACTATCAGTAAATCACTATCTTGACAGCTCTATCTGTACTCACTCCCACTGGTGTCACACACACACAGTCAGTCGGTTCATCAGTGTGTCCTTGTCCTCGTTGTCCTGCAGTTTGATGCTATCGCTCTCTGTCTGCTCTCCCTCCATCTCTACTCTCCTCAATTTTTCTCCATATTTCATGGAGAAGCCAATCTTCACTTCAATAGTTGTGAATACAAACTCTTTATTTTATTTGTGTTATGATTTGAGAATAACTTCGTGTTTTCCTGGAAAGGACGGTGTGCTTTGATACTGACTCTTTGGCTAATCAGTCCAGCGTTAATGAATGAACACTGAGTCAGAGCACAGACACATTAGCTGAACAGTTCAGTGCCAAAAAAAACACAATGGCCATTAATTCTCTGTTTGCAGCCTCTCAAAGTTGAGGATTTGCTTGTTCTTTTATTCTTCTGTTGTAATAAACTGAAAATCAATTTTGGACAATTGGTTGGACAAAACAAGACGCTCCATCGATTAACTATCAGCAGTGGTGGAAAAGAACAGGTATACATGTCCTACGTCAGCGGGACACTACATGGCCTGATTAGGCTGAAAATAATTCCGACCTGGTTCCACCAGGGTCCTGGGTCAGATCTCTGTTACTAGGAAACAAGTGACCCCATGAAGACCTTCTACAGCAGACACTCTGCTATTCAGGAATTTGCTGCAGCGTTAAATAAGTTGACCCCACACAGGTGCCACGGGCCGAGAAGCTCTGAGACCCACTTTTATAATGGAGGTAGAGAGGTACAGGAATATAGAGCCATCCAGGAGGTTAACTGATAAGATGAGACTCGGTGACAGGGAGGTGGACAACAGCCAAGACCGTCTGAACACAAACACACACACACACACACTATCTCCCTCACAGTGGCTGACACCATGGGTAGTGTCTGAAAAGAAGACTGCATTAAGACTCTGGGCAGCATCCAAAATCTGTGTGTGTGTGCTTAAACCCCGTGCCAGCTGCTGCCTGCTAGCTGAGAACCATCTTGACTGAAAGGAGGAAACAGGAAGAGAAACTATGAGGAAAATTTAAATATCGTCCAAAAATACTAAAACCCTCAATCTGTCAGAGAGACACCATGAAAATCGGCAGCATGTCAGGAAATGAACTACTGGCATGTTAGTAAGGAAGTATAGTTTAGTAAGTGTAGTATTTTCCGGGGACTAAATGTGTGGGATTGCAGAGAGCGGAAAAGTTTCTGCTTGATAAGAGTCAGAGCAGAGAGGAAGAGGAAGAAGAAGAAGACTGCACAGGATAACAATACAGCCAGCTAATCTCTAAATGACCCAACTGCACATCTCATTTTTCACACCTTAGTTGATTTAAAGGCACTAAAACGTGTGACATACAGGTGAGATATGGGATGTGACATATGCATTGTAGTGTAACTCGGCGGGGGCAAAGGTTCATATAGAATTCCTCAAAATTTTAGATAAGCTGAACTGATACAAATGTGGCACTAACAAAGGTAAGGTTTTTTTTTTTTTTTTTCAAATGTAAATAGATTAATATGGGTTGTAAGGAGATGTAAACAAGCTGTCATTAGGTGGTATCTCACTTGGTAAATACAGTGATAAATGCACTGCATTTATTTAGCACTTATTTTATCTTAAGTGCTCTACAATCGGATGGAACCACCAAACCTGTGATTAGAGAACGACCCACTCTACCTGAGTCACAGCCGCCCACTTGGAAACCTGTTAAATAAAAAAAATGAATATATCTAATGGATTCTGCTTTTTAACCACTTCTGATCTGCCTTTAAATAAGAAATTATCTGCAGGACATGGTGATCACAGAAATGATTTGAATTAGTAACTAATGCTAGCCAGAGTTTAAGACACAGCACCCTAACACCCAGACAAAAGTGTTATGTAAATTAATGTAATATTTTTCCCCAAAGCTTGTGTGGAAACCAGTTTCACATGGGTGCTTTGAGACTGGGTGACTTCTACATTGACTTGTCTCTGCTTACTTGTCAAACACCTCTGCTTTTCAGGGAAAACGCAACCACAGTAACTGCAGCTTCCCTAAAGATGCTTCCATTACCGAGAGAGAGAGAGAGAGAGAGAGAGAGAGAGAGAGAGAGAGAGAGAGAGAGAGAAAAAACACTTAAATCAGCTGCGTACGTCCTTGGAAGCTCGACATTAAAAGCCATTTGCTATTTAAGGCATGTGAGTAGTGTAGCTGAGTGCTGAGTTTAATAGTCCAGGTTTGATGGGCGATATGATGACATACACTGTAAGGCATTAAAGTGCCATTTATTCTGACATACCTATGCATCGATATCTTTAGGTGTATTAGAACAGTGGGCAGGGTGGCTTTAAAGCAGTGTAAGAGCTTTCACTGCAACAACCAAACAACACACATTTGTATCTTTTTAATTAGCTGTTTCTTATTTTCCTAAAATGTAGTATATTGTTATTTCTATTGCAGCATAAAATTATAAATACAGTTTAACCATATCACACACTCCAGTATTAAAAATCTCAGCCCACTTGTTGCTGTTTGCACCAATGTCCTATAAGCAGCGGTATCAGTCTCACATTCACATACACATACTGAATATACCTGTACAGGTGTTCCTGTTGTTATCCACCCCTCCTCCGTTTGAGTTCAGTGTGAAAGCCACAACTATTTGCCTACTGTTAGACACAATTACCGGCCAGACAGCAGGCCAATTGTGCACCGCACACACACACACACACACACACACACACATATATATATATATATATATATGCAGAGTTTGTAAAGGTCCCATCTGCAGTGGGCTCTGACACCAGCTGGACAACACCAGTGTGTGTCCGTGTGATTGTGTGTATGTGTGTGTGTGTGTGTGTCTGAATGTGTTTAGCATTAAGCCCTCATTAAGAAGTCTCTCCTGTCGTTCACCCTCTATGTCTCAGTGAACTATAACTCTCATAATCCCTCTGACAATCTCCCAGCTGAGCTCAACACACACACACACACACACACACACACACACACACACACACACACACACACACACACACACACACACACACACACAGAAGTGTCTGACATGTCTGATCATCTACCATAATTTTCTATAAACAACATGAGCATGCATAACACTTAACAATGAGTGGTTAGCTGTCTGTCTTTGACCCGGGGTGCTATGAGGAAAAGTCTGATTCTTCAGCCAAATTCTCCTCACACTCATGACTTAGTGGTGCTACACTGATACACATTTTGTTCACATTTTCATTTAAAATGTCAGTGTCTAGCTCTGATTTTGTTTTGCTTGTCTGATTTGCTTTTATAATGTAGATCTCTCTCTCTATTTTTCCTTCTCTGGCATAAAAAGATTAAATTCTTAATCAGTCTTAATTACAGTCTGAATAAATCTGAGCTGTGAGCAGAAATTCATCTCTAACCTAAACTAAACTGTACTATGTCATCATTAGCTTTTACAACAAAGCAAAGTAGTTTCACCTGGGTTTTGTTGTCATACAACAACATTGCTCTTATCAAATTTCCTTTTTTTAAAAAAAAAATCTATATATACTGTTCAAAGACCCGCCCACACAAACACACACACACAAACACACACTCACACTTCTCCCACTTTGATATTAACACCAATTGGTCTTAATTAGCAGAGTTTCTTTCAGCCTGCTGTGTTTCCTGCTAATTACTCAGTGTGTGTGTCACCACCATCAATCCCAGCCTGTTTGTTTTTAGTGTGTAAATTAAATTAACGACAGCAGATGTTTGAATGCTTTGGAACAATAATAAGGATTTTTTACATTTCTCTTTTTATACAGCTCCACGTGGGGGGGGGGGGGGGGGGGGGCTAAAATACACCCAGAGGTATAGAGTTGTCTATTAATAACTTCAGTATCGTTTTACATTAGCGCTGATTTTTTTTAATTATTTGACTGTTTCATGGAGTTGGAACTATATTTCATGTTCGCTACTCCGCAGCTTTTTATTGTGAAGAGAGAAAGGAGGAATAAATAAAGAGAGGTTTGACAGGAAAGAAAATGACAGACCGAGAGCAACGTGAACAAAGAAAGTAAGAAATCGAAGAAAAGAATAAAAACTGAGTCAAAGGAAAAGAAAGGGATTAATTTCATACGCACACACACACTGAGGTGTATGTGTTTTCCATTTGGTCCTTGTCAAAACGCTTCAAGAGCTGACAGTGACACTCCATCCCCTGAGACAAATATGATTATAAATGGGGTGTGTGTGTGTGTGTGTGTATTTGCAGGTTAAAACCCCACTAAGCGTTCGGTTTGCACGTTGTTAACGGAGACCTTTACTGCTGTCAGACCCAATTACCAACCGGTCAACAGCAGGCCAATTATACAGAGACACCCGTGCACACACACACACACACACATACAATCAGTAAATGACTGGTAACAAGGTAGCTTACTGTCAAAGAAGCAATGAGGGAGCTGCTGTCATAACACACAAATTTCTGAATGATTATTTTAAAGTAGCTTTGAGTCACAGAGGAAAGGGACTCGCTGTCAAACATGTCACTAACACACACACACACACAATCACACATGCACTGTATAGTGGCACCTCATCTCCACATTGCGTCCACCCCCACTGCACTATCTGCATTTAATTAACTGTCACTTTATAAGTTAACCATCAGATTTATCACAAATGCCTTTATGAATTCATTATACTCTCTCATTTGTAGCAACATTGTGTAAAATGAGGTCATCACTTTTTGTACACACATTGATTAGACCTAAACTGGTCACTGAACAGCCAGCAGCCAACCTCAGACTGTGCTGCACACAGTATGAATGGTAACAAACTGTCCCACTAGTCTCAGGAGAGAGCTAAAGCTAACAAGTTAGCATCTATTAACAGTTAAAGCATACTGGTTAGCCATATTGACTACAGTTGAAGCTATCCAGCGAGCCTCTGCTAACTCTCTAACCATGATCAGAGTGAACTACAAAGCAGCCAGAACAAAGACAAAGCTAAATGGATTGCTTCGATTTATGCTAGCATTTTCAACACAGTTAACCAACCAGCTATACAAGTTATAGCTAACCTGCTAGATTCAGGCTCTACTAACAGTTTTGACACAGTGAAAGCTAACTGACTAGCTTCAACTTCTGATAACCATGAACACAGCTATAGCTAACCTGCTAGATTCAGCCTCTGCTAACAGTCCAAACAGAGTTAAGCTAAGTGATAGCTAACAAACATGCACAAAGTTAACGGTCTTCCTTTTTCTATTTTTTTTCTTGTTTGTGCAGACTTAAC
Source organism: Toxotes jaculatrix (assembly GCF_017976425.1). Classification (NCBI taxonomy): domain Eukaryota; kingdom Metazoa; phylum Chordata; class Actinopteri; family Toxotidae; genus Toxotes; species Toxotes jaculatrix. The sequence continues at coordinate 6,007,877 of NC_054409.1, read as the reverse complement.
AAGATAAAAACAATGCATAGCTCTTTCTTAGTGAACTGACCAAATTATGAAATGCGCATCCATTTAGCCAGTTAGCTTCAAGTAGCTGATTAGAATTAACTGATAAGCACTATCCACCTTTGTGTTCTTGCAGGGAAAAGCGCTGTGTGAAAACATAACTTGAAAAGTATTTGTATGAAGTTACAGGTATTACCTCCTGAGTGTACGATGAGGCTGACGATCATCCATAATCACTACAAGCTGGTCGATTAGCCGTAGTGTAATGTGATCATAAACAGAGTAAGAGTATTGAGAAACAGATTTGGTGTGCTCACAGCGACATCATATCAGGGATGAAATCTGCAGTGTGAAGTGAAAACGGTGTCAAAGCAATTCTATTGGTCTTTGATCACAGATTCACTTCCTGAAAACCCAGAGTCGAGAAATAAAACAGCAGCTAAAAGCTGCATGATGAAAGGAAAGATCAGGATGAAAAGAAATATCAGCGAGAGAGGGAGGAGGAGTGATGATGTTCTGGGTTTTTATTTTAAAGCCACTAATTCCTCCTTTCTCACTAAGACTTCAGTTTTCCTTTAATCTTCTCTCCTTTCCTCCTCTATCATCTTTCATTTCCTGGTTTTTGTTTACTAAAAATGTTGTTTATTGTTTCTTTCCTCTTTTGAGGTCAAATACTAATCATGCTACATATTTAAAGTCAAGGAATTAAAGTAAAGGAATTAAAGTAGCCTAGAAATCTATGCTATTTTCTGGAAAATGAGTGGCAGTAATCACAACTAAGCCTATAAGAGATTTGTATTTCATGAACTCCAGCCACCAGTGTGGTTCTTTAAAAAGCTTTTCTATCACAGTTGAGGTTGAGTTTCTGTGGAAGATGTTTGGCTGAGAAAACCAAGCAGGAAGAAACAGAAATTGGTTCCATGTTGTTGAGAAAATGTCTTTCAGCTGGAAACCATTTCCAGGGGTGGAAGGTCACCAATGTGCAGCTCAGTGTGATGGTCTACCAATCTGCCTCCAACTGAAAACTGCCACAAACCTCCAGAGTCTGGTGGAAAAAGGTCAGTGTAGCATGACTATAAGGCCTTGAACTACAATGACTTGAGGGCTGAAACCTGTAACAGCTACAGGGCCTAAAGCTGCAACACTGTCATAACTGAAGGCTGGAACAATAAAAATAGATGTATAACAAATACAGGACCCACAGCCAGGTTGAAGAGAATACTGGAAATAAAAAGCTAAAATCAAACTTAAATGGCCTGGAGCCTGAACAACAACAAGCCAAGAGGTAAAAGGCAAAAGGGCCTTGAGAACTAATAGACTTAAAGACCTAAAGAACAAATGCAAGGTCTACAGGTACAGTGACTTGATGACACAGAGCTAAAATAACTACAAGGCTCACAGCAAGAACCAGAACAAGGTCTAGAGTTAGAGCTAGGCTGACAATGCCTAGAGGTCTAGAACCTTATGACTAGAGGGCAAGAAGGAACAGAGCTAGAACTATAAGGCCTACAGCTAGAATTGCTAGAACAGCTCCCTATTGCATGTTTAAAATCTGCTTCAAATTAGTGAATTTGCCTCATTTTGAGCTCATGGCAAAATTTCCACACTCAGTATCATGCTGCTGTACATCATTCTTGGATTTGCTCTAAAACTTTTTGTCTAATTAATTGTCTTCTTTATCATCCACTCGCCGCAGGACCCATGTGTGTTATTGTCAATTAGTCAGTTGGCTGGATCAACATTTTGGTCCAGAGTGAGATATATTAATAACTGTCAACTGTAGAGGTGTAATATTTAAGGTGATTTATTGTGGAGGTCCTCATATTTCCTCTAGTGCATTATACCTCCCTCTCTCCTTCATTTCTCCTCTCATCCTTCCTGCCTCTTATTATCCTGAACCGCATTTCTCTCTGTGTCCTTCCCTTCCTCCCTTTCCCTCCACTGTTCTTTTCTTCCTCCACCTTTTCATCATCTGGAGTTCTGGAGGTGTATCCTTCCTGTGCTTCCTGACTTCCACCTCTCCCTCTGTCTTTCTTTGCTTCATATTCTGATCAGTCCTCCTTCCTTCCTCCTACTTCCCTTCCTTCCTCTTTTTTTCCCTAGTCCCCTCTGGCCTATTGTGTAGCTGTAACCCTGGTTACCTCACACTGTTGGCCTTCAGCATCACAAGGCCAACTCAGATCAATAATATTGATCAAGAATCTAAGTCTCCTTCTAACTAGTGCTTTGTGTATGTATGTGTGTGCGTGCGTGTGTGTGTGTGTGTGTGTCTGAATTTACCATATGTGTAAGTGCTGTAAGTGTTTGTTTGTATATTGATTTCATCTAGTTCACTGTTTGCATGCATTGACCTGTTTGGGTTTAATTAGAATAAATGTAACATGTTGAGATTTGACCTTATTTACACACACATACACACACACACAAACAAACACAAAACACACAAACACACGCAATAAAATGTAAATGAGTGCTTGTTGTCTGGCTCTCTTGCATAAATGATTAATGTAAATTCATTTCTCCCTCTCTCTCTCTCTCTCTCTCTCTCTCTCTCTCTCTCTCTCTCTCTCTCTCTCTCTCATGGTAAAATGACTGTTGGTTTCTGAGGACAACAGTCGTCATGGCACATGCACCTCTGGTTACCGTGGAAGCAGAGCAAAGCTCCCGCCTCATTGATGCTGAGTGTTTTAGCACTAAATAGAAGCAAATAAAGCACTTCACACTAAACACATTCACAGAAACAGTCAGTCACCTGCTTGTGTAATCAGAGCAGTGAGGTTGTACATGTGTACTACAGAGAGAGACACAGTGGCACCCAGGGTTCCTGCAGCATAGATAATTTAACATTTACGAGCATTTCTACACTCTATGTATATTTATATCCTAATTTGCTTTGCCAAACTTATTTTGGAACAAATAATTGCTGCCTGGATTATGTTATTTGGTAGTGGGTTTTTTTCCACTCCACCAAGTGTGACATCCTATACAAGAGGAGGTTAGGGTGACTGGCTGATGCTGTTACTTTAAATAAAGGCAAAGTGGATGTTTTGCATTTTGGAGCCAAGGTTTTATTTACATATGTAGAAATCAGCTAATTAGAAGAGATGATTGTTTAGGCCTGAGAGCTGAAACCATGTTCTCGAGCGTAGAGCTTCTCGTAACCTTGCTCTCTGTGTGAATGCACTGTTTCTCTGCAACTGCACCAAAATTATAATGGTGTTTTTCAAGAAAGCGCTTAAGGATAATCCCAGGATGTGTGGCCCTTGTCCTCTATAAGACAGTGAGCAGTTAGACCTACTGCTTTCTAATGCTAATTAGTTGTATTATAGTTACAGGGTTAAACACTGTAGCTTTGAGCTTTTAATTGCGTGTGTTGTTGTTTTAAATTGAACTGAACTCAAAATACTAAAGAAGTAAATAAGTATATTGAGAAATATGTTTAGACTCAAACATGACAACAGGATAAATTTGTGATTGTCACCTAAATTGTCAACTGACTAAGACATTTTTAATGATAACCAGGTGAACACATCAATAATTACTACAGCTGTGGTGTCCCCCATTCTTAATCCTGCCGACTAAGCTCTGATTGGTCTATTTCTTTCCTCCGGTTGAAGACACAGTTGTCAAAGAGCACAGCAGCAGAAGCAGAAACAGATGTGGAGATGTGGGCGGTGACTCAGAGATCTGGAGCCAGGTTAGGAATTTGTTTTCAATGCAGTGTGAGACAGTGTGGTTCCATCAACATATGGACATGATTCACATGATATATGTCCAACACCAATACACACAAATCAACACTCCACACAACCAAGAGCTCAGCATTTACTGGAGTAAAAAAAAGAAACTAATAATAATCACAAGAAGTGTGTGTGAATGCAAAGTGTGTGGGCTGGGTATATGTGTGTGTTTACTTTTAAGCCTGTGTGCATATGTATTCCTACAGATGTGTGTGTTTGTGTTCCAGTGTGTGTATTTAATGATGTGAAGCCTGAGGTAAGCAGAAAGCTCAGCTGTAGAAATAAACTCTGCAGGTTGGCGTCCTTCACTAAACAGCTGCACTTGATTTAAACTCCACACATCGTCAGCAGGGTTTTATATTTGACTGACTGCAGTAAGTCATATCACTGCTCTTTGTGAGGGAGACCACCATTGGTGATAAAAAAAAAAAAAAAAAGGGAGAGCCAGTGTGTAATGAAGGTTCTTTCTTCTCTTTGTGTCAGTAGTAAAAGCTCAGTTCTGTCAGAACGACGACGTGTGTGTGTGTCTGTGAGTGTGTGTGCCTCTCTCCAGGCTTCAGATGGAGAAAAGAAAAGCAGTCTCTGGGTTTTTCATCTTTTCTTTTTTTTTCGACATTACATTTTATACATTTAAATGCACTGACACTGAACTTTACTCTGTGATTACTCTGTGCAATTCATGAGGGAAAACCTGTGAAGTGATTGAATATTGTCCTTGGAGGGATGTTTAACCTAAGTTGCCTTCACACATGCACTGCAACCCTGAACTCTTCCAGACCCATTACCCGGAGAAGCTGCATGCATGAACGCAAGAGTCTGAATTAGTTGAACTGGACAATAAAATGGGTTTTAGCCTGCCCCTGCTCCCCGGTACACAGTCTGTGTAATGTCCAGAACATTCGCATCAAGCCGGTGGGCATGTTGATGACGTTTCTATTATGCGACTGGCGCAAACATTTGAAGAAGGATGCCAACAAAATTATCAAAACTGCAGAAATGACGAGATATGGGAACTTCTGTTGATTCGGGCTCATGCCAAAACCGTCTCACAAATTCAAAGAACAGCAAGGAATGCAAACAAAACTGAGCAATTTCCGCATCATACTTTTTGCATCACTTCCTGCTTCCTGCATGCTCTATCCAGGTGCCACCCCTCACCTAAACCAAACGCAGTATTTCCAGCAGGTGTGCACACATCTCACAGGGACAGTTTCCTGCTCTGTGCTACGTGTGTGAAGAGGAAACTCCAAACAATGTCCAGAGAATCAGGTCCAGGTCTTCATTATATGTGCCTGGTTTTATAAATATATTTAATCGTATAGTATCTTGGCCTGAAGCCTCCCTGTTTTCATTTGCTGTCAATGCACTACTTCCTCCATGTTTACCTGTTGTCTTGATAAATTCAGTCTGATGTGGATTCAGACAACATGAACTCCATCAGTACAAGAACAGGTTTAAGTGATACTCACCACTCTGCCGCTCTCTGTTCCTCTTCATAGATTAAACACATGTTTTTATCCTCAAATTAATCCCAGTTGCTTTCAGTTGACCAAACTTTGATTCCGGTTAAGCGCCCATCAATGACACTCCACTCTTCCTGCTTAGATGTTTCACATTAAAAGCCTTCCAGCACCTGAAAAGCCATATTCCCCAGTTCTAATTTCTGCCTCCTCTCAATGTTGGTGCTCCCTTTAAAATGTCTTTTTTCTATTACATTTGATAAAGTGCAGCATTTCAAACCCAAACCAGCTCTTTGTCAAAGACAGAGGAAACAAACAGACTCAGGTGTGTGTCCTTGAATTAACAGTCTTAGTCCCACCTATGGGTGTGGCTGTGACCACATGATCAGTCCACCATCTCCAAACCAGACTCTAAACAATATAATTGGAACTTTACAAATTAATATCATTTACTGAAGAAATATATAAACTGTAACAATGACTCTGAAATATATATTGAATAATAGTTTAAAAAAAAACATAGTTGTATAGGAAATCACTGAGAAAAGGATCAAATGAATAAAGTAATGCATAAGCACAATAACACTAAGAAGGCGATTAACTGGAAAAGGGGAATTGAAAGTGTAAAAAAAGAGAAAGTGCATTAGAGAGTTTTAGGACAGTGCTGCTGTCTCAACCATTTAAACCATAAAGGGTATAGGAAAGGCTTTTAATATGAAACAACCGCAGGGCTCGTTTCCCATCACTGGCATAAATAAATAAATAATAAATGAATAAATAAAAGCTGCAAAAGGACAAGATCAGTGAACAAAACTAGTATTTGCATTAAAAAGATACCCAGAGAGCAGCAGAGTGGTGAAAATGTACATTATGCTGAATTCATAATGCAGGTCATAGCAAACTGTACGGCACACACAGCCATGCGAAATTCACCACACTGCACAATCGCACAATTTCAAGTCAAACACCATACAGTTCTCCTCTTACTCTCGTCCTCGACTCCCATCTCTCCCTCTCTCTCTTTCTTCCTTTCCTTGCCACATCCCCCGAATCAATCCTTCCTTCCACCATCTCTCAGCCTCTCTCTCAGGGGAATCCTCTCTTGTCATCCTCCTGATCTAAAAGTATAAACACTGAGACCCCTCTGATACTGTCTGCACCCGCATATGTGTGTCTGTGTGTGTGTGTGTGACAGGATCGGGGTTGTGCAGACAGATGAGGATTTCTATTGACTGACACCTTATCACATTTACTGTCAAATCTTGGCAAATACAGTCAGTGTGTGTGTGTGTATATGTGTGTGTTGATGTGTGTTATATTTTAAAGGCTAAACTAAAAAAGCTAAAGCTAAACTAGATCGGATCAGACCCCTAATTTGCAATTGCCTCCCACTTCTTATATCAACAGAAAGAATAGAGAAATCAAGGTGCATTATGGTCCGTGTAGTGTTTTTGTATTTTTGGTGCTTGAGAACTCAAAGTCAGGATTTCTCTGCTGCTTTGATTTGACCTTTTTTTTTTTTTTTTTTTTATTAAATTAAACTTCCATGGCTGTGAGGGTCAGTGTGACACCGATCAGATTTCTGCTCGTGTTCATGATCATGTGTGAACATATGTGTTTTACAGTGTACCCTTAATGCTTTTACTTGATGATTTCTCATCCATTTAACATAAATCATTTTAACCTTGACTTGATTATGAGTCACACAGATTTTCTATTTCCTGCCTCTAGGCCTTCTTCCCCTTCTTCTTCTTCTTCTTTTTCTCCATCTTCTTCTTCTTCTCCACTAATATTAGCAGTTCATTAGCAGTAGCAGCAGCTGCAGTACAATTAGTATGTTACTATTTTAATGAGTCGAGCTTTTCTAAAATGTGTTATAGCTTCAGCTCTCCATAAGTGCTCATCACATACTGCCATCCTGCGTCTTTGTGAGTCCTCCAGACTGAACTGAGAGTCTGTGCGCTTCAACGCAATCAGCTGATGTGTTTTGAATGATTATTCTTTATTTATCAGATTGTTTATTTGACTGTAAACGAGGGCTTTTGTTGCTGCTGACAGACGCTGAAGACTCATCAACGCTCAGACACATCTGCTGCTGCGAGGACACTGCATCGCCTTCACAACACACAGCACGCCCCGTGTGAGTGTGTGTGTGTGTGTGTGTGTGGCATCCATGACCAATCAAGACAGAAGCCACAGGCTTTCCAACTGCCGTCCCTCGAGACAGAGCAGCGGCCAGCAAATATGTCTCTCACACACACACACACACACACACACACACACACACACACACACACACACACACACACACACACACACACACACACACACACGGTGTAAACCTGACAGATTGGTAGTTTATGGGTGTTAACAGACAGAGGGAGCCTCTTTCTTCGCCATCATCAGTCATCGCCTTCAGACCCTCCTCCTCCTCACACACAATAGCCCTGCATGCGTGTGTCTGTGTGTGCGGTTGTGTATTAAAGCAGGAAACAAACAGGGAGCAACTGGCAGACACAGGTCAAGAGTGTCACTCCCAAACAAAGCCTGAGTGTGTATGTCTGTGTGTAGAAAGGAAATTAAAGGGGTGCAATTCGAGGTCAAAGGTCAACAGCATGTTGACTTGGGGTGAAGAAAGAGGTCAAGAAAAAAAAAAAAGAAACAGATGAGGCGTAACGCAGCGTCTGGAGGAGACCAGACCTCAGACTCTGCTAACGAGGAGCTGAACATGTTGATGACAGAAAATCAGACCTCAGATCAGCATCCAGCCTGATCCGCCATGTTCTCTTCTATGTTCAAAGCACCACCCACCTGCACCACAGAAGCTCCTCCGTGTCACATTCATAAGGACCAATCCCTGCACAGGCACTGTGACCCTTTGATGTTAAAGAGAGAAATGAAATGAAGGCAAAACTTACAGGTTCTATTCCAGACGCATAGAAACCGGATTCAGAATCACGCACTGACATTTGTACCAACACAAATGGCTTAAAATCCAACCCTCAACACAACTTTATTTAACAAAAGCCCAGAGTCAGCAGCCTGATGGCTGAGACACTTGGAGGGGAGAGCTGAGAGAAAGGGCTGAGAGGCCTGAGAGGTGTCCACATTCATGTCTAAAACTGGAACATTAGAAGAGATCGATTGTGGACACTGCTGCTCCTGAAAATGCTAATGTACACAGAAAATACAGATCCAATGTTGGCAGCAGTTACAGTTAATATACAGACACACAGGATCTGATGCCACACCGAGCTGCAAACATGTTTTCAATCTACTGTAAAACACAAAGGTGTCTATAAAACAACTGGAAACTTGTCTGCTGGAGAACTGACTGCTTTCAGAGCCCATCTGAACCACGAGTACACAATCCACTATTACATCTAGACCTTTATAGGACATCTCTGCACCTGACAATGCACTTCCCATGCCAATGTTTAATATTACAGAGCGGAGTCTGAACTGTGTGGAGGTCATAGTGGTTTATGGACGTGTAGCGATTCACACTTTCATGCAGATGAGAGCAGAGTTAGCTACCAGGCACAGACCTGCAATTAATTTTCACCTTTTTTATTAACGCTAACACAATCAGAAACAGGCTGACTGCCACGTGGGCTTTCACATGCTGCGGTGCACAACAACAAACACTGCAAGAGTTAAGCATCAAAAATGTAAAACAGAAATTTACGGCAAAAATATGTCAAATACACATAAATTTAAAATGCAAAAAGACGTAGAGCGTTTAAAATGAAGAGTATGGAAAGTGAATGTGCAAATGTGCAGCGTGCGAAAATAATAATCCAGAGATTTGAGTTAATGTTACATGTCAAGTTAGATGTGGAAACTTGATGTTAATGGGACTTAGCAAGTAGTGCAGTGGTGTCTATGGGGCAGGAAAAGAGTCAGAGCATCAGAAAGGTTATGTAGCTACCATGTAAAGATATTGTAGAAAGAAAGATTTCAAATTTAAAAAAAAATTGGCTTTGAATTTAAGCTGGATTTTTGAAAAACTGTCTGGCAGTAGGGTTTGTGGCCACACGAGCCACTTTTTCAAGTTCTGACTTGACTTTTATCACATTCATGCCTCAAATCACCACAGCTCAGTTACTGTACCATGACTACTTCTTCATTTTAACAAAGATAAAAATGATTATATTATTAGCATTCAAGCACTGAAACTCTCCACGAGGCGTTGACAGCGAGTCTGTCTTAAATTAGTCCCCTGACCCTGATTCACCGTCTCCAGCAGAGCCTACAGTGAGCAGCCGTCAGATTTCTGAAGCCATTATTTTGTTGATGATTACATATCTGTGACGGGTTGACAGACGATGCATTAAATTGCAGAGTTACAGAGGCAGCTAGGAGAAGTGGTGGGGCTTCAGTTTGAACTTGGCTGAAAGCTGGAACATGTTATTAAGTCAGAAACCGCTGGGCACATTAGAATCATTTGTGGAAGCATCCAGACTCTCAGACGTTCGGAGCGATGGTGTGGGAGTGTCTTCTTTTATCTTTAATACCAGGATCCTCATGGATCCTCATGCTCTCACTACTCATTAAAATCTGTCTGATCACACTGATTTAATCACGGAGCGTCAGCGAAGAGATGATGTTTTAAAGAAATGAACCTGCAGCGAGATTTGAAATCGTTTCTCCGGGTACAACACAAACACGCACACTCGTGCACATAAATAATCAACACACGCCCTCAACAAACACCCAGAGGCTCGTGGTTTATATTTAGCGTAGATGTTTAGTCACAGCAGTATGTGTGTGTGTGTGTGTGTGTGTGTGTGTGTGTGTGCGTGTGTGTTTCGGGGGTTGGTGGCTGTCAATCAGACTCAGTGGAGCGTGAAGATGGAGGAGGGGCATTGCCATGGGGATGATGGATGGATATTCCCTCCTTTCCTCCTTCCTCCTTCCCCACCTCGTTTCCTTCTTTCCCTTCATCCTCCCCCTTTACGTGCATTTTTTTTTCCATCTTTTCTTTCCCTCTGTCTTCCCCTCCCTCTTTTTGCCTCTTTTCCTTCCACCTCTCTTCCCTCCATGGTTCCTTCATCCATTTTTCCTTCCTTCCTTCCCTCTTTCTGTCCTTTATTCTTTCACTCTACTCAATAATTTCTTTTTGAAATAAATTCTTATTTCTGTTTTCTATTCTCATGAGTTTTATTTCAAAGCATTGTATTAATATAAATTCTTGCTGCACATTTAATTTTTATTTATTTTTACTACTTATATCTTTTCTTTAATATATACAGTAAAACTAATAAATACTACTTCATCTTTATATTGAAATAAATACATTAGATAATAATAAAGAAATATAAAGAATAAATAATAAAACATAATAGTTGAGCTAAAGTATGAAGTTTCAGAAATAAAGTTACAGCCTGCACTTGCACTGTCTGTCCTGCAGCTGAACGGACCAATCAGAGGCTGTGTTTGATGGGTTTGGACGAGTTTCAGTCAGTCGAGTCCAGTTTAACTCAGACCAGTCCACTTCAGTCCATCTCTGCTTCTGCTTCTTCTTCTTTCCCCACCCACCTCAGCAGAGTGAATATTTATATATATACACACACACACACACACACACACACACACACACACACACACCCTGCAGCATATGTTCAGGGGTCAACACGCCAACGCTGGCCACAGTCCTGCAGGGTATTATGGGTAGGCTGAGCAGTAGCTGTCAGCAATATGAAGGCCTCACTATCTAACAATCTCTCTCTCTCTCTCACACACACACACACACACTTCATCTGATTCTCTCTGGAGTTTTATATATGCGAGATCATCTTTCAAGCTTTATCCTGTCCCCGGAGAAAGAGAGAGAAAGAGAGAGAGAGAAAGAGAGAGAGAGAGAGAGAGAGAGAGAGAGAGAGAGAGAGAGAGAGAGAGAGAGTGTGTGTGTGTGTGTGTGTGTGTCAGCAGATGTGTCCACACATTTAATGAATGGATCTGTAAATCATTCACTGACAGCATATTTGACTTGTTTCTGTACGATGTCCACTCACAACAACTAAACCAAGTCACCTCTGACCTGAAGCACAAAACAGGAAGTGTGTGTTGTCTTATCTTAACCCAAACCAAGTGTTTCACTAGTCCAAACCTAAACAACAAGTGAGACGTAGGATGTTCCTCAGCTTTCTGTTTCTAGGACTGCCTGAAAAACAATGCCAGAGCACAGAACGCAGAATATTTAACAATACTCTTTGGTATTTCATATATACAACTTTTAGGAAACAATGGAAAAAACGTAATTTTCAAATATAAACTGTGACTGAAATGCATCCAACAAGTCTGCAAAATTAAACAACAAAATACTTAGTGTGTCCACGACCTTCGGAACAACACAAGTGGTTTCTGATCTGATGTTGCTCCTTGTCTGTGCCTTTGAAAACGCACTGTTGGAGAATAAATCCATTTTATAATGTGACAATGCTGTAGCTAAGGACTGGTTGGATTTAGGAACAAACATTACTTGGTTTGGATTAAAATAAGTACTTTGATTAGGGCGACCTTCGACACCAGTAGTATAATAATGACAGTCATGGTTAAAAGAATCATAAGACTGTTTGCTTTTGCTGGTCTGACTGTTTTTCTTTGGAGGACATTCTCGATTTATCCCTTGTAACATAAGAAACACTTACATAAACAACTTTGTCAAACCCACAGCCAGAGTGGTTTATAAGGTACAAGCGTAATAACAGCTCACACAGCAGAAAAAGCTGCCAGGATGAAGACTAGACTTTCTGGGTTTAATAGAATCCTGGGAAAACTTTCCCAGCAGGACCAAGTCTAATGAACTGTTTCTTATCTTTTTCCACATGATGGAAAAGGATGGTTGTCTTATAATCAGGGTAACTTTACGTTTGAGCCAATGTGATGTATAAAGATATAAAATAAAAGCAGCCAGACTTTTACAACCGATCAGGTTGAAGCTCCCGAGTGTGGAGTGTGAACGTGGTTATAAATGATGAGAAAGTGAAGAAGAGGGACAGTAAATTCACTGTTCAGTAACAAAAGAGCCCAGCAGCCCTGAAGGAGGCCGTTAACACACCACAGCCCATATATCTGCTCCGTCCCACCGTGAATAAGCTGCTGCACATCCACACAGAGAAAAAAAAAAAACACACAGTATCTGTAGGATCCTCTTTCATACTGTAAACCACACGGGCAACAAAAGCCAGGATGAATAAAATCATTCAGTAATTACAGCTAACGCGCTGTTTTCCAACACTTACTTCTATTAGCTGTTCGCTGCTAACCAGATAGCTGTGATTGAGCTATGCCCACGTGAACAAGGTTACACAGGATGTGCAATCAGTTGAGTCTGCAGGATGTTAAAGGTCTCTGGAGACTGCAATGATAATAATGTACTGATGATGTCCCCGTGTAACCACTGATGATAACACTCCCGATGATAATCATGATGAAGGAATGTGACCTCTGGAACAAGGACTCTGTGTTCAGCTAAAATGGAAATAATGTGATTTAAACTACAGTAAATTAGTGGGTGAGTTTGTCAGGAGGAGGAGGAAGAACAGGGGAAAAAAAAAAAAGTAAATCACAGTGACTGAGTACAGGTGTGTTCATTCAGCCAACCAGATTCAGAGGAAGGGAACTGGAAGGGCCTGACAGGGACTGATTGGCGTAGCACAGTCTAACACTCAGCATTTAACACTCAGTATTACTGACTTAAATAATGAAGTCCTGGAGTCTGTCTGTACAATCACACCAGCTCGTCAAAGCACTCTATGAACACTGAATGCTTACAGTGGTGTTTTGTGGGTTCTTAAATATCCTTTGTGTGTTTTTATGATGTATCTCACTGCTGTGTTACTTTTCTTGTATTGTAAACTGCATGATAAATTACCATTTACTAATTATCTCTGTTTTTAGCACCTTGGGATGGTGGTTCAATCCTTGGATCCTCTGAGGTATCATAAAAACCTGTTCAAACTCAAACATGTGAATGCTGATCTGCAGCCAAAAGCCAATTTTTTTCTTCATTTTTTAAAACTTTCTAACTTTTAACGTTCTTATCTTAATTGGAGTTTTTAGTACTGTTAAATTTGAGTGCCTGATGTTTTATCGTCCAACCTGAAACTTGGACATGGTGTCACCCATGTCCATTTTTGGACAAAACTCTTGACTCAGTGCCAGTTTGGATATGTGATTGGCCCAGAGCCACATCACCCTGTACCCAACCCATCTATGTGTGATCCCACAGGCTAATATGTACAGTATGTGTATGTATATGACTGGTTGTCTTCTATATTCTTATTGATTGTTTCTAAGAAAGGCAAATATATCTGCACCTGCTGCCATACATGCTTATAAAAGAAGCTTAATGTTGATTTGTCAGATCTGGAAAATAGTTTTATCAGAGTTTATCAGATTTTCCCTTGATATGCTTCCTGGTGCTCATCAGGAATAAAACACAAAAAGCATGTATGTGAGCCTGTCACTTTAGGAGCCCCTGTTAAAGAATGTGGTTGATCATTTAAATCCTACAAGGCCTAAGCTGAGAACTCCTGACAGGATGGTGTTTCCAGGTTAAGCAAGCAGATAAAAGGCCTTTTCTTCACATTTTAATAGTCAAACCAAATGTGCATCACTCAGTGTTTTGGACCAGTCAGGACTGATTTCCTGCTCTGACATGCCTCAGTAATATAGAGCAAGTTATTTCTGTAAGTGTGTGTTTAGATGTGAGTGAGTGTGATGGATTATATCAACCACAGCCTTCATTCGACATAAAAGTCAGTGTATCATTACATTTGTTCCATGTGTCTGCGTGTGTTCATGCTGTCTCACACTGTAAATAAGCAGAGCGTGTGTGTGTGTTTGAGCTGTATGTAGGTCAGAAGCTGCCAGGAAATCTGTCTTTTCTGTTCCTGCGAAGTGAAGCCGCCTGGTTCCTGTGTGTTCAGGTCGCACTCGTTTGTCGGCCCACCAAGAAACAGGCTCATTAGGCTAATTAGTCAGATTAATGCAGAGGTGACCTGCACGGCGGATGGGGCCCCGGGGCCGAACAGATGGGACAGTAACACCACCAACCTGTCAGTGCTGAGCGCACAGTCACTGAGTCAACAGTTCAACACTGGAAACAACACAACAGCGACACTGACACCAACCTCAGTGTTTAGGTTTTGATATGACACAACAGAGGAAAAATCACAACACAACAGTGATGATATTGACAGTGAAACACTGCTGATTGGCTAGAGCAAATTACCACGCCCCCCCCTACCAAACAGACAATTAACACAATGCCAAGCTGAATAATGAGGGGAAACAGAACAGCTGATTACACAGGAGCGTTTACCGGAGTGAATGACTAAGACTTTGGGTGCTGGGAGTGTTCAGCTGGTTCAGTTTGTTTGGGCTGGTGTGAAAGCTCTGAACCAAACTCCACCAAGACCGAGACCACCTGGAATACAGGGTCGCTTCCAAAATGTCTGTGGTGCAGTTTGTTTCTGGTATAAGAAGAAAAAAATAAGAAAAAAAAAAAAGTGGACCAAGATTTTATGATAGTAAATATGTGATTTGTGAAACAATCCACACTGATGTGCACAGCCACTTAACACTCACACCCAGGCTGCAGGAAACTGGGTCGCAACAGAAGGTAGGTTGTTAAAATGTAAATAGTAAACATGTTTCCAGTATATACACTGACATCAGAGATTCACCAGCTCCGCGTCTGAAAACACATCAAACTACTGCAACACAACCACGGTACAGTCATTCCTGCCTCCGAACCCAGGGAAAAGTCTCTCTCTCTCTCTCTCTCTCTCTCTCTCTCTCTCTCTCTCTCTCTCTCTCTCTCTCACACACACACACACACACACACACACACACACACACACACACACACGCATGCACGCACAGTATCCATTTCCAACAATAGATGTAGGAACGACATGACAAGGACATAGTGATTCAGAGGAGGAAGCAAACATGTAAACAACTCTGTGATGTTGGTGTTTGTTGTCTGTTACTTAGAGGAGGAAGAGGAGGCACGCGGCACAGAGTGCAATGAATTCTGGGTAATTAAAGTTCTGTCATTTCATGATGAAGAAGGATCTCAAGGTCTTTTCTGTAGATATTATCCTGCTATTTCACTGTCCTGTCTACAGGTTATTTACCTGATTGTACAAATACTCGCCCAGATGTTACCTCGAACGTACACAGTACTACATTCACCTCTAAATCAGAGCTCACGTTTTTCTTTTTCTTTTCTTTTTTGCCTTCAGAAGAGAAAGACATTAAAGTCTTCCTTCCAGTCTCTAACTGTGTAGTGCTGGGCAGGTCATGTACAATGGGTTTATTAGAGCTTTTTCCCTCAAAATAGCAGGAAACAATGCTGATAAGATCAATGAGAATCAAAACATCAAGACTGCTGCTGTAAAACAAAACAATGAGCTAAAAGAGGCTCAAAACTTCAGATTCAGGTTAAATTCAGGATAATTCTCTTTGGGGGTTTTTTTTCCCACTTTGATCAACACCTTCCACATCATATAAAAACATACTGATTAGAGCAGATTAAAAAAAACAACATTTTAATGAGTGTTTGAGACTCAAAGTGCTAAATTTATCCATTATAAAATGGATAAATTCAAAATTTTCTTTTTTCCTGCCCATTAATCCTCTCACGACCCCTAAGATATATCTTTGGACCCTTTCGAGGGGCCTAAACCCTAGGTAGGGAGCTACTGGACCAAATTAATTAGAATCATCTCACCCAGATCCAACAGTGAAATGCTGCTAACACACTGCTCCATCAGTATATTAACAAACACAGATCCAAACACTTCCTCTGATGGGTTTTGATAAAAGTGCCAAATAAAACCTGGACTGTGTGACTGTTCTCCAACATCCCTCTGCAGGTTCAGAGTGGTGAATACTATTCAGCCTCGTTGAGTCCAACCTCTCAGCACTCACTGTCTCAGAATAATAACGCCAACAAAAATCACTGTCACTTCACTGATCAGACACAAGCCTCCTTCAGATACCGCTGAGATGTAAATATGTGAACCACTTCCTTCTGGTCCACTTGTCAACTTCAGTTTACTTAAATGTGTTTTTAAAATCCCTCGTGGGCTTTCTCTGTCTCAGCAGCACATGTTCCATGTTTCTTCTTAGGTTCCAGTATTTGTAGACTAAAGTGAAAACCTCACAGCAGCAGGAGGTTAACCAGCTCCCAGCTTGACTCTACCTGTTGTTGCGTCCAATAACACGTAAGAACGGCGCTGTCAGATTGTTAATGACGAGGTCTGACTGAAGAGTAGGACGGTCGACCGCTTTCAGCATAAACACCCAAACCCTCTGACGTTCCGTCGGTCTTCAGTCTGACAGCCTCAGCCATTATAGTCGTCATCAGTGCTTTGTCTTTCTGACAGCTGTTCTTGCTTCTTGCCTATGATGCAGCTCTGATATAACAGCACTGATGTTCCACAACACACACACAAAGGAAACATAAAAGCTCAACATAAAAACCTCTACATTCAAAGAATTTCATCAGCCTCCAAAAGACCTTTGAATTTGCATTGAAAAACATCACAGTTTAAATTCCTGTTTTCTGACATCAGCTCAGGGGAAATGTGAGGTGAAACTGAGAGTTCAGGGGGTTTGGAGCCAACTCTTTGGGTTAATCAGCAGCACAATGTGTTTTCCAACAAGGCCGAGCAAATACAGCCACTGTAGAAGATCTGTGAAGATCGGTGAAACTGTGCGGGAGTCAAATTGTTAGACTTTATTCTAGGAATTCTCAGCCCACTCGGGAGATGTAGTCAATATACTGTGTCAAGTTAATATTGAGATATTATCAAAAATGTCAACCTCATGCAGGCACTGAAAAAATATTTAATCCTATGGTTTATCCTGTGGAGAGCACAAATGCCTGTTTTCACGGCAATCCATCCAATAGCTGTTGAGACATTTTAGTCTGGAGCAAAGTGATGGAGTTAAAAACTGTCCAGCATTGCCATACGTAGGGCTACACCACGAGTGAGGAGCAATTACATTTGAAATCATTCTGTTATGATATGATTTATTTAAGGTATCTTCAGGTTAAACTCCTCATCTGCAAACTGCAGCTGAGATAAAGAAACAGTTTTTGTTCTTTTCATGCATGAAGCCGTTTTAATCTGTCAAACTGTTTTAGAAAGTCTATTTTTACATGGAGCTAATACTGAAACAAAGCTGTACAACTGTAGCAAGTACTGACAATCAACACGAATCAACAACTTTGATCTCCGCTGCAGCACAGATGATTATTTAAAGCAGCTGAAGGTGAAAAGATGTCGAACAACACATGCAATAGTAACAACAGATCGTTTTAACATGTCATAGAAACTGAACACAAGGTAAAAGTTTAACAATCATCTGACAGTGAAGAATCCAGGCTGTGAATGTTTGAATCAGTTTGATCTTTGGATAATTTCTGTTTTTAAAAGCAGCGAAGAAGAAAATGTGGATTGACAGGACACTGACAGCGATGAGAGGCAATGAGATAAATCAGGACAGGACTTACTGCTTCAGGAAGTAACAGACAATCAAAAACACAGCTCCCTGTCATTATTCAGACATGTTCAATAAAAAACACACACACACACACACACACACACACACACACACACACACACACACACACACACACACACACAAAAAAAAACAAAAAAAAAGAACAAAACTGTCAAGTAACTTCATAATGCAGCAGTTAACTCGCTGCAGTATTACTTCTTTCTGCCCTGTCTTCTGGGGCCAGTTTTCAGACTGGTCCATAGCGTTAGGCCAGTCTTAAGTTTGATCTTAGATCCATCTAATACAAGTTAGACAGTTTCACAAAAGTAAAGACTTATGACTTATTTTAAGCCTAAAGCCACATTTCCATGGTAACAGTCAGTGATACCTGCTGACCAGTGGCACCAAATGACACACAAAAAAAGAGGATCTCAGATCAGATTAGTCTGAGATGAGTCTGACTAAGTCTGTCTTTGTGAAACCAGACTCTGATGTATTGAGACATTACGAATGTATCTCCCTCTGTCTGATAACAGTCTCACAGATTTTACCAACAACTCCTCCAACCTAAACAACCACATAGGCTGCTTGTCCCTTCTCTCTGATACCTAAGAAAAGTACCAGGAGCACACATACTGGACCTTTGTTGTCATGGTAACAATAGTAAATGCTGTTAAGGTTGTGGAACGGTTGTTTGTTAAGGTTTAGGCGCAGAAACTACTTGCTCACAGGAGCTCAGTCTTAATTTTACATCTCCTTTTCCCAGTCAGTAAATTTCTGATGCAATTTCATGACGACTCACCAAACTGCAGAGGTAATCTGTATAAATTTCCCTCCTCCTATATTTTCTTTTTACCCCTAAATGGGAACACTTTAAAATCCATGTTGTCCAAACAAGCAATTTCCAGTATCGCTTATCTTCCATTTTATCCGTGCAAATGCTCAGTGCAGTCCTTTAGCAAACTGGGACAAACACAATTTCACTATTTAGTGGCAAAAAAGCAAATACTTAAATAAACCTGAACACACCTGTAGCTAAGAACGCTGAATCTCTACCGTTCACACAACAAGGTAAAGTGCACCTCCACACAGCATCAAACAATCAAACAGACTCATCTCAGTGGGTATTCCAGAAGAAAAAAGCATTCACTGTAAAACTATTAAAGGAAGCCTCCTGAGACAGTCGTGAAAATGTCAGAGATAATGACAGGTGGTATGGTAAAAGAAATCTGTATTCAAAGGGAAACAGAGAGAGAACAGCAGCAACATGCTGGTCTCAATGTTGAGAGAAGTATTCAGATGCTTTATTTAAGAAAAAGTAGTAACGTTTGTGTGTTAAAGCACAAGTCTGGTAATATTCTGTATTTCTCTTACAGTGAACAAATCCCATGGGCGGACCCAAATGAGCAAGCCTGACATGTCTTATTCCTCTGTGCTTATTCCACAGAGCACCATTGTCCAAAAACCATTAGGAGCAAATCAGTGAGTCAAATTTTGGTCTGATTTACATGTTCCTTCATTACTGCGAGCACAAACTGAAGTTTATTTTGACTAAACCCCACATAAACTATCCCACTGCAGCAAATAATCATCAGAAGTGTATTAATCCATCCTTGAAAACAGCCCCCCAGTGCACTATTTCCTCCTGAGTCTTTTTCGATAGAATGAAACTTGATTTCCAGGACCTGTTTACATCTTCAGTATGACGCAGACTGAGGGCTCCAAGGTTAGAGGAAAAAAGAAAACAGTCGTTTTGGTCTGTCCACAGAATTTGAGGACGGTAACCAAAATATACAATATTGGCAGCTTTATCTTTTAAATACAGAGCTGGAGTTAGGATGTGGTTAGTCAAGCCTAGTGTAAAGACGGGAGGTGGAGGGGAACAGAAAGCCTCATCGGAACTAGGGCTGTACAATGTGTTGTCCAAGTCGTGTGTGCTGTCAGAAATCAAACGTGCTTATAGTTGTTCCTATCAGCCACAAACTGAAAAGCTGGTTCTCATGGAGAAAGAGAGAAGATGCAATATTATTTAAATATGGGGATCATGGTGCACAGATTCAAACAGTCTCTCCTGAAAGGCATTCATAGTGTTTCTTTTCTTTTTCTTTTTTCTTGAAACCAGACAAAAATGTAAAAATGACTTCTCCATCAACCCAGAACTTTACAGGTTCTGGATTTGGTCTCACCAAACCTGGCAACCGCACCGTATCAACGACAGGAAACAGCCTAATCACTAAATCTCCCTCTGTACGTGGTCCCTGACAAATAACTGTAATCAGATAAAATCTCCTCCCCAGTGTTTTACTGCAACTGATCACATGACATCCCGTCTCCGCTCTGCTGATGTGCCAACAATTAACTACAATAACAATTAATAAATCACATGATCACTGAGAGTCCGTGGGTCTTCTTGAGAGAAGGAAGGAGGGGAAATAATCTGCTGCCGTTTTATTTTTCTCACTGGGTTCATTCAGCACAAACACACACACTCACACACACCGAGTCTGATCCATGGTCAGTGTAGCAGCCATTAATTTCACACAGACTGGCTCAGAGAGAGAAGAGAAAAAGAAAGAGAAAAAAAAAGTGAGAGAGAGAAGGGCTCGTCCTCAGCTTCATTCTGTTTCAGTCCAGATCCACCCACCCCTCTCTCTCTCCTTCATATTGTCTATGTCTCTCGTCCCCTCTCCCTCTCTCTGGTGCAGTCTCAGTGATGTATGGCTGCCATCACTGAAAATAATGACTTGTCTGCCCGTAATCTTTTATTTCACTGCAAGGCCGAGGAGGAGAGAGAGGAGAGAGCAGCAGGAGGAGGAGGAGGAGGAGGAGGAGGAGGAGAGGCGAGAAGAGAGGAGGAAGAGGAAAGAGGATGAGGAAAAACTTGAGGGAAAATGAATGAGTGGATTCTGTCTCTGGAGGATGAGGAGGACGAGGAGGGATGGGAGAAGAGTGGGAAGAGAAGGAGGAGCAGAGGAGAAGAAGGTGAGAAGGAGAGGAGGGGGAGAATCGGGAGGTTTCGATAATGAGAAGAAAAAGGAGGAGGAAGAGGTGAAGGAAGCATGAGCAGAGGAGAGAGAAGGAAGACGAATCTTCTGCTGTTTGTGGATGATGAGGTGGAAGAGAGAGTGTAATCCATCTGGAGGAGAGGCAGGAGGAGGAGGAAGAGGAGGAAACGAAGCAGGAAGTGAGGAGGTGTGAAGATTCTGTAGAAGCCTGAGGATGGGTTCAGTGTGTTTGTTAAATGTTTGATTCATAAAAGCTGCTGGTGTTTGAATTGGGAACAAGAACATGACGCTGAAAACACTGACTGAGCCAGAAGAAGTCTGAGGCTGTCAGACTGAAGACTGAAGACGTCAAAGTGCCAGTAAATCCAAGTAAATCATGAGCCTCAAAGTTTGTGTTGTTGAATAAATTAACACAGGGGGTCACAAACTTGTGATTTGAGGATGTATTATCAAAACTGAGAAGACGTAATTTCACTTCATATTTTCACACATATTTTATAAGCGTTTGGTCATAAACTGAAGCACCGAGCACTTGACGTTTTGACCTGATGATGGTGCTAGATGGAAAGTCAGAAGATCAAGAACATAAGAAAATAAAAATATGGTAATGCTGATCCAAATAATAATAATAATCATAATCATAATCATAATCATAATCATAAAGAAGCATTGTACTACAACATAGACTGTTTCTTTTGTGTTTCATGGTAATTAATTTCTCTTTTTAAAGCTAATGTTTATTTTCTTAATGATTTTTTGTTGTTTATCTTATGTAGCAACTGTATTTTAACAACTGCCAAACTACAGTGCAAACTCTGCTAAGTTAAAGAGTTTATTTACGTAGAAAGTTTTGCGTTTTTATTTTTATTATAAAGTTTTTTTTAAGTTTTTATTATAAACTGTTGTGGATGTGACCTTTGAGTTATGTTTAATTAGCCAATCGGTCACTGTTGTCTTCTGTTTTTTTTCTTCTTTTTTTTTCAATGAGAGCTCAGCAGAGATTGAAGCCGCTCCTCGCTGGACTCATGAGCATCGGCGTCTTCGTTAAAGCTCTCTCCGTTGGTTGGGTCTCTCCTGCCTAACGGGCCGTCTCCTGACCTTGGAGCGGTTATTTTTTTTGGCATGGCAGCCTAACGAGCACGCTCAGAGCGTCTGTCAGCATATGGAGGGACCGGTCATGTGTCTTGGATGAAGCCTCCACAGGACGAGCTGGACCCGCTCCAGAAGGAGACATCCCGCCAAAATGAAGAACATGATCAGATGGGGATGGTTTGTCTCATTCTGCTGTCTCGTATTTGTGTTTTCTTACATTTTAAATAGGATCTTATTATGTTCTCTTGTTTTCCCTGATCTTTTGTTTTCTTACAGTTTAAAAAAAACTTATTACCCATTTTTATCATGTTGTTATACTTTGTTTCCCTGTGTGATCTTATTTTCTACTTTTCCATCATTTTCTCATATGTTGATTTTAAAGGTAATGTCTTGTTTTCTTGTTTGATCTCATTTGTTCTCACTTACATCTTACTGAACAAAGCCAAATCATAATTCTTATTAATATTATAGATTTTTGGAACGCCTCTGATTTTACATACACACAGTTACATCACACAGTGATGATCTTCCTCTGAGGCTTTATCCTTACAAGCAACAATAAAGTTCATCATCACAAACACAGAGTTGAAATCTGCTGCAACACAAACTGTCAGTTCTTCCTACAGGAGGCTTTTCTGATTAATTTCTTTCGGTGTTGACAGGCTGAGTGGAGTGTCTGTACATACACCGTATGGCCAGCAAGGACACACACACACACATACACACAAACACTTGGGGCTGTGTGTGTTGGCAGTAGCTACGGTGTTGTTGGTAATTTGGTCAGATCTGGCAGAAGTTGTGCCAACAAGGCTCAACGCCTGCAGAGACCAGACAGGAACTAATGACCTTCACACACAACTTACACTCCAACCATATGCTTCTCTATGTGTGTGTGTATGATTAGGGTGTGTGTGTGTTTCTTGCGTGCCATTGTTGTTTTATGCATCATTACGATAATAATACTCAGTGAAAAAACAGTGGAATGGTCGTTTAACAACACAACTCTCACCCTTTTTTATTCTTCACTGTCTCCATCTTCACAAGTTTGCCTTTGCTATTTGTCCAGACTTTGCTCAAATTCTACTCAGGCTGAAATGTGGTGGAAATGGGTCAATTTGTATTTTGATGGATGATATTACACAGTTTGTGAGTCTTTGTTGATGGAGTGTCGGATATGATTAATTCAATTCTGTGATCACTTTAGAAGCCATCAACATGTCAGCTGTTTTGGACTATACACACACACACACACACACAAACACACACACACACACACACGTATATATATCCAATACATAATCCAATGCAACTGACACTGTATATACAGTATAAGCTGATAAGCTGTGTTGACAAAATACCATAAACATGGGTAGTGCTGTGCAGTCATCCCTGTCTCCCAGAAATTACGTTTCTATACAACTAAACTGCAACAGCTAATAGTATTTTTTCCAGAAATGTAATCTTTGGCTGGATTATGTACAGAGGCAATGTTTCTTCTTTAATGAATGAAGCCATACATTTATTAACGGCAGCAGAGGCCAGGCGTCGCATCCACAGACCCGTCTGTGATTGACGCTACAAAAGCGAGAGGCAGATGGTGGTGTCCATTTAAGTGTAAATAAACATGTTGTGTTTGAGGACACTGTGAACTTCTTCTGTATTAAATCAGGCCGCCATCTTTACATCTAACATAAACCACATGCTGAGTCTAAACAAAAGTTTAATAATGCTGTAGCCACTACTACAGTGGATACTGTACTGTAAGATCAGAAATTTTGGTTGAAAACAAATACGTGAACTATGTAAAATACATGAACTGGAATATAATTTTCATAATAATATTTTCCTTTGTGTACATATTAAAAAAAAAACATTTGCTGTTGCAGTTCAGTTGGATAAAAACGTTATTTCTAGTTGACTAGGGACTTGAAGCAACAATTTAGTGGCAGTTTATTTGTGAAAATAAATAAATAAAAATATAGTCATTTTAATCTGGGAGAATTATGAGCCCACTTCAATCAGCTACACACCTGCTCATTCACACGACTCTGTGCCACATGTTAAGTTGGAAAACAGCCATAATAACCTTTGAAATGATCAAAAGAAGCTGCTGTTTAGCTCTAACATCCGCATGTGAATTCAAGATGACATTTGAAGCGCTTAGTGGCGCTAACTGCCACGCTAATAATCACCGCTATCAGACCTCATGTTCCCACAGTGTTTCTGCCTTAGTGCTCAGACGTTATCAAATGCAGCAGTTCTCAGTCACTGCAGCGGTGGTTTCATTTCCAAACCAGGAGAGGGATCAGTTTTTTTAACCCTCCGACAGCACATGGACATTTTATCTGTTACTGTTAATAAATCTAACAGCATGTTACATATTAGCTCTTTAAAGCCGTGTATGAAGATACATCAGTGACAGGTATACAGCGATGTTCCCTGCAGACAGTTTGAACTGACCAGCTCCTCAACAAGTTTACTTATTAACTAACTTTGAACCTGTTGTGGCACAACCTCAACTCTGAGCTGTGTGTATAAATATGTGTGTCTGTGTGTGCTCATCTTTGTGTATTTATCTCTCGCTCCCTTTGATCAATACATCTTGTCAGGCAGTGGTTGATAGATTATTGATTGTAATCAGCCTGTCCTCTGTGTGTGCAGACAGCCTCTAATTCCTCTGTCAATCTACCCGATTGCTCATCACACATGTGCACACGCACTCACACACAGTATTTACTCCCAATGATACGCTGCTGCTGTCGTTCACCTCCAATATTTATATTAACATTATATTTCTATTATTTCTATTATCACAGAAACAACCATCATTTCAAATGAAGTAGCCCCAGTATTGTACTATACCTGAAAAATCTTCTCAAAAAAAAAAAGGTTAAAACCTCAAAGAAATACTAGATCTCCTCAAAATATCCCCTGAAACACCTGAACCATGTCTCAGTCTGCCTGAAACATTCTTAAATCCTCCTAAAACTCCCTGAAAGTGCCTCAAATCTTCCTGAATATTGTTAACATCTCCCTGAAATGTCCCAAAAATATATCTGAAAATCAAAATCCTGATGTTCTCGGACACCGCCTACCGAAACCTTCTTATCCCTGAGACTGAGAAACGTTTGGTGACTTGCCAGTTTTTTTATTGTGTGGGATAATGATGACGCAAATGTCATCAGGTAATGGCTGAGGAACTGTTTGTAGAAATGCACATAGAGCTTTGAGAATGTTGTTATAACACTATTTCAAGAAATGAGCAAAAACTGTTGAGAAAAACGTCAAACTCCACACAATGAATCATCCTGAAATCTCACTGTTTAGTGCTGAAATCTCCCTTGAACATCCTGGAATGCTCCTGAAACATTCTGAAATCTTCCAAAATGTTCTGAAATCACCTTTTAATAACTTGGAATATGTAAAACATCTTGAAATATCTCAGAAACATCCTGCAATCTCCCTGAAACTGCAACCAAATCTTCTGAAATATATCTTAAATATCCTCAGATCTCACTGAAATATCCCTTGGAAATACACTTTATGAAATTTCTTGAAATACTGTGTGTTTAAAACATCTCGTGTCTCCCTGAGACACCTTCAAACACTCGTGAAATGTCCTTAAAATGCCCCTCCAGCTGTGAACACAAATCAATCAGATGATTTGGCACTGAAATGATCAGAATCATTGATCAGCCCTGATTGTTTTTACTCTGCTGAAAAAGGCACAAACACCGCCATCACCATCTCACAGAGCTGAACCGCCAACATGGCCGCCGGGGAAGGAGGAGGGGTTGCGGATGGGGCTGTTGGTGGGTGCTTCTTCACCTCCGAGCCCTTTAATAGACAGGCTGGTTTAATTCTCAGTCTCTCTAGAATCCATTAAAGTCAATCTGTGATATCCATTACCATCTCATCAACACACTCCACATTTACATAAACATGCATAATTAAGCAGAGCAGCAGAGAGGAATCAGAGGCTCTGATTACAGATGCACTGTGCATTTATTTTTTTATTTACAACTTTATCCAATCTGAACGCACTTTACAGTCAGAGGTTTGAGCTGACAGCTGAAGAAGCACAGAGGCGTCTCACACAACCACACACACACACACACACACCTCCCTCTATCTCCATTTCATCACTCTCTCTATACCACTTTCTCTCTCCCTCTCTCTCTCTCTCTCTCGGTGGATATTCAATCTTCATTCGCCGCTGCCACTGATGTGTGGAGAGAGAGAATGAGCCACAGGACCTGTGTGTGTGTATGTGTGTGTGTTCGTGTGTGTTGATGCGTATGTATGTGTGTGTGTTTTGAATTTCAATGCTCCCTCTGGTTGACTGGTCTTTTCCATTTAACCACTCCAACACTTGGATCTCCTGTTCACATACTGAACAGGCAGACTCTAAACCAAAACATCATTTATTCAGGAACAAAAAGCAAAACAAAATCTAATTGCAACCTGACGCAGGCAGTGAGTTTGTTGTTGGAGAAAGATGCTTAGGTTAAAAAAAATAAAATAAAAAGCAGCCCAGTATCCAAGGAGACACTTTCATATTGGATGCCAAAACATGTCCATTTTGTCTCCAGAGCTCAGGGGCAAGAACCTGAAATCATCATATCAGGGCCCCAAATTATTTAAAGGCAGGCTTCAATGTAACAGATAAAGCTGAACGTGATCAGCTTAGGTTATGACGTTCAGCCAATGAGCGCTAAAGGGATTTGAATGAACTACAACACTACTACAACACTACTACTACTACTACTACACTACAACAGATGCTGTTATCACAATTCACAAACAACAATGCTAAAGTTTCAGGAACACCAACAGCCCGCACTGCAAACTGCAAAGAGGAAAATATTTTCTCGTTTGTATTTTGAACCTTTTCTTCCTTGGATGATGCAGCAGTTTCAGTTTTAGGGTACGGTTACTGTGAAGAAGGTGGAACATTAAGCAGTTAAAGGATCAGATATTTTACAAACCACAGCTAAAAGGACAGCAAATTTTGAACACAGCTCAAGTGGGATGATAGTGTTGTTAGACAGATTTCTCAATTTGCCCTTGAAACCAACAGATAAAAAGTCAGAGAATAAAAAACTCTCCTCCCCCTCCTCCTTTTGTCTTCCACTGCTAAATGAATTTACATTCCAGGACGTTCTTCCTTGTCACATCGGATCGGATTGATTCGTTAAATCGCATGTCTGTGTGTTGCTGTATGTACCTGTGTGCGTGTCAGTGTGTGTGTTGGTGTGCGTCATGGTGTGTTGTACCACAAGACGTCCTGACTTTCATGTCATACATTAGCATTAGCTTTGACAGCAGAATCACCATTAACATCTGCACAAATATTAGCATCTCCTCTGTGACTTCAGCTCGGTGTCCTTCAGAGGAGCTGACGGTTCGTCTTTCTTTCCGTCTGCATCCGTTTAAAGTGGCTGTGAGAAGGGAGCGATGGACGTATTGATTGGATGTTATTGGATGTATTTTAGTAGAATTCATGGTGTAAAATTCTTCCCACAGACTTTTCTGTGTGTTTAGGCCAATGTGTGTACAGTATGTATGATGAATGGGGTAGTTGTAGTTACCCAGTGGAGCCACTATGCTTAAAAAAAAAAATAAATTGCCTCACAGTGCAGCTTTGTTGATGGGGGCTTGGCTGGATAAGCAGCTTTCACTAGAATGAACAGATGCCATCACAGCACTGCATGAAAAAAACAAACAGCCCTCTTATTTGAATGAGGCCACTCTGTTGACGCAGGGACGTCTGATAAAAAGCTAAAACCTGTCCTCAACTTTTCCTGGAACGAAATGTGACGTCACACGGAGAAGTTCAGCACCACTCAAACAAATGTATTCGAGAACTGCCCCAGAACAAAAGTACAGAAAAGTGGATTGTGTTAAGAACTATTTGTAAAACTACTGTTTCAAAAAGCAAGAACTCTAAAGGCTATGTATTTAAAAATAAAGTTTCACCTTATCATTTCTTATCCACCCTTACTGGAATAGAAAATTGAACATAAATGTTGAGTATTACCTTGTAGAGTAATACCTACATTTTATTACAATACACATTATACATATACAGTGTTGCACAGTGAAAATCCTGAAACCTTTGTCCATGAAAGAATAACAGTTTCTCATGTCTTTACTGTGCTTGATTTCAAAGATGGCTGATAGCTGCAGACAAAGAGCTTCTCCGTGTCCTTTGTCTCTGTGAGTTCCTTCACCCTTTTCCCTCTAATTGTTCATTCAGTTGTAATATTCCAATTATTTGTGCGGATTGTAAACACAGTCCTTGTCCTTGCTGAAGCTTTTAGTATTTTATTGAGTGGAAACAGTTATAGCATTGTTTCTGCCGTTCCTTGGGAGGGGGGACATAAAACCTTTCAACCGGCGAAGGAGAAACTTTATATTTTCTGTTCTCCTGCTTTTCGCTTTTTACACTTCTGGGGCTTTTTTTTGTCTGGAAGCAGTTTTACCGACTTAACTACAGTGATTCTCTGTCTCTCGGCAGCTCTGTTCAAGGTAAATCAGGATAAATGAGCGTCGGCCCCCGTACCTTTAAATCTGTGGGCCATCCCAGGTGATGAATTAAACGCACCTCTCTGTTTGAATTCTAATCAGAGCTGTTGGACGCACAGACTTAGAGGTTAAATGAAGTCTGCACACGGTTGGGTGTAATTGTAAAATTCGTAATGTTTCATCCAGGCCTGCAGCACTGCTGAATGACAAAAAGGATGAAACAACTCAATAAAATGAGGAACAAAAATAAGTCTAATCTCAGAGGAGAGTTCACACATCTCACATCTCTGTAAAGACACAACTGCACAGTAAAAAAAAAAAAAAAAAAAGTCCACAGCCTTCATTGTGTTGTAAAAATGCATTGACATGAGGCTGAGTTGGACAAACCTTTGTGCTAAGCTCAGCTAAACACATCCTTGTTCTTCCTGTTGGTGTTTTCCTGACGCTCAGCGCCTTCATTAACTGTCACCCCTGTACGACATGAAGCTCCTTGCTGGGTTTCAAACACAAGTCATAAAACACACATCAGGAGACACAGGCATCATCTGCCTCATAAAACACCCTGTTGTGTGCTGCATCCTGTGTCCCTGCTCTGACTGCCCTCCACGCTACACACACACATAAAGTGAACAATTTAAACACAGGTAGGCTTTAACTCTGAGTGTGGACTAAGCTGCTTTGTACAACACATATCTCTACACTTGCAGTGGACATTTTGTCTCGTCTGTCCAACCAACATTAAGATGTCTCAACAACTACTCAACAGTCGTACAATGTGCTGACATCATTCGTTCTCCCCAGAGGATGAACCCTTTAGATTTTAGAAGTGTCATTTAATGTTAAATCCACTTGAATTAGTTAATTATATATATGCTCACTTTATTACACTTCTAGAGTTCATTAGAACTGAAGTATTCCAAAGGAAATCCAGTAACTCTGTCCTGTAGATGCACCAAAAACCAAGTCCAAAAATCCAAGTGCCTCAAAACCCTTTTCCATGATCCACCCGACACAAGTGCCACGACAAAGGACTTCACAGGTAGGAGGGTGCCATGTTAGAAGCTGCTCTTTAAGCAAGCGTTTGTGATTTGAGCTTAATGCAGAAAGTGACAAGGAGCCAGCATGAGCTGTTTTTGGCTGGTTGAGGACCAGACCTTCCTACCACTTACTCTGTCAATCAAAAGGCGTTCAAATGGCTTTGAACCATTAGCAAAAGGTACAGATTCAGTCGGTAAAAGAGGTGCTTCACCGGCCGGTATTGATGTTAAAGTGAGAGTTGTTATGTAACTATAGTTCTATGTATGTTCAAGATGAAACAGTGTGTTACATTTCTCTGCTGACTGGTTAACAACAACTGGTTTGCTACTGGTACCAGGCCTGAATTTCTCATTTCCACCCTACTAGGAATTCCTGTGCTCATTAACTGAAATAAAATCAATTAAGGCTTAAATTTAGCTTTCATTTTTAAGGTTGACAGTGCTTCAAGTCTGTGTCCATTCAATGCATATATGCCACATGAAAGAACCGCCGGCTGTAATCTCTCCTCTTGGCTGTGGAGAGAGCCCCTCCTGGCTCAGAGCACAGTTCATTAAAAGCCTTTGTTGGAAAAAGAGTGAAAAGATAAAGAAAACAAAGGAACAAAAGAGAGTCTGGCTGAACACCTGATACACACACACACACACACACACAGCACTCAATCAGTGCTCCTCCATATGGACTAGTCTAGTGTGTGTGTGTGTGCTTGTGTGGGGGTGTGTAGTTCTTATACCTGCATTAAGAGACATTTTTTCATATGTACATGAATGGACATCCTCTGAAATTTTGATTTAGTATCAATTAATACATATAAATAATTTATTATCACTATTTTATGCTGTTTTAGGCTTCTCGAACTTATAATGTGGAAACTTTTTTCTTTTTTAAATATCACTTCTACCTTCACAGTCACAATTTCATTTTAGTTCATGTCCTTAGATGTTACTTTTTTTTTGGGAATGAAAGCCAAAGCATTTCATTCCCAGCATTGACTGTCACCTACCGCCTGTAACTGTACACTCCACCCTAAGGGTTCAACCTTGAGATGCTTAATTTCAAAGGTAAAATTAATAAAATTTATTCAAACTGTATATTTGAGTAAATCTTTTCCTTTCAGTCTCAGCTCCTTGGTTTTTAGTCACGACAAACTGCGCTGCTTGTTTTTCTGTCCTTGCCTCCAGGCTGGATGTCAGTGTCCCACACGCGTCCTTTTGTTTTCTTGTAGCTTTACTGATTTATATCATCACAGGTTGTTAATGTGTTCACACACTGCACCTCTCTGTACAAATCACAACAGTGCACACTCAAACACGACGGTAGTAATGACCTATCAAAACACACACAACTGTAACAATAACAAAGCCAAAGGGCTTTCCAATACATTAGTAATTAATCAATATATTAGCAATGAGTCTGTGTCTCTCAGCTCAATCGTAAATTCAATGATTTTCAGTGGAAAAAATCAAAACTGAAAACTGTTTTGTAATGTTTTTTAGGTTCATACTTTAATTAGATTCACTCACACTTTATTTCCTGTGCTGAGGTAAAGTAAAATATAGAAACATTTTTTTTTTCTCTTTCAGTATTCTGCCTTCCTCCCATCTTTTGTCCCGTCTCCCTACAGGATCAACTATTAAACACACAGAATGAATGGAACAAACAATCTGCTGTAGCCTGAGGGACACACGCACGCACACACACATACACACACACACACATACACACACACACACACACACACACTAGTCTAGTCTTTCTCTCACTCAGTGTTTCACCACTCGTCCATCCTCTGGAGGGTTTCTCTCCTAAAGAAAAACTATTTACTGAAGATTATTAACCAGGAGAGAAAAAAAAGAAACCACTGACTCAGATTCTCCTCAAAGACTGAACACAAAAGTTTCCCAGCAAAGTGGATGAAAACTAACAGCTTGTAGGTCACATTCACGTGTTTCTGAGTTTACCTGTGTTTAAATCCATAAAAGGAAGCAAAAACAGACACAAGGTGCGATCAGAAAGTTCTGAGACTGTGCCCACAATAAGCAAAAACTGTTCCAGATTTGAATTTGGCCACAAGCCCCTTCGAAGTAGTCACCTTGTGCTGTGATACACGGCTCCTGCCACGATTGGAGCGCTCTGTTAGCACGCCAAGCACCATCTGCGACTTGTGCTGATGGTGCTGACCATCCACTGTGTAAAACAGTCGTAGGAAGGCCGGTGCACCACAGATCAGGTTGTTTGTACAAATGACCACCTGCAAGTAAAAACCTGTGTAACACAGGTCCCGATGTTGATCACATGACGTGACGCGATGTCATTACTCGCATCTGCTGCGTGTGCATTACTGTGCTGAGCTCTGTTCAATAGTAACAGAACTGTGACACTGTGAACGTGGTCCACATGGTCAGAGAACCACCAGAGGGGTTCTTGAACAATGAGTGTGTCCAGGAACCTGCAGGGCTTTGTGAGTCCAAAGGACCCCCTGCTGTCCCTGGAGCTCTGTGAACACACACGCACACACACTCCGTAACACACATAATGCTGCTCATGCACAGAGTAAGAAATTAATCCTGCACACACAGTGAAGTCAGCAGCTTATAGCCACACGGGCACGCACACACATAACACACACACACACTGTATTTCAGAAGCTTTCTTATTTAAATTCAGTAATTAAATTATAATTTACATGAGATTAAAGTCTTATGAAGGTTCAGCACGGTTTAAGGATATTTTTGGAGAGCTGCTACCCCGCCCCTATTGTTGTAACACACACACACGCACACATGCATGCATACCTATGAGTCTAGTAAGCAACTAATCCCCCCCGTCCACACACACAGGCAGACAAACAAAGTCAACAGTTAATCCTTCAGACACACACACACACACACACAAGCACAAGAGAAGGAAGCAGCTGGACAATTGACATCTGTTCAGTCCTTTACAATTGATGACACACCCTCCAACAAAGTGCTGCCTGCGTGTGTGTGTGTGCGTGTGTGTGTGTGTGCGCGTGTGCACGCGCGCTTCTATCTTTGCGAGGATCAGTTTGATGACGTTTTGTTAGGGTCTTTCAGGGTTAAGACCTGGTTTTAGAGCAAGAGTGAAAGTGAGGTCAGGGTCAAGGGAAGGTATGGAAGTATAGTCTCCTCTCACTTACAGCTTCTTATAGGTTAAATCAAACTGTTCCCTTTGGTAAAGAGGTGATGCTGTGAGATGCTGCAGCCTGATGCTCCTCAGTCTGGACTGTTGTTATTTCACAGCAGAGGGAAAAAGACATGTTGAAATGATAGAAATGTACAAATTCTGTTGCTTCTGAAGCCAGTAAATGTTATCAACTTACAGCCCGGTCTGGTTTGCTTTTGATTTGAGCATATGGTGTGTTTTAAGTTTCCTTTGATGATTTAAATGGAGAGTTTTAGTGTCTCAGAATGATCAAAATGTTCTTTAACTTGGGGTTTACAGGTCCTGCACAACTACATAGGTGATTCACTTCCTCTGATCTGCTCAGGTTGAAGAGATGTGAAGTCACCAAACCTGTGCTGCATTTGGAGACATGGTTGTACAGGGAAAATACTGGGCGGCAGGTTTGCTGTGGTAAACTTTAATTTCATCTTTTCACAGGAGTAAACAGAGATTTTACTGAACCGTCTCAGCCACAACAAGCTGTGTGAACTGTGACTTTATAAATCTGTTTTGTTCACAATGCTGCTGACGTTTCGTTTACATGCCACACAAGCTGTAAGTTCAAGAAGCATCAGTGCTATGTGTCTGCTCCTTGTGCCAAATTGAAATGTAGCAGAAATCACATAAAACAAAATCCAGCGCTGTGCCAGTCACGGTTTGGAGTCAACACGTAAACTAAAATGAAACGAGACAGCAATACAACAACTGTCCTTTAGAACCACTTAAACGTTTTCTGATCTAATACTCTATCAGCAGGACGACGCTTTTTCTTTCTTACTGTAGAAAAATAAATCTGTAATAATGATGTGATAATACAAGACTTGTCATGGTTGGGTTAAAACGTTTGTCGTCACATTTCCAATAATAAGCCTCCTCCTCTGTCAGGGCTCACTGAGACGCTCGAATTGAGCAGAGCCATTGTTAATGTTATTAGAAACACATGTGCTTCTACTGTGAAAAATCTAAATGTCTGCTATGAACGAGGTCTATCAGGGCCAAACAATGACACACACACACACACATTTTCCTGTTTTTCAAATCGCAAAAGTCACATTTCCCAAGCTCCTGAAAATGAAAGTTTAACCGGCAACTGTTGACCTCACAGACTCTGATGACTATGTCAGATTAACTCAGCTATGGTTAATTAAAGTTCTTTTACAAAAGGTTGTGAAACAATAAAAAAAATCATCATCATTTTTGGCTGTTATCTGGTTGTTTCTTTGTGGAAATACAATCTAAATGTCTGCTATGACATTTACACAGTAGATTCATTTATTGAACAATGAATCTTCTGTGTAGTTTCTGGTTATTTAAGACGAACAATTAACTAAAAGCAGCAGCCGGATTCAAACTTGCGGACACTGTGGTTACGAGGCGTACGTCAGAGTACCAGGGTGTGCTGTATTTTTTAAAACTATTTTAATATTTACTCCAGTGAACTCTGTCGGTGTCAGCTGTCGCTATGCTGCTTCTTAGATGTCAAGAAAACTTACCTAACTTATTTGGATTTTTCAAATTTATTTTTTAACACACCAACATGTTACTAAACTTATGTTTATGTATTTTTGTTCCTTTCTATGTCAGAACAAGTGAACTCTTAACCTCCCTGACGACTTTTATATAAAATGAATGAAAAACAAAAAAAGTAGAACGTGGTAGCTCAACAACCTTCCTACAAACAGAAGCAGGGAATTTGACAGCGAGTCTTTAAACTCCTGACAAAGCGCCACAGGCTTCCGTTGCCTTAAAATCTCTGAATTACGAGCTCCAGGATTTGGGCCAGTGAAGCAGGTCATTCTGTCAGTCTGTGCAAACTAAAGTCAGCTCAACCGACGAAGAGCTGTTCACTGTATCAGTACATGGTAGTGGATGTGATATCATGTTGTCCTAGTAGACACACAGGGGGAAAAAAAAAACACACCTGGGCAGATCCCTGCCTTTACAGGACAGGTCTGTTCACATGTGCCTGAGGACAAACTTTCTACTTGAAGGGGGAGGTTGAAGTGAGGTGAAGTGCCTGCGATCAAGGACCGTGGTGCCTCCAATGGTTCAGAGACGGTTACAGACGAGGTCATGACATGGATCAGATATAACATATGACCGAAGATAGTGGAATAAATAAGTAAATCAGTCAGAAAGTACAGATCACAGCTGAAAGAGGCAAAGAAAAGCACTGATGTTTTCAAACCACATGATGCTACACACACACATATACCACCAGCTGAGTCAAACACTAAGTTGACTGCTAACGAAAATCTACATCTGAGCCAAAATAATATGGTTAACACATGAACCGCTTCAGAAGATGAAATGTATGGCCCTGTGGTTTCTAACATCGGCTCTTTTACCCGAAAAACTCCAAGTTTCCCCCTGAGGCGAATCGCCAGATGAAATATTAAACCGAGAGAAAAGAAGAAAAATCAAACGTTTTACATAAGTGTATCATGTTTTAATCTAACTTTCTTAGCTGTGATGAGAATTTTAACCACGTCTGGTTTTAATCTCACAACGATTCAGTCTGATTTCTCCACATCATTAGACACCGATTTCAATTTCAATTTGTTCTCATTATACAGGAGCTCAAAAAAACTGTCACCTACAACGTTTGATGGACGGGCAAGAGAAGTGCTCCCTTTGAGGAAATGTTTTCTTGGTTGGAACAGAAAGTGAAAGTTATAACAACCTTAAACACAACCCAACATACCCACACTCTCCCCACTCTCCCACATGCTGTGGCTTTTTTTCCAACCGTACCAAATGGCAGTGTTGGAAATAAAACCTCTGTTTGCAGCTCTCACTGTTCTAGGTCACTCTTAAGGTCATCAGTGTTCTTGTAGTCACTTATTTTATACTGTGATTTCAGAATCAACTGACATGAAAGAAAGATTCTGACAATCTTTTTTTTCGCCATGTCCACCAGCCATAACACACAACAATAAAAGCAGAGCTACAAAAAAAGGGGAAAAAACAAGCATTACAACAAAGACTGAACACACAAAACTTCAAATGACAGATGTTAATAAAAAAAATCGATTCGCCGCTCGACAGAAAATGAATCTGCAACTTCTTGATTCAGCATCTCAAATGAGAGATGTTGCTACTTTTCCTTGTCTTTGATAACTGAAAACTGAATGCCTCTCGGTTTTGGACTGGGATAAAGGCACTGTCACTGTTTTCTGTCATTTCTTTACTTGGCAGATTAATCAACAATAATTAAAAATAATAATATACATTAGTTGCTACTCCAAAGATGATAAAAAGGATTAAAAACTCAGGGGAAAGCATCAAACCAGCTGTAAATACATTTAAATACAAACTATTGCAGCAGGTGCAAACTATTGCAGCCAGTGGTGGATTTCATTAACAATTCTAAATGTTGTTAAAGAAATCAGGTGATCAGATCTCAAATCCTGCAGCATATATATTTTTTTATTTCATCTGAGTGGAGCTCAATATTTAAAGTCGCCTCCAGAAGGAGACACTCCTGGCATCAGCGCAGTGAGTTTCCCTAAACCGCACCAGGGATGTAAGACGTCCTATTTTCCTAGAGAGGCTTATAAATTTTAAGCAAAGAGAGGTTTCCGGTTCTGACTGACAGAGATGACTGGCCTCCACTTCTCAACTCAGGTTATTGAATTAAACTTAAACGTTAACAACACTTCATTCAGAGCTGCTGAAATGAAGTCACTGCCTTCTCTGTAAGTAATTTTATGTAAGTCCATGCAGCAGCAGCAGCAGCCTTTGTTTTAAGAAGCCCATCTGCTGTGTGTGTGTGTGTGTGTGTGTGTGTGTGTGTGTGTGTGTGTGTGTGTGTGTGTGTGTGTGTGTGTGTGTGTGTCAAAAAGCTAACAATGACCTCCTCCTCCTCTTCTTCTTCTATCCCACTACATCTGCCACGACCCCCTGACTGTGTGTGACTAACAACACCGCATGAAGTCACCAAGTGTGTGTGTGTGAGTGTGTGTGTCGGACAGATGGGGCGATGAGTGCTGATTGTCATGGAGATGAGGGCAAACCCTTTCAGTTGTGCGTGCACACACACACACACACAGAGGCATGGGTCTTTATTCCAGTCCGTGGGTGTATTCCCCTCTGCTTTCATCTCTACACACACACACCAACGTTTTTCTAGACAATAAACTACACAAATCTGAAGTTAGCAGAAGTTAGTCCTCACTGTTCGGTTCATCTCTCCCTATCCACGTGTATCCTGTGGTGTTTCGATCAGTTACTATGGTGACAGAGAGATGGGGTTACATGCAACAAGGACCCCCTGTCTATTTTTTGTAGCAGGGATGTTGTGGTGCACCCTGACACCTCAGCAGCTCTTTTTCCTTCTTTATTTTTTGTGTTCTGTTTTTTTTTTCCTCTGGCAGAGAGGCCTGTAAAGGTAAGCAGCAGCAGGACATGAATGTTTTACCCACAGCAGAAGAAGAAAAAGAAAAAGCAATGTCAGTCTATGTCCCGTATTACATCTTTATCGACTGGGCTACTATTCAACCCCAGGCAGGAGTACTATGGCTACCTTTTTCAAATATTGTACGACTTGTTTTTGTATTCCCAGTGTGTCCATGGGTTTTTCTTTCATGGAAAAGCAGCCGAGAAGAAAAGGTCACTGTGGATGAAAAGATTTCAACTTGGATGCTAAATATAAAACATTTTCTTTCATTTGACCCTAATCCACCACATATGTCTCCGTAATTAATGTCTGCTGTGGTTAAACATACTGAACCTACAGTCTGTGTGTGTGTGTGTGTGTGTGTGTGTGTGTGTGTGTGTGTGTGTGTGTGTGTGTGTGTGTGTGTGTGTGATCTGCAGCCTTAAATAAATCATTACCGTCAAAGTATTCCATTTACAATAATGTAAAGATAATGTACATGCAGCAGCTCATACATACATGTATCTGTGGGAATAAGGACAAAGGAAACTACGAGATGAAACACATGCTCTGCCTCTTTTTCCTCTTCTATCATTAAAGAGAGACATTTTCAAATAAATCAAGCTGCGATTGACACTTTGACTGTTTCAGGAGATTCACTGTGCTGCTTTCACATCAAAGCCCCGATCATCAGAGGAAAAGCTATCGAGGGGAGATTTGGACCAGGTGAACACCATTAGAGTTTCGTCTTCATATCAGTAACACAGCAGCATTTCAGGACTGACACCACTACCATTTCTTCTCTCTGATGAAATACGCAACACCCATCAGCTGCTTTGTGAAGTGCGGAGCTATTTGATGTGCTTCAGCTGATGCCTGTAACACACAGATCATACAGACAAAGAAGAAGTCATGGTACAGAGGGAGGGATGCACCACCGGTTGATTGGTGGTGGTGGTGGTGATGGAGGGGGCTGCTTTCAAGATCTCTTCTTCATTTTTCTCACAACTACTTCTGTCACTGCGAGTTCGAGACCGAGTCACCGAGTTCAAGACCACGAACGCCTACGAGGGGAGACCGTACAAAAGGCGAACGCGTTTATTCCTACGTGCACAGTTCAGGTCTTGGAGAGAGAAGAGGAAGGTGGTGTGATGCAGCCATTTCTATCCAAATGTAACATAAATATCAACCAAATGCAAAAATCACTGGGTGTTTCTATCCACTGCTGTTATTTGAGTCTAGGAGTTGGTTCTTGGAGATAAACAGCTGTGAAGCCAATTTTCCAGTCTGAGGCCATTTAGGTCAATTTGTTGAGGGTTACGGTCTCGGGTGTTTTCGTCTGCTGCCATTTTCAGGCCCTTCTTCCAGCCTCTTCAGTGATGTTTGTGCACATCATGATTAAATTTGTTTCTACTACACTTTGTCCTCCGTTGTCAACTTTTCCATCTCAGCCAAGAGTAAACACCTTTTTGCGATAATTTTTATGTGTTTTTGGACTTCCAGTGTTTCCACTCAGGTTCCTTTTATACACAAATTGAAAATGGGCACAAAAACAGTTGGAAGATAAAGCCAGTTGATGACAGCAGGTAGAAACACAGATGGGGTGCAAACTACTGGCTGGATGGTAGGACAGCAGCAGAATTGTTTGAATTGTGCGATCCATTGTTTTCACACAGGGAAAACAGAGAACAGACTGATTTTTACATCTTGCCGCTGAGCTCTAAATTCTTTCAGATTCAACAGACCTTTTCAATTATGATCTTAATGAGATGGCAACTCTCCAAGACACAACCTAAAAGGGTTGGACGAAAAAGCAAAGCCTGTGTCTCACCACAACAATAAGTTAAAATCATACAGGACAAATGAAGTCTTCTGAAGTTTAATATTTTTTTCTCCTTACACAACTACTGCTAAATTTGTTTTTTGCCAGCTGATTTCTGACATCAGGACTTCAACCTCAACACTACACAACTCGTCTTTCTACTCTTTGGGAACATTGGTTATGTTAATGATCAAATCTCACAAACACACACCTACTCATGAACATGTGGCCTTCATCAACTCAAAAGCATCAATTTACGACGTGTGTTTACAGTTCAGAGGATCTGCTGAATCTGACATGGAAAAGTTCTTACAAGAAAACTTCACAGTAACAGTAAGAAAGTTTAGGGATGAGAACATGACAGTGTTTTTGCTTAAGGCTTAACTTTCCTGCGACTTGATGCACACTGATGACTTAAATCTACACTTCACTTTGTCATTACGTAGAAAATCCGATCATCTTGTTGAGATGTAGAGCAAACATTTAGACGGATTATCAGACTGTTTGACCAACATTCACCGACTCACTGACAAAGGACTGGCAGGACTTTCTTAATAATTAATACTTGAAAGCAGAAATCAGCTCTGGCAGTATCTCTATCACCTGCTGTGAACGTCTCTTAAACAGAAACATGAAAGCAGCTGCTGGGTAAAAGAGAGGCTGGACTGCAGCCAATCAGCTGTCAGAGTGGGAGGACGATGCCTCACACGCCAAGTCTGCACCGAAAACCTTGTTAGATGATCCAATCTGTCAGAACTGAGGCTACAGAGTGAGAGAGACGACAGCATGTCAGAGTCAGAGCAGAGAGGGATGCTCACAGTGTCTTCTTAACGTAAATAATGAACGCGCTTTGATGCTTTAATGTTCAAATCAGGTTCAAACTCTTCTAATATTCATGTAAACAGTGAAACCTTAAGAGATTTTGATTACTTTGATTTCGTGGCAGCCAGTTCTACGTATCTGAATGAGACTAAAACCTCTGTTATTTAGCTTTTAATGTGATTTGACTGGCAAACACCTATGAGCAGATTTTCATTGAAAACACTCCTCACATCTCACCTGAGGGGAGAGAAACAAGTCTGGGTGGAAAATGAAA